>NC_070609.1:5878181-6181212 GCF_027172205.1 Podarcis raffonei | reverse complement strand
TCTTTTGGGTGGAGCCACGACAGGTAAAGTGGTATCTTAGCTCTTTAAAGGTATGGTGTGGTTGTGGCCTATTTGCTTTCCTTTCGTGTTACCCGAAATCTTCTGCCTGGCGTGGCTGCCTGTGCTGGCCCCGGAGTGGGGGGGTTACTGTGCGGCGTGGTCTGAGTCCGGTCCTGGGTCAAGGGTCTGGAGGCTGTCTGTCAAGGGTGAAGCGGGGTCCAAGGCAAGGAGCCGGGCGTGGTCAGGAACTCCGGAGGAGCAGGTCAGGGTGCTGGCAGGAACAGGTTTCCAACGACGTTGCTCCCGCAACCTGGGACTGGGCTGACTGACCTTTATCTTCTCTGAGGCCAGGGGCAGCCCCGGCCCACAGGTGACCCGCCTCTCCTGGCCTTAAGGCGAGCAGTCCTCCTGAGAGAACCCAGTTCCCTCCACCTCTCTGCCCTGAGCCTCTGCAGCTCAGGAGAGGCTGGAGGGTTACTGGACCCAGGTGCAGCTTCACCTTCCCCTGGCAGGGCTGGGAGAGGCGCACCTGCAGGCAATGGGTCCTCAACCACCTCCGGAGCCAGAGTGGATTCATCTGGTGTCTGCTCCTGAGGATCCGGCACAGGTGCAGACCCTTCAGATTCAAGCCCCTGCCCCGGCTCAGCCAGCCCTGGAGGCGGGGACTCCTGTGCAGGCTGGGACTCCTCAGGTTCAGCTTCTGAATCAGATTCCCAGGCCATCACACTGCCCAATGGTAGGGCTGGCCCCGAGAGAGCAGACAGAGGTGTGTGCCATGAGATCTGCACCTGCTAAGATAGCTGGTTGTCCTCAGGTGTGGTGGCAGGCACATTGCCAGTGTTGAAGTAAGATTCCCCTGCCGGTCTGGTTCGTACACTGAATGGTGAAGGCACTATTTTGCCATCCGCCTTGGGTGGAAAAGCCTTTTGGGCTGACCCTGCCCTTACCCTCTGACCACAACATCCTCTTTAATGTTGCTTCCTTCTTGCCCCCAGACGCTGTCCGAGATGACAGTATTGCTCTCCTCGTGTGGCAACTACAGAACATACCGACGGGTTTATGCCGATTGTGATGGCTTCAAGATCCCCATCGTCGGCGTCCACCTCAAGGACCTGGTGACGTTGCACGAGGCCATGCCCGACCACGTGGATGGCGGGCGGCTCAACTTAAGCAAGCTGCAGAGTTTGTACGAGCCGGCGAGGGAACTCCGGGTTCTGCAACAAGCCAGCCCTCCGTTCGAAGCCAACAAAGATCTGGTGCACCTACTCACGGTAAAAAAAGGGATAACCTAAGTCGTGAGGAGGAGGAAATAGAAACTGTGGGGTTGGGCGCATATGTACGTGTGTGCCAGACGTCCAGGGATGCTCGTGCAGCCCCCGCTAGGATGGGACAAAATGCCCCCCGCCGTAGCTAATGCAGCCACCGACTTGAATGGATCGGGTTGCATCCACCCTATGCATTTAAAGCACTCTTGTGCCTCTTTAACAGTTGTGGCTCCCCCCAGAGAATCCTGGGAACTGTAGTTTAAGGGTGCCGAGAGTTGTTAGGAGACGCTGCTAATTCCCCCCACCCTGAGCTATAATTCCCAAAGTGGTTCCACAATCGATCCCTATTTCCTTTTTTTATATATAATATTTTTATTAGTTTTTTTAACATACCATTTCCAACATTCATATAACATAATTTATTATCTTATACAATGTTTTCGACTTCCATCAGCTCCTCTGGTGATTTTCCGTTTTTATCACTTATTCTGCATTTCCTAATTTTCCTATTACTCTTATTTATCATTAACTAGTCTTTTTTGCAGTATTTCAAATAATCCTCCTTACAAAACTTATTGCAATCCTACTAGCGTCATCTCTTCATTACAATTACTTTTCAAATAGTTCGTACATTTACTCCAGTCTTCTGAGAATATTTGGTCCCGCAGGTTTCGAATCCTTCCTGTTGGTTTATCTAGCTCTGCATAGTCCATCAGTTTCATCTTCCATTCTTCTTTCATCGGTAGTTCTTCTTGTTTCCATTTTTCCAATCAATTCCTATTTCCAGGGAACTCTGTGAGGCAGGATAGATAGCTCGGCACCCTTAAACTACGTCTCCCAATATTCTTTTTTGGGGGGGTCCATTAGCTCAATTGGTTAGAGCATCGTTCTGATAATGCCAAGGTTAAGGGTTTGATCCTGTTGTGGTCGGATCAATGGGCCACCACGTTGCATCAGTTAGGACGAGAAGGCAGAATGCCATGACGGCAACCGTCGCCTAGCAACCGCAGCCGGAGGCAGGAAGTGGTGCGGTTGCCTAGCGACCTGCCTGCCACCGGCGCTGTGCCGTGCGTGGCCCTCGGAGTACGTTCACGTGTGACTCAGTGACCACAACCTCTGGGTTGCCTAGCAGCCATGACTGTGGGGAAATTGAGCCACGCCGGTTGCAGCTGTGGGGCCTAGCAGCAGGCCTCTCCGCGGCCTAGTAAACAAGCTGCCCTCACGTAGCCTCCTCTGGCTCCACATGCAATTGCGTCGCCTAGCAACCACCGACTTCTGTGCTGCTTAGCAACTGGACCAGGGAGCAGGGCGGGGGGGGGATTAGTGTCAGTGTCTGTAAAAAAAGAAAGGGTTCTGACCTCCCTTTGTTGCCTCAGCCTGGTCCTCGGACCCTTGTCGGCATAAAAGAGTCCACAAGAAAAGTATCCTTGCAGAGTATTTTCTGCTTTTATTCTTAAAAGTCTTTCTGCAAAAGCGACTGACCAACTGTACACACATCAACACTACCAGCTTTCACTAACCAACCAACCAACCCAACTAACATTTCTCACTCTATATATACAATCCGGTGCAGGCCGCTGACTCATGCTGACCCAGCTTTTTTAAGCATCAAAGAAACAGCGGCCATTTTAGCCGTGAAAATTAGCACCTTAAATTGTTTAAATTTTATATTCTGCCCCTCCTTCCAAGGGAGACCTGGCCAGCAAGCGGTGGATCAGTGAAAGCATCCAAAATGGATGCAGACCGGGAAAGATACCTATTTTAAAAGGCTTGTTGGAAGAAGGAGGGCTTCAGTATTGTTACTGTTATTTTATTATTATTATTATTATTATTATTATTATTATTATTATTATTATTATTATTATACCATCCTTCACTCATAGATCTCAGGGCAGGTCATAGCCTAAAATTACAATATACAAAATGACATTTCAGTCGGCGCTGGAAAGACAACAGGGATGAACTAGCCAGTTGCCTGGGCCCAGATGGGATAATAGTTTATTCGGAAACTGCCCTACAAGGAGTAGCTGTAGGGCTGCCATACGTCTGGGATTTCCCAGGCATAGCTGAGATCCAGGCAGATATTTCACTTTAAAATGTCCATATCGGAAGTGTTGTTTCACTTGCAAATTTCCTTCAAGCAGCTCAGCAACTCAGCCAAAGAAAAAGCTCGACAACTTTTGTGTTTGGATTTTCACTTTTTGAAACATGGCAACCCTAAGCAGTTATGCGTGGGGACGTAATGGGGAGTTGTGTCAGAACGGTGGTGCGGCGATTCTTCCGAGAACCTTGTACAGACACCAGAGAATGAGTGGAGGGTACAGGAAGCTGTCTATCCACAAGAAACAGCGAGGATATTATTATTATTAATAATAATAATAAATTTTTATTTATACCCCACCCTTCCCAGTTCAGAAAACGGGGCTCAGGGCAGCTAACAACAGATTTGAAAAATTGATGCAACAAAAAACAGCATAAAATACAGTATAAAACATGAATAACAATAAATTCAGAATTCAAAAATCAGTTTAGGGGGGAAATGCATCCAATAAACATTAGATGATCACCAGGGCTAGCTGGCTAAATTAGTCCTACAGATGAGCCCTACAGATTGAATGTGCTTCCCATTCAACACTTGACTTGGGACTCTTGATTGCAGCCGTTTCTGGAGGACAGCCGTTCCCTGGCACTAAGGGTGTGACTTAATGGGACCATTCCCTTGTATAACTTTCCTTTCCTCTCCCAGCTCTCCCTAGATCTCTACTACACGGATGAGGAGATCTACGCACTCTCGTACGCCCGTGAGCCAAGAGGTTCCAAATCACTGGTAAGAGGGCAGAGAAGGACTAGGGAGCCAAGGAGATTTTGGGGAGCCTTGGCTCAGTCCTATATCTATCATCTATCTATCTATCTATCTATCTATCTATCTATCTATCTACCGTATTTTTTGCTCTATAAGACTCACTTTTTCCCTCCTAAAAAGTAAGGGGAAATGTGTGTGTGTCTTATGAAGCGAATGCAGGCTGCACAGCTATCCCAGAAGCCAGAACAGCAAAAGGGATCGCTGCTTTTGCTGCACAGCAATCCCACTTGCTGTTCTGGCTTCTGGGATTCAGAATGTTTTTTTTCTTGTTTTCCTCCTCCAAAAACTAGGTGCATCTTATGGTCTGGTGCGTCTTATAGAGCGAAAAATACGGTGTATGTGTGTGTGTGTGTGTATGTGTGTTTTATCATTTTCAACAATTATTAAACATACTTTTATACCTTATACATTTTTTTTTTACTTCCATCAATCGCATCTGAAAATTTTGCCAACCTTTTCACTTAATTTACATTTCTTACTTTCACTATTACATTTAAATATCATAACCAATGTCTCTCTTCTTTGCAATATTTCATATATTTCTCCTTACAAAACTTCTTGCGTAATTTGTTGATTACAGTTGCTCTTCAAATAGTTCGTACATTTCTTCCAATCTTCTGTAAATCTCTGGTCCCGCAGGTTTCGAATCCTTCCTGTCATTTTATCCAATTCTGCGTAGTCCATTAATTTTGTCTGCCGTTCTTCTTTCGTCGGTACGGCTCAGTCCCATCTCTCACACTTGGTTTGCCCCCCTCTCCCTTCACAGCCTCCTACACAGTTCAAGCCCCCCATGGTGGTGGAGTGGGCACCGGGGGTCACTCCCAAGCCCGACCGGATCACCGTCAAGAGGCACGTCCAGCAAATGATTGAGGTAAAAACAGCCCAATGGCAGGGCCAAACAGGCAGCTGGCTACTGGTGTGGTACCCGTTTTTGCTTTTGGCTTTAAATGGCAAAAGCCATTCCAAAGAAGATTGGAAATATGAGTTAACGGACTATGCTGAAATGTTCAACTAATTGGAAACCTTAGAAATTAAGAAGATAACAAGTTTAAAAAGTAATTAGGAGCGTTTATTGCATATTTATAAAAGCAATGTACAGTGGTACCTCGGGTTACAGATGCTTCAGGTTACAGACGCTTCAGGTTACAGACTCAGCTAACCCAAAAATAGTACCTCAGGTTAAGAACTTTGCTTCAGGATGAGAATAGAAATCGTGCAGCGGCGGTGCAGTGGCAGCTGGAGGCCCCATTAGCTAAAGTGGTGCTTCAGGTTAGGAACAGTTTCGAGTTAAGAACGGACCTCCAGAATGAATTAAGTTCTTAACCCGAGGTACCACTGTACATACATTGGCAGGATTTCAGGGAACACTTGTAATTTTATGAAGTATAAAATGGGAAGTTAAGAGAGTTAAGAAGTAATATGGACATACATAAAATAGAATATTGTAAAGGAACCAGGGGCAGGAGTAGAGAGAAGGATCTAAGCAATCCCATTTTTTGGAATTTTTGGTGATCCAGTATATAGATTTAATAAGGTTTTTTTTGTTAAAAGACTGATTTTTCTCTGTGAAAACTAATAAAAATATTGAGGGGGGGTGCAAATGGCAGTAAAACTCATGTAGCCAAATGGACCTGAACGCTTTGCTTTCAGCCAGTGTCCTTTCTAAGCACAGCTCTGCAATATGAATTTTAAAAAGCACATCCAATTCATATTTAAAAGAAATGATTGCCCTGCCTCAAAGAATCCTGGGAACTGTAGTTCCCCCCTCACAGAGCTAAAGTTCCTAAAACCCAGGCATAGGCAAACTCGGCCCTCCAGGTGTTTTGGGACTACAATTCCCATCATCCCTGACCACTGGTCCTGTTAGCTAGGGATTATGGGAGTTGTAGGCCAAAAACATCTGGAGGGCCGAGTTTGCCTATGCCTGCTATAACCTGTAACAAACTACAGTTCCCATAATTCCCTGGAGAAAGCCATGCACCGTTAATGTGCCTCAGAAGTGCTTTAAATGTACGATGTGGCCACAGACTCAACCCTTTCCGCCCATAAGCGTGGATCAAAAAGTTGCTTAGAAGAATGCCGACTGGCTATAAAACAGCAAATCAAAATTGCAAATAAGGCAGATGGTGTGTGCTTTTTAAAGGGGCATGTCGCGTTTTGCAGGCTGTGTTGTGTTCTGAGGTGTTGCAGTTTGACCTGCACATTATATTTCCACGGGAGTTCCAGGCTGGGTGTGTGTGTGACATTGCCACAGCTCTCCGCTGTAGCTCTGCAGCACTGGGTAAAGTTTGTTGACGTCTTGGGTTGCTTAGCTTGAATACGGCAGGAACATTTTGGGTGACCTAATTGGAGAGAGAGGGTATTGCAGAATTATCTACGTGCATTTCACGGGTGCATTTGTCACCAAACAATTCCGAGATTGCATTGCATGCGTTTGTGCCAAGCACTGACATTCTCGACATTTTCGGTCCCTGCCCCACAATTGTCAATTTCTTCTGCGCCGTGTTGTTGGCCAGTGTTCAGTTGAAATTAAGCCGCCGCCTGCCTACCAACACCTCTTGTCTGTTCTGCCCTTTGTGACACATTGGGTGGGTGCTGTTATGATCTGGAGTCGTGTTTTGCTGCTCTGCGACCCTGATGGGTGCAGGAGCGCCCCCTCAGAGGTGCCTGTTCCCGCTTTACTCCACCCCCTTCCACGCAGAGTGAAGGAAGAGGCTCAAATCCGGCCACTCCAACCACTTCCTTTTCTGCAAATTAAAAGTTTGCTGCTGAAACAGGCTGTGCATGCCTTGGTGGGGGGAGGAGGGGGGAAGAGACACCCTCCTCTCCCCCATTTGACAGAGGAAAGCATCAAGAGGCTGATAATGTCTAAGATTTCTGTCTAAAGCCCCTAACTGTGGACTGCTCAACGCTGCCCTGTGCCAGCCAGTGGAGAGGCTGGTTCATAGGTTGCCCCACCAACCTCATTCTGCTTCCATAGCCAGCTCTGCTGCCCTCTCACCCCCCCACCCCCCTGGCACACCTGACTTCTTCCTTACAACCAGTTCAGGTTGCAAAGCCTCCCAGCTTCCTTAAGTCTCAGCGCTGCCCTTGCAGAACTCAGCAGGAAGAAGATAGGACGAAAAATTAGAATGAGGGCGACGTTCACATTAACAAAATGTACAGTGATACCTCGGGTTAAGTACTTAATTCGTTCCGGAGGTCCGTTCTTAACCTGAAACTGTTCTTAACCTGAAGCACCACTTTAGCTAATGGGGCCTCCTGCTGCTGCTGCGCCGCCGGAGCACAATTTCTGTTCTCATCCTGAAGCAAAGTTCTTAACCTGAAGCACTATTTCTGGCTTAGTGGAGTGTGTAACCTGAAGTGTCTGTAACCTGAAATACAGCTTGATTGAAATACAGCTTAAAAAACAAGATTAAAATACAACATGAAAACATTAAATGCAGCCTCATTTCAGTGGAAACTCAATCAAAAATTTTTGGGGGGATAAAAATGTCAAGTCTTCACCAAGGCTGACTATCCAGACTGGTCCTACATGGGTCAGAAAAAAGCCAGGGAAGACCCCAAATAGGAGTTCCATCACAGGAGGAGAAAGGAGAAAAGAAAGAGGTACTACTACAACAACAAAGGTGGCCGCCATGACTGTAACAACTACCGTGCCCGGAGACAGGCAGTTCGTGCATCCGTAGCGGTGACCAGAAGAGGAAGGGCCGCTGGGAGGAGTCCAGAGAGAATAAACACCATAGTACATCTGCAACGTGGGACGTGGGTGGCGCTGTGGGTTAAACCACAGAGCCTAGGACTTGCCAATCAGAAGCTCAGCGGTTCGAATCCCTGCGACGGGGTGAGCTCCCGTTGCTCGGTCCCTGCTCCTGCCAACCTAGCAGTTCGAAAGCACGTCAAGGTGCAAGTAGAGAAATAGGTACCACTCTGGTAGGACGGTAAACAGCGTTTCCGTGCGCTGCTCTGGTTCGCCAGAAGCGGCTTAGTCATGCTGGCCACATGACCCGGAAGCTGTACGCCGGCTCCCTCGGCCAATAAAGCGAGATGAGCGCCGCAACCCCAGAGTCGGCCATGACTAGACCTAATGGTCAGGGGTCCCTTTACATCTGCAACAGCACAAACGGATGCCTTCCTCTGCCCCAGCTGCAATAAAACATGTCTCTCCTATATTGGTCGCTGCAGCTTTCCAACAGTTTGACTCCACTCCCAAAGGTGCATTTCTCCACTGTCTCCCCAAGACAGACAGATGCCAACAGTAATGTCAGGAGACCACACACATGCCCCTTCCAGAGCCATGATTCGCAGAGTGGTCGAACAACCCCGTTCCTGAGAAACTCTGGGAATTATAGTTCTTCTGAGGGGAGAATAGGGGTTCCCTAACAGCTGTCAACAGCCTGAACAAACTACAGTTCCCAGGATCCTCTGGAGGACACCATGACTATGTAAAGTGGTATGATAGCGCTTTGAATGTGTAGTGCAGCTGGGAGCGAAGGATGTTCAACCTTTACAGTGGTACCTCGGGTTACAGGCGCTTCAGGTTACATATGCTTCAGGTTACAGACTCCCCTAACCCAGAAATAGTACCTGGGGTTATTTTATTTTTTATTTTTTGTGTGATCCACAAATGTTTATTTTTAATGAAAAAATACTGAAAAGTGTGCCACAGTGTCCATAGCTCCTTTTGAATAGCACAAAGATATGTCATTTGAGGAATAAAGTCTTAACACTGTAGAAAAAAAATGTGTTTCTTTAAATTATGCCCCCCACAAACAAAAACAAAAAAACGGGGGAAAAACAGTAGAAAAGTAACGCTTTTTACACACTGGAGTGAAACAAAACGGTTAGTCAGAGGTAATAGGGGTTAAGAACTTTGCTTCAGGATGAGAACAGAAATCACACGGCAGCGGTGCAGCAGCGGGAGGCCCCATTAGCTAAAATGGTACCTCAGGTTGAGAAAAAATTTCAGGTTAAGAACGGACCTCCGGAACGAATTAAGTTCTTAACCTGAGGTTGTTTAGTCGTTTAGTCGTGTCCGACTCTTCGTGACCCCCTGGACCAGAGCACGCCAGGCACCTCTGTCCTCCACTACCTCCCGCAGTTTGGTCAAACTCATGCTGGTAACCTCGAAAACACTATCCAACCATCTCGTCCTCTGTCGCCCCCTTCTCCTTGTGCCCTCCATCTTTCCCAGCATCAGTGTCTTCTCCAGGGAGTCTTCTCTTCTCATGAGGTGGTCAAAGTATTGGAGCCTCAGCTTCAGGATCTGTCCTTCCAGTGAGCACTCAGGGCTGATTTCCTTAAGAATGGATGCGTTTGATCTTCTTGCAGTCCATGGGACTCTCAAGAGTCTCCTCCAGCACCATAATTCAAAAGCATCAATTCTTCGGCGATCAGCCTTCTTTATGGTCCAGCTCTCACTTCCATACATCACTACTGGGAAAACCATGGCTTTAACTATATGGACCTTTGTTGGCAAGCGGACGTCTCTACTTCTCAAGATGCTGTCTAGGCCTGTCATTGCCCTTCTCCCAAGAAGCAGGCGTCTTTTAATTTCATGGCTGCTGTCACCATCTGCAGTGATCATGGAGCCCAAGAAAGTAAAATCTCTCACTGCCTCCATTTCTTCCCCTTCTATTTGCCAGGAGGTGATGGGACCAGTGGCCATGAGCTTCGTTTTTTTGATGTTGAGCTTCAGACCATATTTTGCGCTCTCCTCTTTCACCCTCATTAAAAGGTTATTTAATTCCTCCTCACTTTCTGCCATCAAGGTTGTGTCATCTGCATATCTGAGGTTGTTGATAATTCTTCCGGCAATCTTAATTCCAGCTTGGGATTCATCCAGCCCAGCCTTTCGCATGATGAATTCTGCATATAAGTTAAATAAGCAGGGAGACAATATACAGCCTTGTCGTACTCCTTTCCCAATTTTGAACCAATCAGTTGTTCCATATCCAGTTCTAACTGTAGCTTCTTGTCCCACATAGAGATTCCTCACCACTGTACCAGTGTAGAGGTACCACTGTATAATCACTCGTTCTTCTTGCTTATCCCAGCCGCCTCCTCCTCCTCCTTCCCCCCTCCACTTGCTGCCTTGTCTCGGTATCTGGATTTCAACCCCCTCGGGGCAGGGACCTACCATCTCGTCCTTTGGGAAGAGGTGTTAAATATACAGCAGGTGTATGTTTAGAGGGCAATGCCCACGTTCTCTGCCTTCTCATCTTCCAATGGGTTCTGACAAGACTCCTTCCCCAACAGACTGTGTTCAAGAATTACGATCCTGAGCAGCGGGGCTACATCTCGGAGGAGGATTTTGAGATCATCTCCACGAGTTTCCCCTTCTCCTTCTACGGGCTGGAAAGAGAGCGGTAAGTGAACAGGATTTCAGGGGGAGAAGACTCTTTATGGATGTGACAACAGCTGCCCGAATGCTGTTAGCCCAGAGATGGAATGTCCCTACCAGAGAGGAATGGCAAGCTAAATTGATGGACTATGCCAGGGGTCAGCACACTTTTTCAGCAGGGGGCCGGTCCACTGCCCCTCAGACATTGTGGGGGGCCGGACTATATTTTTTGGGGTGAAATGAACAAATTCCCAAGCCCAAAAAATAACCCTGAGATGCAGTTTAAATAAAAGCACACATTCTACTCATGTAAAAACACCAGGCAGGCCCCACAAATAACCCAGAGATGCATTTTAAATAAAAGGACACATTCTACTCTTGTAAAAACATGCTGATTCCCAGACCGTCCGCAGGCCGGATTTAGAAGGCGATTGGGCCGGATCCGGCCCCCGGACCTTAGTTTGCCCAGCCATGGACTATGTTGACTGGAAAGCTCAGGAACCAAGAAGACAAAAGTTTTATTCATTTTTTTGAAATCATTCTATTTGATTTTACCAATACAAAGTTATAAAAAAACCCAAATATATATCCATATACAGAGATTTCTCTGAATCTAAGGACTCCCCCCCCACCCCCTCCATGGAGTCCCATTTTAAACATTTAAAACTTTAAACAGTAATGGGGGGGGGATTATAATTTATTTAAGAGACCACCGCAAGCAGATGAAAACATTAGCAGGATTCTAATTTCACTTGTAATGTAACAAAGACTATGGAAAATATGGATGGAAATAAAATATTGATTATGGAATAATATGCTGTTGTAAATGTTCACAATAGGAGGTGATGGACGAGAAAGTCTTGAGATTCAGAGTAATCTCTATATATGGATATACATTTGGATTGTTATGAATTTTTACTTGTAAAGCCAAATAAAAAACATCTGTAAACGACGCGCTCATAGAAAATATCACAAGGTGGTTGGCAACTTGGAAACGCAAGACTGTAATAGAAGCAGTAGGAACGCCAGGCCCATCCTCTCCGTTTGACAGAGAAACTCTGGTCCGAAAGGCCTGAACAATAGAATTTCCAGGAGGCACCTGAAAGTGAGCAAGGGTGACCTCAATTGGCAAGGAGCGTCTCCACCCCCATCGTTCTGCCCAGACACTGAGGTCCATCTCCAAGGGGCTTCTTGAGGTTCCCTCACTGTGAGAAGCCAAGTTATAGGGAACCAGGCAGAGGGCCTTCTTGGTGGTGGCACCCGCCCTGTGGAATGCCCTCCCATCAGATGTCAGAGAGAGCAACTACCAAACTTTTAGAAGACATCTAAAGGCAGCCCTGTTTAGGGAAGCTTTTAATGTTTAATAGATTATTGTACAGTGGTGCCTCGCTAGACGAAAAGAATCCGTTCCGCGATTCTCTTCGTCTAGCGGTTTTTTCGTCTTGCGAAGCAAGCCCATTGACAGCTTAGCGGATTAGCGCTACAGCTGTCAAGCGGCTTTCAGCGATCAGCTGTTAAGCGGCTTATCAGCGGAACAGCTGATAAGCGGCTTAGCGGCTTAGGAAAAGGGCGAAAAAAGCGAAAAAACCCGCGGGGGGACGCAAGATTTTTTCGTCTTGCGAAGCAACCCCATAGGGAAATTCGTTTTGCGAAGCGCTTCCAAAACGGAAAACCCTTTCGTCTAGCGGGTTTTCCGTCTTGCGAGGCGTTCGTCTTGCGGGGCACCACTGTATTTTAATATTCTGTTGGAAGTCGCCCAGAGTGGCTGGGGAAACCCAGCCAGATGGGTGGAGTATAAATAAATTATTATTATTATTATTATTATTATTATTATTATTATTATTATTAGGAGTTCCACAGGGCAAGGGCTGCCGCATTAAAGGCTCAGTCTCTGGTTAAGGGCAGCTGAGGCTCAGGGGTGTGTGAACTGACCCAAAACGCCCCATCAGAAAACATACCCCCACAAGGGTTATTTAAGTGCCAGGCAGGGCAATTCAATCCAAGCATTGATGACCCAAGCGAGGAAGGCCAAAGCCTTACACTGTGTGACTGTTTTTCTCTTCTTCTCCTCAACCGCAGGGAAGGCGCCTGGAGCCGTGAAGAGCTGTCCGAGTATTTAATGCGGGCCTGTGCCATCTTCTCCAAACTGGGCCTCGGGTTCCTGCACAACTTCCAAGAAGCCACCTTTAAAAAGCCCTCCTTTTGTGACAGCTGCAATGGCTTTGTGAGCTTAATTTATTTAAAATGGATTTATACCCCACCCTTCCATCCCCCCATATAGCCCAGGGCAGCAGACATGCTAAAAGCAAAAAATCCCAAAAACCTTCGGTCAAAGTATTCTAAAGCCAATTGCAATTAAAAGCATCTAACAGTAGCTGCCGCCGAAAACACTTTGAAAGCAGTCAACAGCTGAGGACATTCCTCCATCCAAGGATCTTGGGGTTGTCAGTATCCTTCGGCCACCAAATGCCATGTAATCAAATTTCTCCTGCAAGTTAATAACGGTGGAAGCAGGCATAACTCACTAGGGAAGGCGTTCCGCAACGGGGGGCACCACTGAAAAGGCCCTGCCACGGGTCTGCGCCACTTGGCCAGCCCCTGGTGGTGGCAGCACCAATGCACGTCACTCATCTCCACCCCCTCAAAAAAAGAAAACCCACTGCCAAAACAGTCCCTATTACTGGCAGAAACAGTAGCTGCCGAGCTGAGCTGCCAAACTGGAGAATCTGCTTTTCTTTTATAGTTAGCAGTAGTGCAAACGATGGGCTGGCATGCCTAGTGGTTGCAGTAATCAGCAACAGGTGGGATGGAGGACGAAAGGGCTAGAGACGTAGGAGAGACTGTAGACAAGCTCCCTTCAGAACAGCCTTCCAGATATTTTGGGCTATTTTTATTTATCTCACCTTTTTCTCCAAGGAGCTCAAAGTGCCACGCATGGTTCTCCTCCTCGTTTAATCCCCACAGCAACCCTGCGAGGTGGGTTAGGCTGAGAGGCAGCGACTGGCCTCCAAGGTCACTCAGGGAGCTTCATGGCGAGGTGTGGATTTGAACCCCAGGCTCTAGTCTGACATGCTACCCAACACTAGCTCTTGACTATGCCAAGTTGGAGAAGGCTGCTGCAGAACCAGCTAGTTTTGCAGCCTCTCTCCTGCAGCCATGAGGTCTAGAATCTTGTTAAGTTTCAAAACCTAAAAATTGAAATTCCCAGAACTCTGCTGCCACTTTTGAAGTGGGCAATAAAGCTTCAGTCCCTGGAATAGGTTGGAGCAAGTCCCCCACCTCTCATCCACCTACATTGCCTTTGGTGTCTAGTTCAACTTAACACCTCTGTTGTTGTTGTCTTTTGTTCTTCTGTTCTAGCTCTGGGGAGTCTCGAAGCAAGGATACAGATGTCGGGGTAAGCACGGCCCCTAGTGGGCACTAAAGGAGAGGGGATCCTATTAACCAGGGGTCAGCAAACTTTTTCAGCAGGGGGCCGGTCCACTGTCCCTCAGACCTTGCGGGGGGCCGGACTATATTTTTTTGGGGGGGAAATGAACGAATTCCTATGCCCCACAAATAACCCAGAGATGCATTTTAAATAAAAGGACACATTCTACTCATGTCAAAACACGCAGATTCCCGGACCGTCCGCGGGCCGGATTGAGAAGGCGATTGGGCCGGATCTGGCCCCCGGGTCTTAGGTTGCCTAGCCATGCTATTAACATTCCCATCGCTGATGATGGTCTCTTTTCTCCTGCAGACTGTGGGATGATCTGTCACAAGCAATGCAAGGACCAAGTGGAAGTGGAGTGCCAGCGGCGCTTCCATTCCTGCAGCTCCGAGAGCACCCTGTCTCGGACTGCCACGCCAGCTGCCACCTATCACCCTAGCTCGGGTAAGGGGGTGCCCAGACTGGGGTTCCTGGTGTGGGATGGCCAACTGGACCAGCTCCAGCGATGCACAGTGGCAAGGAGGCTATTCGCTTCCCAGCCTTGCGATCGGTGGTACGGCTTCTATAGAAGAGTAGGAACGCAGAGCAAATTCCACTTGACACCATAAACTGTGGTTTGAAGCACCAGTTCAAAACCAGCACGAGAAAGTACAGGTTTTGCTCACAAAGGTCATCCTGTGCGTTTCATGGCTGTGTGGGGATTTGAACCCAGGTCTCCTAGGTCCAAGCCCAGCACTGTAGAACTACTGCACCACACTGCTTGCAGGAACCAATCTCTTAGATACGATGGCCACGTTTCTAACCACACTTCCCTTACTCCACACGGCAGGCTCGGAGGAAGAAGCTTTCCTTTTCCCGCCCAGACGAGAGCACAGCAAAAGCCCCAACCTGGTGCAGTCGAGCCCAGCGGGCAGGCGGCGAATGAAACACGCCAGCACCCAGACAGATGCAGACAGTCCACAGGAGCCACGGGGACACAGCAAGAGTCTAAAGCAGCTTCTGGAAGAGCTGAAGGAGGTGGAGAAGGTGAGGGTTTTGGGGAGGGCAGGATTCCACATCTGGGACTTCTGTGGAACAATAATGGGAAGCTACTTATGACGCGGGTGACGCTGTGGGTTAAAGCACAGAGCCTAGGACTTGCCGATCAGAAGGTCGGCAGTTCGAATCCCCGCAACGGGCTGAGCTCCCGTTGCTTGGTCCTTGCTCCTGCCAACCTAGAAGTTCGAAAGCATGTCAAAGTGCAAGTAGATAAATAGGTACCACTCTGGTGGGAAGGTAAACGGCGTTTCCGTGCACTGCTCTGGTTCGCCAGAAGCGGCTTAGTCATGCTGGCCACGTGACCCGGAAGCTGTACGCCGGCTCCCTCAGCCAGTAAAGCAAGATGGGCGCCGCAACCCCAGAGTCGGCCACGACTGGACCTAATGGTCAGGGGTCCCTTTACCTTTACTTTGGTCTGGACAGGCCCAAAGTTGCTGGGGAAACAGGCAACCCCCACTTTAAGCTGGAAGCATCTCGCTCTCCTTTGCAGGAACGGGACAGGCTGCTGCTGGTCAACCAGAGCCTTCAGAGCTGCAACTCGCAGCTGGAGGCTGAGAACAGCTGGCTGCTGAAGGCAGATTCATCGAGCCTGCCCCCCTTCTCCTGTTGGAAGGCTTTGGCTGCCTACAACTCGCACCTGCCTCCCAAGCCCAACTGAGCCAAGGGCACAGGAACAGTGAGCTACAGGCAGGAAAGTGGAACCTCTCAAGGAAAGGAACAGAGAGAAGGGACAAGGTGCTCAGCGGTAGAGAATATGGCTGGAAATGGATGCTGCTGCCCTGAAGCCACTGCCATTCCTTGCCAATAATACAGAGATGGCTGAACAAGCAGCTGGACTCAAGCTAAGGGGCTTCCTTTGTTCCTAATAAAAGGACTATTTCTTGAACGGAGGCGCCACCAGATAGCTTGCTTCTTTTTTTGGTGATGCTGCAGATGCACATTTTGGGTTCTGCTGCTATTAGCCACAATGGCCCTGTTCCACCTCCGCTGTCCGAGGCAGCAGACCGCCGAAGGCCAGCTGCTGGGGCATTGGAAATGAGGAGAGTGCTGCTGCGCTCAGGTCCCGCTGCGGGGGCTTCTCATTGGCGCACTTGGTTGGCCTCTGTGAGAGGAGGGTGCTGGGCGAGGAGGGCCACTGGACTGCTTCAGCAGAGCTCTCCTTAGCTGAAGAGTCCCGGATGGCTCAAGAACCTAAGCAACTGCTTGGCTTGTTTGCATGTGGTGGCTTGCCAATAGCTCTCTGCAGCAATCTATATTTAACCAATGAGGGAGTGCGTAAACAGGGACCCTGCCTTGCTAGCTGGGGCGAAGCGGGTGACCTTCTGGTTGGGCTTCCAATGTCAAGAGTGGAGACCGGGAGAAAGGAATCCTTAGAAGGTGGAATCTGGGGGTTCGGCAGCAGGTAAAGGGGGATGAGAGGCGAGGCAGAAGCGCCTACTGACTGCGACCTCTTCCACTGACCCCCTTCGGCCTTGCTTTCAACCCCCCCCCCCCGCATCTTTTATTCACTCCCCTAACCCTCTGTTCCAGGGACGCGGGTGGCACTGTGGGTTAAACCAAAGAGCCTAGAACTTGCCGATCAGAAGGTCGGTGGTTCGAATCCCCTTGATGGGGTGAGCTCCCATTGTTCGGTCCCTGCTCCTGCCAACCTAGCAGTTTGAAAGCACGTCAAAATGCAAGTAGATAAATAGGTACCGCTCCAGCGGGAAGGTAAACGGCGTTTCCATGCGCTGCTCTAGTTCGCCAGAAGCGGCTTAGTCATGCTGGCCACATGACCCGGAAGCTGTACGCCGGCTCCCTCGGCCAATAAAGCAAGATGAGCGCTGCAACCCCAGAGTCGGCCATGACTGGACCTAACGGTCAGGGGTCCCTTTACCTTTAACCCTCTGTTCATTTGGGGGATGTGGGGTGGAATACATTCATTGCTGGAAATAGAAGCAATGCATCATACTGAATACAGGAATTATATTGTTTAAATCTAACTCTCCCCCCATAAAGATCACATTCAGCTATACTCCCCATCAGCTTTGTGTAACCGCTCCCCCTTTTTGGGCAGGGGGAAGGAATGTGATTTCCCCTTAAAAGAAAAAAGATAGAAAAATGTCCTTCAAATGGCAAGCTGTCCCTGACTTTTAAAGTATTCTGCTCTCTTAACCCTCCTGGCACAATAATAAAAAAAGAGAGAAGTAGAAGATGACGACTAGAGTTTTTAAAACACACACATACTCCCTTGCACAATGAGTTTGAATGACAAGGAAAATGTTTAATCTCTTAGTGTTACACTAAACCCAGCCTGACCATTTTCAATCCTGTCCCTTCAGAACAAGGACAAAAATTAACTTGCACCATTCAAACAAAACCCCATACTCACTGGCTGTTGCAATTGAGCCACCCTGTAGATCAGCCTTTCTCAACCTGCAGTCCCCAGATGTCATTGGACTACAACTCCCATCATCCCTAGCTAGCAAGGCCAGAGCTCAGGGATGATGGGAGTTGTAGTCCAACAACATCTGGGGACCCACAGGTTGAGAACCGCTGCATAATCCAGAGGAAAAGGTACAAACAAGTTTGGGTTTGTGCTTAAAAATCCCAAATTAATATCTTCCCTCTTCCTACATTGTCTGGTTAAATCTAACGGGACATTTCTAAAGCTGGATTTCTCATAAATGCTGCCCACCCAGCCCCAAAAGGAAGGTTGCTTCTACCCACATTCGGCATCTAAAGCCCAAAAAGAAACCTTGAGAAATCCAGACATTTGCCAGCACCTCTTGTTCCTTCATCCTTGCAAGTTGTGTATTAACTAGATAAGGGACGGGGAACATTGGCCCCCAACTCCCTTCACACCCGATCACTGGCCCCACTAACTGGGGGTGCTGGGAGATGAAGTCCAATGGCATCTGAAGGAACCACAGACTCCCCATCTCTGCTCGAAAGGTGCAATTCATCTGACACCAAGCTATAATGCGGACAACACAAACGTCCAACAACTTTAAAGCAACTGAAAGGGGGGTGGGGAAGGGGGGAGAGATGTCTGATGTTAGCACACATGCCCCTGCCCACTGTCTCAATTTCAACGTAATGGGCACCTTTCTTGTAAACTGCATTTCCTCGCATTTTAGGGAAAAGCAACACTGAAACCATCTTTGGTGATGGCTGGGCTTTGAGGCTGTATCCACCGCTCATCCTTGCTGCGGTTAACTTCCTGAAGCTCTTCCCTGCCCTAAAGTTAAGGGTGGTTTTGACCATACCCCACGCCGGAGGAGGTCAGGATCCAGCCCCTTGCTATTTTTTCTTCTTCTTGCTCCGCTTGCCCCATCGCTGGTGGCCGCCGCCTCCTTCTCGTCTCTTCTCCCACGTGGGCATGGGGGGTTCGATCTCATTCGGACGCCCACCGCGATCCGGGACGTCACCAACCATCAGCACCTGAGAGGGAGGAAGAAATGGACGCGAGAGTGAACAGGAAGTGTTGTTACTAATGATCGCCATCATCCATTTATTCAACGCCTTCTAAGCTACCGGTGCAAGGCGATTTATGCATAAGATAAACAGAGGCTAGAAGTACATTTTAAACAAGGGGGGAGGAGAATAAGAAGCTGATGTTTCTAAACACTAAGGGATATCATATAGTTAAAGATATGTACAGTGGTACCTCGGGTTAAGTACTTAATTCGTTCCGGAGATCCGTTCTTAACCTGAAACTGTTCTTAACCTGAAGCACCACTTTAGCTAATGGGGCCTCCTGCTGCTGCCACGCCGCCAGAGCATGATTTCTGTTCTCATCCTGAAGCAAAGTTCTTAACCTGAAGCACTATTTCTGGGTTAGCGGAGTCTATAACCTGTAGCGTATGTAACCTGAAGCGTATGTAACCCGAGGTACCACTGTATAGAGGAGAGTCCTTAAATTCATTGCAGGAAGTAATAGAGAACATAGGTAACCAATACTGGTTCGCCAGAAGCGGCTTAGTCATGCTGGCCACATGACCCAGAAGCTGTACGCCGGCTCCCTCGGCCAAGAAAGCGAGATGAGTGCCGCAACCCCAGAGTCAGCCACGACTGGACCTAATGGTCAGGGGTCCCTTTACCTTTTAATATAATGTATGTAAAAATCCCGAACTCGAATAAAACATCAAAAAAAAAAAAAAAGGAAAAAGAAGAAGAAGAAGCTGATGCTTGTGGTAAAGACTCATTTATCAAAAAGCTGTTAGAACAAAAATGCCTTCAATTGTTTCCGGCAAGTGAGGAGGGTGGGCACCTGTTGTATCTTGACAGGAAGTGACATAGAACTTCCTGTTTGCTCCCTCCCTCCTCTATCAATGACTGGTGCTCTGGCGTTTTATTTCTGGGGTGGAGAAATTGGCAACCAGTGCACTTAAGGGATAAAAAACAGGGAGGCTGTGCAGGTACAGCTCAGGTCCCATTGCCCAGAGCCCCTGGATGGGAGAAATGGGTAGTTTTTTTCATATATTCAAGTTATCTGGAATCAGCCTTGCTGAGCACCCGTGCACAACAGCACAGGCCTGCTATAGGGCATTCCGTTACCCCGTCCCAGCATCTTGGGAACGGCACCCCTCTCCAGCCCAGTACCTTGTTGACGGCACAGCTTGTCTTGTCCCGCGAAGCTCCGCTGCTGGTCTTCACGATGCGTGAGAAGTCCTCCCGCGCAGCCAGCAGGTGAGGAACGGTGACTTGGGACTCCTCCAGCAAAGATTGCCGCAAGGGTTTGAAGGCCTCTGACATAGCTCCGCTGCGGTCCTAAGTTGCGGGGGGCAAAATTTGAGGGAAGAAGTCCATTTTTCATTCAACACCCCCCCCCCAAGTCTATTCAGGGCGGGTCAATGCTGCTGAACTATTATTAAAACTATTATTTATATGTTATTTCTTTTATTTATATCCTGCCTTCCCCCACCATGCAGGACCCAGGTTGGCCCACAGCATAAATTAAAACAAATACAACTAAAAAAGCACAAAATATAATTATTATTTTTAAAAAATATCATTTCTTAAAATTTACACACTGCTTGGCTGCAAAGAAACAACCAGCTCAAAGCGGTTCACAAAAAGATAAAACTGTAGAATTGTCAATAGGAAACATCAGCATCATTTAAGGCTTTCAAAAAGTTGAAAGAACCACAGACACTAAACACAGATTAAAACTCGCACCAGCTTTCTAAATGTCTGGGTAGGTTCATCCAAACAAAAAGGTTGTTAGCAGACGCCGGAAAAAAAGTGAGTATAGTGAAAGCACCTGCCTGGTGTCAATTGGCAGAGAGTTCCAAAGGGCACATGCTGCCACGCTAAAACATCAAGGGGGATTATGTGGCTCCTGTATCAGGGCCAGTTCCCTCAACTGAAGCTGTCAAGTGGGCGTAAATGGAGTAAGGAAGTGTCACAGATAAACTGGTCCCAAGTTGTTAGGTTGGAAGATGGAGCAAGCTTCCCCCCAGCTCTCGAACCAATGGCTTGAAACTTACAAGAAAGAAGATTCCAAATAAACATTGGGAAGGACTTTCTGACAGCGAAAGCTGTCTGGCAGCAGAACGGACTCCCTCGGGAATGGACCGCCATATATCACGGATGTCTGAGTTGAGATTCCTGCATTGCAGGGGGTTAGACTAGAAGACCCTTGGTTGTCCCTTTGAACCCTACGATTCTAGGGATCGCATTCACCTGGTGCTCTACCAGCTGCACTGGCTCCCGGTGGAGTACAGGATCAGGTTTAAGGTGCTGGTTTTAACCTTTAAAGCCCTCTACGGCCTAGGACCCTCGTACCTACGGGACCGCCTCTCCTGGTATGTCCCACGGAGGACCTTATGGTCTTCAAATAAAAGCATCTTGGAGGTCCCAGGCCACAGGGAGGTTAGGCTGACCTCAACCAGAGCCAGGGCTTTTTCAGCTGTGGCCCCGATCTGGTGGAAAGCTCTGTCCCAAGAGTCTAGTGCCCTGCAGGACTTGACATCTTTCCGCAGGGCCTGCAAGACAGAGCTGTTCCACCAGGCCTTTGGCCAAGGCGCAGTCTGACCCCCTCTCTCCTTCTGTAATCTTCACAGAACTCTAGCCCAATGGTTGCCATGAATTAAATTAATTTGATTCTGAACTGATTTTAGAATGTATTTCAATTAATTGACTGCGATTTTATGTAAACTGTGCTATTTTTACTGTTGTTAGCCACTCAGAGCCCGGCTTTGGCTGGGGAGGGCGGGATATAAATAAAATATTACTATTATTATTATTATTATTAGGAACACGAGTGGCGCTGTGGGTTAAACCACAGAGCCTAGGACTTGCCGATCAGAAGGTCAGCGGTTCGAATCCCCGCGACGGGGTGAGCTCCCGTTGCTCGGTCCCTGCTCCTGCCCACCTAGCAGTTCGAAAGCACATCAAAGTGCAAGTAGATAAATAGGTACCACTCTGGCGGGAAGGTAAACGGCGTTTCCGTGCGCTGCTCTGGTTCACCAGAAGCGGCTTAGTCATGCTGGCCACATGACCCGGAAGCTGTACGCCGGCTCCCTCGGCCAATAAAGCGAGATGAGCGCCGCAACCCCAGAGTCGACCACGACTGGACCTAATGGTCAGGGTTCCCTATACCTTTAATCGTAACACCAGCAAGTCTACCCTATTCTTAAAAACCACCACACACCAACACATTCAACCCTTTAAAAGCACATGCCCCCCTCTTGTCCAGCTCACTCACCTTTGCCCTCTCGGACCAATGGAAGGACTCTACGGTGACGTCGAGACGAGTGGCCATCATGCGTTGGCGGCACTGATACTCCGTGCACAGCAAATCCCGTATGCCCTCCAGCGCCCCCTAGTGTTTTCATTTGGGAGAGGGGCAAGAGGAAGCGGGAGACGTAAGCCGTTTGCTGTCCTTCCACCCACCGTGGAACCACCCTCAACAACCCTGCGTTGGCCAGGGACGCGTCTGGAGAAGGACAACCCGTCCTGACCGAAGGCCTGTCCCTACCCATTCCTCGGAGGTCAGTGTGGCCTTTAGGAGCGGCGCCATCTGCTGGTGTTCAGGGGGTAGTGAAGAAAGCACCTCCGAAATCTAAGGATGAGATCACAAGTTTAGCTGTTTGGGGGGGAAAGAAAGAAACAGACAATTTGCATATTGGGGTGCAGCCAAAGCAGCGGTGGGGGGGAAGGTTCTATTCCTCTAACTGCCCTGAACAGCCCCCCCCCCTGCTTCCAACATTCAGCAAGACAGCTAGAATTAAGCTGCGGGGAGCATTAGAGACCAGGAGCTTTAGTGCCTCCGACATCTTTGGCGCATGCAGAAGTCAAACAGCCGCCCCGTCCTGCCCCAAATGCGTCCCCACCTTGGCTTCTATGTCAGCCATGGCTTGATGGACTGGGCAGCCTAGATCCAGGTCCGGCATTCCCAGGGCTTGGCAGATGAGTTGGAGCTCCTTCACCGCTTCGCCAGCTGGGTCTTCTTTTTCCGGTGGCGAACGGAGCGTCTTCCGAGCCAGCAGCCGGGCGGCCAGGAGCTCTGAGCTCAAAAAATCTTGCCAGGGAAGGAGAAAGAGCTGGATTCAGTTCCCGTCCTAAATTTATATCCCATAAACCTTGGGGACCTAAGTGCCCATCATCTAGGATGATTTTAAAAAAGGGGGGGTTGGGAATTAATTAAGTAAAATATATTTTTTTAATTTGCATTTTTTTTATTTGTTAACGTTCTTATATTACATCAGTAAAAGTCACATTACACTACAGGACTTATTATAATATAATTAAGTAAAATATTATTGTTATTTATTAAATTTATTAGTCCCTTTTTTGCCATGGCAACTCAAAAGCAACTTGCAAAAAAAAACCCCACACATAAAAACCCCCAGATGGAAACATCCCACCCACTCTAAAAGGCCATGGTTAAAAGCCAAAGCCTTGTTTAAAAAAGATGTGTAACAATGGTGCCAGACGCGCCTCGGAGGCCACCACTAAAAAGGCTCATTCTTGTGTTCCTGCCCTTTGGACCTCCCATTGATTTTTTCAAAAATAAAAATGAGCTAATACACACCCACACGACTCACTGATCCTTTCTAGGAGCAGAAGTTCTTAGCCACGCGTTTTCTGAGCCCACCTGCACAGAATGAGCCGAGGAATAAGCCCCTTCCTGCCTGGACTTACACAGGAGCTGGAGGCACCTGTCCGGGGTGCTAAGCCTGGCTGTGACGTCCCCCGAAGTCAGTGAGGAGTAGGGACAATGCAGCTCCCCAAGGAGGCCGCTCACTTCGATCTGAAAGGTCTCGGCATCCCCAGGACCTGAAAGGACACAATGCCACTTGGGGATAGAAATCTACAACATCAGCTCAATGAGGATTGGATGATGATAATAATAAAATTTATTTATACCCCGCCCTCCCCAGCCAAGACCGGGCTCAGGGCGGCTAACAACCAATAATAAAAACAAGTTGATTAAAATACAACTTAAAAAACAAGATTAAAATACAACATTAAAACATTAAGATGCAGCCTCTTCACAGGAGGAGAAAGGGAAAAAGAAAGAGGGAGAGGGAATCAAACTGATTCTAAGCCAAAGGCCAGGCGGAACAACTCTGTCTTACAGGCCCTGCAGAAAGAAATCAGATCCTGCAGGGCCCTGGTCTCATGAGACAGAGCGTTCCACCAGGCCGGGGCCAGTGTTGAAAAGGCCCTGGCTCTGGTTGAGGCTAATCTAACTTCCTTAGGGCCCGGGACCTCTAGGGTGTTGCTATTTATGGACCTTAAGGTCCTCCGTGGGGCATACCGGGAGAGGCGGTCCTGTAGGTACGAGGGTCCTAGGCCGTGAAGGGCTTTAAAGGTCAAAACCAGCACCTTGAACCTGACCCTGTACTCCACTGGGAGCCAGTGCAGCTGGAAAAGCACTGGGTGATTATGCTCCCATGGCAGAGACCCTGTGAGGAGCCTCGCTGCAGCATTCTGCACCCGCTGGAGTTTCTGGGACAGCTTCAAGGGTAGAGCGAATTACAGAAGTCAAGCCTAGAGGTGACCATCGCATGGATCACTGTGGCCAGGTCGGGGCGGGAAAGGTAAAGGACCAACTGCTTGATGCGGCGAAAAAATGTCGCCTTGGCTGTTGCTGTAACCTGCGCCTCCATGGAAAGGGAGGCATCAAGGATTATACCCAAACTCTTAATGGAAGGCAATGGCACTAATTGGGCCCCCGCAAGAGAAGGGAGTTGGTCCCTCATCCCCATGCCATCCCGACCCAGCCAGATGAGAGGGTTGTCCTCGGTACTAGTCAATACAACCATCCCTCCAGGCATTCTCTGCCCCCCCACCTCCCTCTCCAGTTCCAGTATGCTAGAAGCTCCCTTGATGACCTTACTGCTTTTCATCCAAGTGATGGAGCAACAGGACCTTGCAGCAAGCAGTTCCATGGGTTAACCACCCAGAAGCCAGCTAATGAAACCCCACAGACTCTGGGGTACATTACATTTGCTTCTCAGATGTTATCAGCCCGGTGGGATAGGGGATTCCTTGTGGGGCTCTAGGCTGACTCACACACCCTTCACCCCCTGTCTTCCTTTAGCTCTTGCCCAAGAAAGTACAGTGGTGCCCCGCAAGACGAACGCCTCGCAAGACGAAAAACCCGCTAGACGAAAGGGTTTTCCGTTTTGGAGGCGCTTCGCAAAACGAACTTCCCTATGGGCTTCCTTCGCAAGACGAAAGCCCATAGGGAAATCTCCGGGACAGCGGAGCGCAGCGCGTCTTCCCCACTGTCCTCGGACCTCCTCCGAAGGCTGGCGGTGGGGCGGAGAGACCTCCTCCCGCCGCCAGGCTTCGGAAGGCTCCTCCGAAGGCTGGCGGTGGGGCGGAGAGACCTCCTCCCGCCGCCAGGCTTCGGAAGGCTCCTCCGAAGGCTGGCGGTGGGGCGGAGAGACCTTCTCCCCCGCGCCAGCCTTCGGATGGCTGTCCTGAAGACTTGCAGTGGGAGGAGGGTTTTCCTTCCCACCGCCGACATTCAGAATGCTGTTCTGAATGTTGGCGGTGGGGAGGAAAAATCCTCCTCCCACCGCAAGCCCCAGGAACAGAGGAGAAGCGCTGCGCGCCTTCCCCTCTGTTCCCGTACCTGTCCTGAAGGCTTGCGGTGGGGAGAAAAGCCCTTCTCCGCACCGCCAGCCTGGCAAGCGGTCTCCATAGGAACGCATTAATTGATTTTCAATGCATTCCTATGGGAAACCGTGCTTTGCAAGACGAAAAACTCGCAAGAAGAAAAAACTTGCGGAAATAATTAATTTCGTCTTGCGAGGCACCACTGTATTTGCTGCATTCATCTCTCCCCACAAAGCCAGATTACCTACCACGAGTGGGATTCACGTCCTCTTCGAGAGGGCAAAGGCTGCGGAGCTCGGAAACCAGCCAAGAGCAAAGAGCTGTGAACTCGGGGCTGGAGACGCCGGCTTCAGCTACCCGAGCAAAGCCATCCATCGACAGGCACCTGGGTGCAAGAGAGAAATAAATAATAATAATAATAATAATAATAATAATAATAATAATAATAATAATTTTATTTATACCCCGCCCTCCCCAGCCAAGACCGGGCTCAGGGTGGCTAACACCAGGTATAAAAACAATAGATTGAAATACAACATAAAAACAAGATTAAAATACAGCATTAAAATGCAGCCTCATTTCAGTTGGAACTCAAATAAAAAACCAAGGCCAACTATCCAGACTGGTCCTATGTGGGCAAGAAAAAAAGCCAGGGAAGTCCCCAAATAGGAATTCCATCACAGAAGGAGAAAGGAAAAAGGAAAGAGGGGGAGGAAAGAAAGGAGATTTTATTTACACGATTGGTCCCCCCCCCTTCTTCCTAAACTGTATATGTAAAATGTAAGGCTGTCATCACGCAGCTCCCATTGGAGAATACAGTGGTACCTCAGGTTAAGTACTTAATTTGTTCTGGAGGTCCGTTCTTAACCTGAAACTGTTCTTAACTTGAAGCACCACTTTAGCTAATGGGGCCTCCTGCTGCTGCCGCACCGCCGGAGCACAATTTCTGTTCTCATCCTGAAGCAAAGTTCTTAACCTGAAGCACTATTTCTGGGTTAGCGGAGTATGTAACCTGAAGCGTATGTAACCTGAAGAATATGTAACCCGAGGTACCACTGTAGTTAGCGCCACGTCACAATCCTGAATTTGCAGAAAGTCATGGGAGGGGACGGGGAAAAGAGAGAAGCCAGGTTGTAAAAGGGTGGTTTTAAACAGCAGCATAGAGTTGAAGAAAGCAGGGATGGAAGGCCACAGAGGAGCTGTGAGGGTATGGGGGCGGGGCTTGAGGGTGCTGTCAGGGGGCGGGCAGGATTGGCAGGCAATGTGCACAGGGGCAGCAGCCCCTGGTACTGAACCCACGCTTCCTCTAAACCAACCTGGTGTGCCCTCCAAGTGTTTTGCACGATAAATGGCACCAGGTCAGGGAAGGTTGCTGCAAGCTGCTACGTCAAGCTGCAATTTCCGCATCGGCAGAAAGGCTGTATACAAGTGACCCAAATCTGTATATGTTCCTAAAAGGCCTCTTAATTCGAAGAGACCCAACAACCAGCACCACCACGATCCTCTCCCTGATCCTCTCACAGCTGCACCCGAGTAATACTCCATTTCCGCACATCGGAAGGGGTCCAACACAGGTTTTCCGGAACAGAGAATGCAAATCCCAGCAGGACTGAACCCTAAAAACTTCCCACTCTGGAAATTAAATAATGGACACATTGCGTGGGGGGCGACTGCGCTGGAGGAAACGTCAGTGTGCCTGGCTGCTAACCATCTACTGCCGATTTGAGCAGTATTTGAACATGGCAATATTCTAATGTTGCAACTCCTTGGTGCTGGGATAGGGAGCCAGTGGCTTGCAGGTGCAATGTGGCCCTCCAGGGCTCTCTAACCGGCCCTCAAGCTGCCCCCCCCACAAGACGTGCTCCATATCCTCCCTGACTGCTTTTTCCTGGTTGGAATGGGTCTCTGAATTACGGTAACTTGCCTGGATAGCAAACAGACAGGTATGTTTGGGTGTGTCTGGAATGTAGCCACCTGGGTAAAGGTGAGGGCCGCACCCATCCACCTGCACAGCTTTTGCCTCTTGCCCTGCCCAAGACTGGCACACAGTCTGTGGAAGGCTGCCCGTCAAAGAAGGCAGCCCTCAGGTCAACACACCCCTAAAACAACTACTGGCCTTAACCGGTAACAGAAATAGGTAGGGGCGGGGGGGGGGGGGAGACGGAGAAAAGGAAGGAAGGAAGGAAGGAAGATAGGAAGATGACACTGTTTTGGCTTCTTACATTTGGTGCCTAGACACTAAAACCAGCTTCAGTTTCCAGAAAACAGGCTCACAGGGAGCCTTGCTCCTTGCATTCCTGAATGGCTTCAGCAGCTGATGACACAGAACTGGGTTCACCAACTATACAGAGCTTCACTGGCTGACACACAGAGAGCATTACCTTTTCCCTCTCTCTGCTCTCTCCCAGGGCCAAGTTCTGGCTGCAAGCTCCTTGCGGCAGGGACCTTTCTCTCAGCTGCCACCCCAAGCACCGGCCTGGCCAATGATTGGTGGGTCTTGAGGCAAAAAGTTGGGACTCTTTCAGAAGCGGGATGTGGGGCAAAGCTGGTGAGGGGGTGTGGCTGAGGAGGCGAGAGTTCCAGGGGGGCCAATAAAGAGAGGTGGAGACAGCTCTCTCTCTCTCTCTCTCTCTCTCAGGGTGTGCCCTCAAACCTAGAAGCACAGAATTGTAGGGTTGAGGGAGGGACCCTAGGGGTCATCTAGTCCAACCCTCTACAATGTGATATATAAAAAATAAAATTAAAAAATTGTCCAGTAGCACCTTAGAGACCAACTAAGTTTGTTCTTAGTATAAGCTTTTGTGTGCATTATTTATACCCCGCCCATCTGAGTTTCCCCAGCCACTCTGGGCGGCTCCCAATCGAGTGTTTAAAACAGTACAGCGTTAAATAATAAAAACTTCCCAAAACAGGGGAGCCTTCAGATGTCTTTTAAAGATAGGATAGCTGCTTATTTCCTTCACATCCGAAGGGAGGGCGTTCCACAGGGTGGGCGCCACTACCGAGAAGGCCCTCTGTCCAAGAACAAACTGTCCAAGAACAAACTTAGTTGGTCTCTAAGGTGCTACTGGACAATTTATTTTATATATATATATATATATATATATATATATATATATATATATATATATGTTGACTGCCTCAGACCACACGGCTACCTCCCTGACTCTAGAACCCTGCAATGCAAGATTCTTTTGCCCAACTTGGGACTCGAACCCATGACCCTGAAAATTAAGAAACTCCTGCTCTACCGACGGAGCTCTTCCTCTTTCCCCTCCCCTAAACCTTTTCCTACCCCAGCCGCCTCTGCGGTTGCCACAATCATAGCTGTCAAGCGTCCCTTATTTGGCAGGACAGTCCCTTATCCCAGCGCCATGTCCCGCTGCTGTCCCTTATTGATGATGTCCCTTAAATAAGCTACTGAAGGTAATGGGGCCC
This sequence comes from Podarcis raffonei, assembly GCF_027172205.1. Lineage (NCBI taxonomy): Eukaryota > Metazoa > Chordata > Lepidosauria > Squamata > Lacertidae > Podarcis > Podarcis raffonei. The sequence goes on along the minus strand of NC_070609.1, from coordinate 6,152,773 downwards.
TTTCTATGTCCAGCTGTCCTTTGTCAACAACAAATTGTTGCTTTTTGTGTGTGTTGAATATATGCTATATGGTAATTTATGGACCTAATAGGTATCTAAAGCCATTTGCACGCAACAAAATATGTATTATATGAATATGCAGAATTGGACAAATTGACTGGGAAGATTTGATATCAGAAAGACCAAAAGTTTATCGAGGACTGGGGGAAATTTACAGAATATCTGAAAAATATATGTGATGTACAAACAACGCTTGTTGGTTTTAAAGAGACTCTGTGAGATAGTAAGAAATATTGTAAAAAAGAGAGCAAGAGGAAAAGGAGTGTTAAAAGGCAATATTGTGTTTAGAAACGCGTTAACAAAATAGAATTTTCACGAAAGATTGACAGAGAAACTGAGGGAAGTCAAAAACTGAAGAATGTGTGCTAAAATATTTGATGATTGTATAAAATTGTTTGGAAAATTGGATAAAAATTATTTAAAAAACCCCAACAAAATATGTATTTTATCAAAGTAATTGTTGATCCCTTATTTTGGCTGCCGGTCCCTTATTTTCGAGGCTGCTGGTCCCTTATTTTCAAATCTGTAAGTTGACAGCTATGGCCCCAATTCCTCTTTCCCCCTGCTCCTTCCAGGTGGGCCCCCGAACCTGTTTTCCCCTTCCCCACCCCAAACCCCTTTCCCTTCTCCCTCCCGTCTCCCCCACAAACCCCTCAGCTTCTTCTTTTTTTTAAAGAATATTTATTAAATTTTCCAATTTTTTTAAAAAGAACAAACAAAAACAGAACAAACAAAAACATTAAAAAAGATATAAAATTCACAAATCATACTTTTAAATAACAAATTTCTCAGACCTCCTCATACTTCTCCTCCTTGTATCCCAATTATGATTATTAGTTCAGCAAATCCTTCATTTAAAGCATATTTTTCAAACCCTTTTTTCCCCATCTATGCTCCTTTCAAACCCCTCAGCTTCTTTCCTTCCCCCTCCTCATGTGCCCCCTTCCTCTTCCCCTCCCCCTCGGCCTGGGTCCCCGCACCTCTTTCCGCCCCCGAACCTCTTACCCTCGGGCCGCGTCTCCTTCCATGCCTCCGCTGGAACCAACCTGTCACCTCGCGCACGCGCAGATCCCAAGCCCGGCGAGCTCTTCCTCTTCGCGCCCATTGGCTGGGTGGGCCCAAAACAAGAGGCGGCGCTTTTCATTGGCTGGGTCGCCCAGCCGGTGAGCTCCGCCATTGGAGCAGGAGACTTTTATCCCCACCTCCGTTGTGACTCGGCCACGCACCCCGCCCACCACGTCGAAGGCTCCCTCACCGCATTGGCTGACAGCTCTCATAGCAACCGAGCGCCCGCCCATTCCCTTTCCTCCTCCTCCTCCTCCTCCCCCGCACGGCCCAGTCCTCGGCCAATCAGGAGGCCGCCTCTGTATCCAGCCGGTTAAAGCTCCTCGTTACGTTCCGTCTCTATGGCAACTCGCCAGACGCGCGTGGAGATCAAAGTCCAACTCGCCGACCAATCAGAGCCTGGCGCATCGCCGCCGCCCGATCTTATTTGCCTTCGAAGGAGCAGGGGGCGTGGCCTGCGGAGGGAATCCCTTCCCGCCGCCACCTGTCTTCCGAAGGTGCGCTTTGCAGGGTTGCGGACGCGGGAGCCGCTGAGATTTGCATCCGAGGCTGCCCACGTGCTCTCTCCGTGCGGGTTCTTTTTAAATGCAAGCCAACCAGCAGCCCTCTGAGCACGTGCAGAGATCTCGCACCCAAACTCGCACTCCAAGGTCAAAATGCCCCTGAGCATGTGCAGATGGATTTGCCTCCGTTATAAGGCCTTGCTGCTGAGTTCAATAGGATTAATAATAATAATAATAATAATAATAATAATAATAATAATAATAATAATAAATTTATTACTTATATCTCCCCCATCTGACTGAGTATCCCCAGCCACTCTGGGCGGCTTCCAATCAAGTGTTAAAAGCAATACAGCATTAAATATTAAAAACTTCCCTAAACAGGGCAGCCTTCAGATGTCTTTAAAAAAATAAGATAGCTGCTTATTTATTTATTATTAAATAATTTATTTATATCCCGCCCATCTGGCTGGGCTTCCCCAGCCACTCGGGGTGGCTTCCAACTAAATATTAAAATACTGGAATACATCAAACATTAAAAAGCTTCACTAAACAGGGCTGCCTTCAGATGTCTTCTAAAAGTCTGGTAATTTTTGTTCTCTTTGATATCTGGTGGGAGGGTGTTCCACAGGGCGGGTGCCACCACCGAGAAGGCCCTCTGTCTGGTTCCCTGTAACTTGGCTTCTCGCAGTGAGGGAACTGCCAGAAGGCCATCAGCACTGGACTTCAGTGTCCAGGTAGAACGATGGGGGTGGAGACGCTCCTTTAGGTGTACAGGACCGAGGCTGTTTAGGGCTTTAAAGTTCAGGACCAACACTTTGAATTATGCTTGGAAATGTACTGGGAGCGAATGCAGGTCTTTCAAGACCGGTGTTATGTGGTCCCGGCAGCCACTCCCTGTCACCAGTCTAGCTGCCGCATTCTGGATTAGTTGTAGTTTCCGGGTCACCTTCAAAGGTAGCCCCACGTAGAGCGCATTGCAGTAGTCCAAGCGCGGGGGGAAGGGGGCCTGTATTACTGGCTAGTTTTGCTTTTGCTTTATGATGTATTTTGTGCTTCCATTTTGCATTTTTATGTTGTGAACCACCCTGCGATCTTCTGGTGAAGGGCGGTAAACAAATTCAATACATAAAAAGTACTATGTACTCCTCAAGTGTAAGTGTGCTTAGGTTGGATTCGGTGCGTTAGTGGGTATAATTTCTAGCAACAGCAGCAAAATCCTGTTGTGTCCCCTGGTTTGTACCAGAATGCTCCTCTCCTCATCTGAAGGTGCAGACCCTCCAACTCTCCCTATTTTCCAGGGACGTCCCTGATTTAGAGAAGCCGTCCCGGTTTCTGATTTGATCCCAGAATGTCCCGCTTTTCCTTAGGACGTCCCTGTTTTCATTGGAGAAATGTTGGGAGGGTATGGAGATATCCAACCCCTGAGCTGTCTGAAGGCAATCCTGTATGCTGAAGGTTTTTTTAATGTTCCATGTTTTATTATGTTTTTATATATGTTGGAAGCTGCCCAGAGTAGCTGAGGCAACCCAATGAGATGCGTGGGGTATAAATAGTAAAATTATCCTTATGGAATGGGACGTCCCTATTTCCGTCAGAGAAATGTTGGAGGGTATGAAGGTGGTTACACATGAGGAAAGGGAAGATTTCTAGGGCAATGGGCTTTCTTCCCAAGCTGAAACTGCTGGATGATGCAATGCATTGAGAAGTTCTATTCATCTGGGTCTGCATGGAGACCAATGGGCTGTATCTCACGAGTAGAACCACTGAAATTCATGAGCCTCAGTCAGTGGTTCTCAAAGGGTGTGGTAGGACAATCAAGCTTACATTTAAACATTTCAGTGCTTTACCTTTACCTAGTATAGCAGAGTATCAAAATAATTTTTATTTTTATTTTTGGATATACAACCAGAAACAGTATCCATGCCTCTCTTCAAGATCATTGGCTATTCTTCCACAGTTCTCCATGGCATACTTTTGCGAAGAGGGCTTTTCAACTCTGACAAATATGAAAGATCAGAAAAGAGAAAGGCTTATTTGTGTTGATGATGAGATGAGTGTTTGTTTATCTCAAATTAGACCTAATATAAATTAGATTACCTGGCAAAAACTAGCTCGCACCTCTCGCTGAGTTTGTATACATACTTAAGAGGCTCGTTTATAATTATATTTTGGGCATGTTTCCTGTTCTTATGTAGCTGCAATGTTTTATCATTTCTGGGTATCCCATGATCATATTATAAAGTAGTTGCATTTGATGTTATAAAAAGATCAGTGTGGCAAATCGGTGCAAGCAAATATTTATTCTGAATGTGTGGCCCAGAGAAAAACATTTGAGAACCACTGCCCTAAGTTAATAATGTCCATTCAGTGGGTCTACTCGGGGGAGGACCAGCAACTGTTCCTTGACCCACTATGGAGGTTAATTAGCTAAGAATTACCAAATCACCTGTTGTTGCTGCATTCATTCTTGCTATATTTTATGTTGTGCTCTTTGGATGAAGGGCAGTATACAGATTTAATAATAAACAATTCAGCCTTGACCAACAGGGTGCTCTCCAGCTTTTGTATGGGACTACAGGTCCCATGCTACCTGGGGCTGATGGGAGTTGTAGTACCCCAAAAAAAACCCCACAACTGACAGAAGGCTGCTGTAATTGAGCGGTCAGTTGTTGTACCTTTGCATTTCTGACGGCACCGCTTACAATCCCCCACTATTTTGCATGCCATTCATCCAATAAGGGGGAAGCTTATGCCATAGTAAACTTTGTTAGTCTTCTAAGTGCTGTAAATACCATTTTCTTGGGGACTAGTAACATGTACGGATTTGTTTGCAAGGCTGGCTGATGACATTAAACAGTCTTTTGTGGCACTGTGCTGCTCTGCACCAAGGGAATGTCAGCTGCACTCCATCTGCCCAGGTTTTGGGGGTGGCGAAGGAGGAAGGTTTAAGAGTTTTAAATATTACAAGATTAAGAAAAGATAAGCGAGTCTATGCCTTCTTTTTGAGGCAAAGACTTAGCGGATTCCATGGGTCTGAATCCCAGGTGAGTGGAGTTAGGACTGCAGCCATAGTCTGTGCACGTACCATATTTTTAAAGCACATTGCGCCACCCCCAACAGAAACCTGGGAACTGGAGTTTGTTACGGGCGCTGGGAATTGTAGCCATGTGAGAGGTCAAGTAGTTTCCAGAGTTAAATGTCTGGATGTAGCCTCACTCTCTAAAAGTGCCAAATACAGTGGTACCTCGGGTTACATACGCTTCAGGTTACAGACTCCGCTAACCCAGAAGTAGTACCTCGGGTTAAGAACTTTGCTTCAGGATGAGAACAGAAATTGTGCTCCGGCGGCGCGGCGGCAGCGGGAGGCCCCACTAGCTAAAGTGGTGCTTCAGGTTAAGAACAGACCTCCAGAACGAATTAAGTACTTAACCCGAGGTACCACTGTATGTGAAACTGGGCTGTATCCAACATTAATCACAGAGTACAGTGGTACTTTGGTACTCAAAAGGCTTGGCTCCTGAACAAATCGGCTCCCAAACACCGCAAACCCGGAAGTGTTCCAGTTTGAGAACATTTTTCAGAAGCCGAACGTCCGACACGGCTTCAGATTGAGTGCAGGAAGCTCCTGCAGCCAATCGGAAGCCGCATCCAGGTTTTTGAAGTGTTTCGGGAGTCGAACGGATTAGGTTTGAGAACCAAGGTACCACTGTATACTCATTGATATTAATGGACATGACATAGGGCTATTAATTCCACTGGGTCTACTCTTGACAGATAGGAACCTGCAACCCAATACATATGACACAGTGGATAAGATTACATTTCCTCTTCCTTGTGCACTCTATTATAGGGATGTGTATAGATGCTATGCGGGACGCGGGTGGCGCTGTGGGTTAAACCACAGTGCCTAGGACTTGCCAATCAGAAGGTCAGCGGTTCGAATCCCCACGACGGGGTGAGCTCCCATTGCTCAGTCCCTGCTCCTGCCAACCTAGCAGTTCGAAAGCACGTCAAAGTGCAAGTAGATAAATAGGTACCCCTCTGGCGGGAAGGTAAACGGCGTTTCCATGCGCTGCTCTGGTTCGCCAGAAGCGGCTTGGGGTGAGCTCCCATTGCTCAGTCCCTGCTCCTGCCAACCTAGCAGTTCGAAAGCACGTCAAAGTGCAAGTAGATAAATAGGTACCCCTCTGGCGGGAAGGTAAACGGCGTTTCCATGCGCTGCTCTGGTTCGCCAGAAGCGGCTTAGTCATGCTGGCCACATGACCCGGAAGCTGTACGCTGGCTCCCTCGGCCAATAAAGCGAGATGAGCGCCACAACCCCAGAGTCGGCCACAACTGGACCTAATGGTCAGGGGTCCCTTTACCTTTACCTTTTTATAGATGCTATGAGAGGATATATTTGTTAGATATACACAGTGGGAGTCTATCTCGGTATTCTCTCTAGCAAACTGACAGGAAAACTCTGAGCTTCAGCTCTGATCATGTGTCTGTCTAGCAAACACGCATTGTTGGTGTGACTGCATTGTAAATACCCCACAATGACCACCAATTATTTATTTTTTGAAGGAATTAGAAAAACCAGCCGCACCCTCCTTACCCTACGAGAACAAGAAAAGAACTGAACACCAGGCTGTTTTTCTGTCTGTTTCTCTCTGTCTCTCTCTGTGTGTTTTTTTAATTTACAACGTACATATTTTTAATAATAGAGCATTCTCTTCCAGTGTCCTCGGTACCGCTCTTTTTTAAAATCTTTTTTTTTAAAATACACAGAAATTACAATATTGAATATACAAATGTGATAAAATACTTAAAACGGTGGGGTGGGGGTGGGGAATCAAATTGGCAACCGCAAGAAATTCCTTGTAATTAGAATTATGGTTGTAATAGTAATCCCCACCCCCACCCCACGTTCATCTGTTTTGGTTTCCATTAACCCCCTCCTTGTAAGTATATAAAACAGAATGAAAACAACCCCAGGCAACATGATATAATACTCCTTGATGCAACTTCCCCCTCTGCCCACGGTTTTGCGTTCCCAGCTGTGAAGCCCAATCCTAAGTGCAAACTTTCAAAAGCCACACGCGCACACATGCAAGGACTCCAGCCACTGACCATTTGGCCCCGGACGCAGGTGTGAAATTTGAAAATGAAACAAGAGGCAGAGCTGAGAGAAGGGATGGGATGAGTCGCTTTTGACACCCTGGGATGGCAGATGGAGCAGGAGAAAAGAGAGATCTAATCCACAGGGCACAATTCATCCCGTGCAAACGTCGCCGAAATGACCAGGAGCCGGTTCATCAATGGGAGGGACTGGCAGCCCCAATTCTGGGAAGGCCACAAACACGGGGCCTTTCCTGTGAGGGCGCCTTAAGCCTGTCCTAACGTTTGGACTGTAAGCTCTTCGGGGCAGGGACCTTTGTGGTTTTTCTGCAAAGGACCACCCGCTACAGAGAGTGCGAGCGAAGCATTCTCTCCAGCTGCCTCTGGGTGTTTTGTGCCAACAGAGGGAGGTGGTGCTCTGGAAACTTGAGCCCCAGCAAATATTTCCACCCTCCGGGGCCAGAGGCAGCTGTTTAGGATTCCTCAACTGCAACAAGCCTTAAAGCACACCCTATTGCAGGGGTCGGCAACCGAAGGCCCATGGGCCACAAGCAGCCCCTGGGGGGGGTCGTTTAACCGGCTCATGGACCCCCGCCACCCACTAGGTGACATTTTTCCACCTTCGCCGCATCAAGCAGTTGGTCCCTTACCTTTCCCACCCCGACCTGGCCACAGTGATCCATGCGACGGTCACCTCCAGGCTTGACTACTGTAATTCGCTCTACGCGGGGCTGCCCTTGAAGCTGTCCCAGAAACTCTAGCGGGTGCAGAATGCTGCAGCGTGGCTCCTCACGGGGTCTCTGCCATGGGAGCATATTCAGCCAGTGCTTTTCAAGCTGCACTGGCTCCCGGTGGAGTACAGGGTCAGGTTCAAGGTGCTGGTTTTGACCTTTAAAGCCCTTCACGGCCTAGGACCCTCGTACCTAAGGGACCGCCTCTCCCGGTATGCCCCACGGAGGACCTTAAGGTCCATAAATAGCAACACCCTAGAGGTCCCGGGCCCTAAGGAAGTCAGATTAGCCTCAACCAGAGCCAGGGCCTTTTCAACACTGGCTCCGGCCTGGTGGAACACTCTGTCTCATGAGACCAGGGCTTTGTGGGATCTGATTTCTTTCCGCAGGGCCTGTAAGACAGAGTTGTTCCGCCTGGCCTTTGGCTTGGAATCAACTTGATCCCCTCCCCCTCTTTCTTTTTCCTTTCTCCTCCTGTGATGAGGCTGCATTTTAATGTTTTAATGTTGTATTTTAATCTTGTTTTTTTTATTAATTGTATTTTAATCAACTTGTTTTTATTATTGGTTGTTAGCCGCCCTGAGCCCGGTCTTGGCTGGGGAGGGCGGGGTATAAATAAAATTTATTATTATTATTATTATTAGGTTGGCTCCTGTGCGCTGTGCTAAACCGGCGCAGACCCGAGTGGGGACCGCCTTCCACAACACTGGCCAGCTTCCCATTGGCTGCAGGAGCTTCCTGCAGCCAATGGGAAGCTATGTACACCTCCACTGTGCCAGAAATAGCATTTGCGCATATGTGCGTACACACTCTGGCCTACTGCGGCGTCTATGGGACCGTGAACTGGCCCAAGCCACAAAAACTTTGCCGACCCCTGCCCTATTCTCTTAGTGAGGGTTGCTTACGGGCAACTGCTTAGCAACACTTTATGAGCACACAGGAAGCAGCAGCAATTTTTAAAAAATGAGCATTAAAAATGCTTAGAAAACTGTCTTGCATATTTGACGGGGAGTGAAACTGACCCTATGGCAATGCCCAGTGCCTCTGTAGGTTTTTGTGCCCACGTTACGTGCTTTTAAGGTGTTTTTCACAAAAACTCAAAACACCCTTTTTGATTTCTACCTTCTGTAATGCACACGTGTGGCATCAACATTCATGGATTTGATAAGTTCTCAAATGCATTGCAATTCACGCATTTTGAGATTTGGTAGCATTCATTTCACACAGGTCCCTCAAAATAGACCCTCTGCAAGATTTCTGGTTTAAGGCTCCTCTTTGAGTGACGGTGTTTTTTTGGGTGTGACGGTGGCATTTCCTTCCTTGGTGGTTGGTTGAGAGGCTCAAAGAGGGTTTTTATTTCTTATTTTTAACAGGAAGCCTCTGCTAATGTGGCCTGCCAAGTGATTTAACCGCCCCCCCCCGTCTGTATCTATTTAATATTACACAGTACCTGTTTCCTTACCAATACTTTAATTTTCTGCTCTGTGGCTCTGCCTCAGTTTCTCAGTCAGTAAAATGGGAACCTATAGCAAAATGACTGGGATGAAAATATGGGACTGTAGCAATAAATTTCCTGTCCAGAAATAAATATTGATGCTATCGTCAGGATGAAACAGGAACGTGCTTGCTTGTTTAATAAACTTTGTTTGGCATCTGTCAAAATTCATTATTTCCCCAAGAAAATTGCAGCAGCTGATAAAATGTAGTTGAAATGAAACCATGCTGACCTCTCATAATTGGTGCCAGAAGTGGGATATGTCTCATCTAGAAACCTCATACACTTATCCACCATTACACCTAGGGAAGGATCTATAAATTCAATTAAATTGGAAAATCCTGATGCCTGTTTTCCCCCTCCCAGTTTGGCATAGCACCTTTTTTTTTGTATAAGCTGTCATTCCCTTTTGTCCAGCTCAGTCTCAGAATTAAAGCCTTAGAAAAAGTTTGCACACACAAACTCGCACACATACAGACTAAAGGAAAATAACTTAAAATCTGGGGAGCAAGGCAGCCGCGTACCCTGTAAACCGAACCCTGTCTGCGTAAGCATTCCTATTAAAAGAGCATTACTATATCTTGCACCAAACCATAGTTACTTTTCCGGCGTTAAGAAAAACGAGAGCTTTGCCACTCTTTATAGATCAAGGGTAGTGTGGTCTGCCAACACCCGCGTTTCCTTTTTACATTCCTTAAAGCTTCTAAAGGGTTACAGAGAAAGCCCTGCGTCCTAAGGAATCTCTAAATCGGTTTTTATTCTGTGTGCGAGAACGAAAGAAAAAGGGATAAATGCTTCGAATTGTCTCTTCTCTGGCTTTGATTTGCTTTCTGTACTTTTCTGCAGCGACCGAGAAAACCACCTAAACTCTCAAGCTAATCTTGGCCCTCCAAAAACATCTGGTTCATAGAATTACCAAATGGTAGACTTAGAAACAGGGCCGTCTTACGCATATCTAGCGCAGTGGTGCAAAGATCCTTCCGGAGCCACCCCCTTTCCCAGAATTGACCTTTTTTTAGGGATGGAGGAGGCGGGCAGTGGCTGGAGGGCGGATCCTCCGGTGGGGAAGAGGCGGAGACTGGACGCAATGCCTTCTGGCACAGCTGGCTGCTTCGTGCCACGGTGGCCATGGCAGGCAGCACACCAAGAGAGCGGGCCTGCGCCGAGTGAGCAAGGGCACGTGGGCCGCTCAGGCAAAGCATTGGCTCGGTTTTTTCCCTTTTAGCCTTCTGGTGCCCCGCAGAATTCGGCGCCTGCAGGTGTGATAGGAATTTTGAGGTCTTAGATATATGGTAATGTTCATAACCGCACGTACATAGATCAGCACAGGAAGACCGACCTGAAGCCATTTTGATTCCCAAACTGAGGAAATGTTTTCTCTGCAAGGTCAAAGTGGGAAACCTCCCCATTGTCTCTTTCCTCACAAATCCTGTCTTAAGGGCACATTTAAGCTATGAATAGGGTGTGAGCCTGTGACCTGGCCCAGGAAATAAGTGTTTTACCACTACAAAAGACTGGCCAGGCTCCCAAGGCAATCCAATCAAGTAACCTGCCAGACAGGAGATAAACAAGACAGGAGAAAAACAACATTCAAATTTCTGTTTAGACCGCCTTTTTTGTGATGTAGGTGTGATGTATCTGAGGGGTGGTCTTAGGTTACACCCCTTCTGTGATGTATGCATGATGTTTCTGGGGGTGGTCTTGATCTACAGGGTGGCAATTTCAAAAGTCTTTATAAGGCCTTGCACACCATTTTTCTGGGTCCCTCCTCTCTCCTGCAGGTGAGGGGAGCACCCTGTTGCAACAGATCAATAAAGATCAAGCTTACTAGCTGCTTTGCTTCTCAATATTCTCTGGTTGGCCTCTGTTATTCTCTCCTACCAATAGGGAACCTAGGTAAGGACTCTATATGGGCTCTTGGATACCCCATAAGGGAAAAGGGCAGATTTTTGTTTACAACACAGGCTAAAAGGGAAAAAACCGAGCCGACGTTCCGCAGGAGCAACACACGCAGCCTCGCTCACTCAGCGCGCTCGTTCGGTGTTCCCCGGACTCTCGCCTGGCACCCTCCAGAACTTGGCGCCCTGGCGCCCTGCGCCACTAGCCTCAATGGGTAAGAAGGGCCTGCTGGGAAGGGACCCAGAAAGTTCATCTCATCCAACCCTGAAATGCAGATTGGCTGGGTTAAGTCTTTCTTTTGACTCCCCTCATCAGTTTCTGCAGTGGAAATATAAAAACGGGAATATGCTTTCAAAATGGCAGTATTCCTCCCCTTTAATTTCCAGTTGAAGAAAACCAGCAATTAACAGATTTGGGGAATTTTCCCAAATATTTTCTTTTTTAAAAAAACAACAACCAGGTCTAGATCTGATTGTTGAGAAGCTAAAAAAGATCTGAGTGCAGATCCTTGTTTTGCCTGGGCTCCTAACACAGCAATGTAGTTTCTGTGCCGAAATCTCGAAGCAACCACCCACGCTCAAGTTCTGCACGAAGGAAATCCACATTTCGTCCTTGAAAGAAATGACGCAAATGGTTGACATTTGCATACCCTGGGTTATTTTGCATAATCCCTACCATTTTAAAATTTGGGCCGATCGATTTTTATTTTTGCAAGGACTGGGAGGAGGTGGCACTGGTGTGGCTCGGCAGAGACGCTGAAAAGCCGAGCGATGGAGGGAGAAAGATGGAGAGATCTTTGGACACCTGAAAAGCCCTGATCAGCTCTGTCCTGGCAGCTGGCGTTCCATGCATCTAGTCCACATGACTCCATGTTTCCCCCCACCCCACCCCGAAACTTTGTAAAACTGGAACTGAAAGCCCAGAGAGCACAGTGAAAAACTGGTGACTTTGGGGAAAGGGAGAGAATGGATAAAGCACTGAGAAAACACCCCTAATTTTCAGAACCAAGGCAGTGATGGAGGTACAGGAGTTATTTTTCTCTCTATTTTTTAACTCCTGCCTTCAAACTGCACCAGCCCTCTGCTAGGCATTAGCTACTATCTGGTATGGATACCGGAAGTGCCAACCAGACTACGTACACTGAGGCTGGCAGCTCCAGGACAGCTTGGCTGGGTCAACACTCAGCAACCAGGGCAGCCAAGGATAAACATAAGGCAAGGCTACCACCTCCGCCCATGCTTAGGGTAATCATAATTTTTATATGTCGCCCATCTGGCTGGCTTGCCCCAGTCACTCTTTCAGCAAATGGCTGCGCCTCCTTGGGGTTTTGCCTATAGCTCATTTGGGACGCGGGTGGCGCTGTGGGTTAAACCACAGAGCCTAGGACTTGCCGATCAGGAGGTTGGCGGTTCGAATCCCCGCAACGGGGTGAGCTCCCGTTGCTCGGTCCCTGCTCCTGCCCACCTAGCAGTTCGAAAGCACGTCAAAGTGCAAGTAGATAAATAGGTACCACTCCGGCAGGAAGGTAAATGGCGTTTCCGTGCGCTGCTCTGGTTCGCCAGAAGCAACTTAGTCATGCTGGCCACATGACCCAGAAGCTGTACGCCGGCTCCCTCGGCCAGTAAAGCGAGATGAGCGCCGCAACCCCAGAGTCGGCCACGACTGGACCTAACGGCCAGGGGTCCCTTTACCTTTTACATTTGTCCCCTGGCTTGAGTGGTACAGCTTAGGGGGATCCTAGGAAGCTGCCTGTTGGGGGTTGGTCAATTAGGGCAAATGGGCACTGCCCTAAACTTCGGCCTGCCCTCCAGCTGCCTCCAATTGTCCCTTAAAACCACTTCCTCAGCCTCAGGGTTGCCCTTGTAGACCACAGCAGGGAGGTCAAAACTAGAGTTAGCTGCCTCTGCCTGTCTTTGGCTCTGGCGCCCCCTACTGTTGAGCTCCCTGCTTTCTGCCCTACCAGTTTCCACCAGGCTCCAGGGAAGCTGTCTTATATCACCAGACCATCAATCTCTCTAGCATTTACACTGACTGCCAGTGGCTCCCCAGGGTTTTGGGAACGGCTTCATACTTGGGAGGTGCCAGGGAGTGAACCTGGGATCTTTTGCCTGCTGAACAGGTGCTCTCCCACAGACCTCGGCCTTCTGCACTGCTTTTGCGGCGTCCGGCGTGACCCACCATGCCAAACACAGCCTGAAGCAGGGAGCCAGGATATCAGACCAAACTCACCAGCTCTGGGCTGGGGCTCAGTTGTGCGCTGTTGTCTTGAAGAATAGCACTAGCCATGTTTCTCAAATGTGGGTGCCCTGGCTGTTGCTGGACTACAACTCCCATCATCCCTAGCTAGAAGGACCAGTGGTCATGGATGATGGGAGTTGTAGTCAAATGGCAGCAAGTATGGCCAATGCTGCCTAGAGCAAGGGCAAAGGCCGGAGCCCTCCAGATGTTACTGGACAACAACTCCCATCATTCCTGGCCACACTGGCTGAGCCTGAAGGGAAATGGGGTCCTGGTTTTCCATCTGCTCCTTTAGAAACAAGAGATCTGAGGCAGGAAAGTCGGGCTGCCTCTGAAATCTGCTCCCTGAAAAAAAAGAGTTTCACTGCAAGCTGGGGCCCAGCAAAGCAAACCTCTCCCACAGGAGAGAAATCTCCCAGGACATTTCCGAGCACAATTCAAAGTGTTGGTGCTGACCTTTAAAGCCCTAAACGGCCTCGACCCTGTATACCTGAAGGAGCGTCTCCAACCCCATCGTTCTGCCCGGACACTGAGATCCAGCGCCGAGGGTTTTCTGGCAGTTCCCTCACTGTGAGAAGTGAGGTTGCAGGGAACCAGACAGAGGGCCTTCTCGGTAGTGGCGCCCTCCCTGTGGAACACCTTCCCATCAGATGTCAAGGAAATAAACACCTGGCTTTTAGAAGACACCTGAAGGCAGCCCTGTAACGGGAAGTTTTTAATGTCTGGTGCTTTATTACGTTTTTAATATTTTGTTGGAAGCCGCCCAGAGTGGCTGGGGCAAATCAGTCAGATGGGCAGCATATACTGTAAATAATAAATTGTTGTTGTTATGAATATAGACGCCATAGGCCAGCCTTTGCTAACCTGAAGAGCCTTTCAGATGTTTTGGACGACTGCTTCCATCAGCCTCAACCAGCTCAACCATCATAGATCAAAACAACCTATAAGGACATAGATTTTGTGTGTGTGTGTGTGTGTGTGTGTGTGTGTGTGTGTGTGTGTTTACCTCATACTAAGTGATTGGGAGTGGGTTTTGGGGGTGACAGTGGTGAAGAAGTAGACGAAAGTTCAGCTCCCCTCAAAACACATCCCTCTCCAAGGTAAATCCAGCCTCGCCTGCCGTTTATGGAACCCTACATGAAAATGGGTCAAGGGAGTGTTGTTGTTGAACAGCTGGGAGTGCCCCCCACTCCAAATACGCAGGGGGTGGGCTGCCTCTGGCTTGGTGGAATCAAAACTGCCTAGGCCTGCTTCTTCCCACCTCAAAATCTGTAGCAGTTCTGCAAACACGGGGCTGATTTAAAGGACGCTGCAGGAACCACTCATCTACGAAAATGTGGGGCAGTCTGAGAGTCAGCAGGCAGACACCAGTCCCTTTTCTTACAGTGTCGTCATTCACTTCTCTCTTCCATTTTAAAGCAGTTCCTTTTCTTTTCTTAAGTCCCCATGAGTTGTTGTTTTTTTAAGGTCCCACCAAACCAGTTACCTTCCGCAGAACAGCACCCAACCACCGGGCGGGCGAGATGTCGCCATCCATTTCCCCACAGCCGTTCCCTCCTTACCACGCCACACGCTGCGGAAAAAAAGGGTTTCCAAAAAGAGAGAGGGCACAAACGAAACGGGATTCCGCCAGCCAGCCTGGGGACACAACGCACACACACCCTTTCCCCCCTAAAGTGTCCTAAGAAGAGCAGGGGAAAGGAGAGGGAATCGGGGAGGAGCAGGCCCGTTAAGCAAACCTCCGGCTTTATCGGCAAGCTGCCTGCCGCCTCGGCGGCCAAAACCCTTGTGCCCTGCGCCGAACCCCTCCGGGGGCTTCCTCACCGCACCGCTTTGTGCCTGCCACCGCAGCAGCCGCAGTGCTCGCCGCACGTGTGGCAGGCGTGGAGGGGCAGGTAGCAGCACATGCAGGGGACGACGAGGGAGAGGGTGACGAGGGCCATCCAGCGGATGCAGAAGTGTGGGTGCCCGGTGTCGCAGGAGCAGGGGTCCGAGTACTCTCCTTCGGAGTCCGACATGCAGTGGTAGAGCATGCTCTCCGCACACCACATGCAGGTGAACTGGTAGACGCAGCGGCCGATGGGGTCGGGGGCATCCTGGCACTGCCCGCGCCCGTTCTCCTCGTGGTTAAAGACGTCCCGGCAGTAGACGCAGCGGGAGGGCACCGTGTCCTCCTCCACGCCCGGCGCGCCCGGGGGTGCCTGCTGCTGCTGCTGCTCCTTCAGGGGCTTGTGCCGCGGCGGCGAGGAGGCGCCGTGGATGTGGCAGGACGGAGAGGCCTTGGGGTCCTTGAGCCGTCCTTCGGCCCCGGGGGGCAAGCAGTACTCTTTCTCCCGCGGAGACTTGCCGCCGCCGCCGCCGCCTCCCTTCTCGAAGTGGACGCACATGTCGATTTTGTCCGGGTCCATCTGCCGCTTCTGAACCACTGCCCGGCGGTAGTCCTCGTAGCCTTTGGTTACCCAGAGCTCTTTGCAAGGGGTGATGCTCTCCAGCTCCTCTTCGTCGGGGAGCATCAGCTGCTGCAAGGTCTGGGGTTGCACCTGCAGAAGGGGGCAGAAAGGACACAGGTGTGGTTATCACACAGCCGAAGCAGGGCGGAGAAATGCAGGCAAGCGCTACCGCCAATAGCACTTAAAATGCAAAATCCCTAAAAGCATGCGGCTCTCAAACTGTTTTCCCCTGGGCCACACTTTCAGGATCAAAATTTGCGAGTGCCACACCAAATTTTTTTATTAAGAATTGGGAAACACAAAATAAGCCAAAAAAAGGAATTGGAACATACTTGCATATGTGGTGGGAGTGCGAAAAGATTAAAGAATTCTGGGACATCATTTACAGTGGTACCTCGGGTTAAGTACTTAATTCGTTCCAGAGGTCCATACTTAACCTGAAACTGTTCTTAACCTGAAGCACCACTTTAGCTAATGGGGCCTCCTGCTGCTGCCACACCGCCAGAGCACGATTTCTGTTCTCATCCTGAAGCAAAGTTCTTAACCTGAAGCACTATTTCTGGGTTAGTAGAGTCTCTAACCTGAAGCATATGTAACCTGAGGTACCACTGTAAAATGAGTTTTTAAAAAAATGTTCATGCTCCCATTCACTAAAAGACCGGAGGCTTTCTTATTAGGGATCATGACAACGGAAATAAAGAAGGTTAGACCACTATTCATGTATGCCACAACGGCTGCCAGGATTCTAACTGCAAAAAATTGGAAAAGCGAAACCATCCCCTCCAAAATTGAATGGCAGACCAAATTGGTAGAATACCTACAGTTAGCAAGGATAACTGGGTTAGTGAAAGGAAACTCGATACAAGTTGTTAATAAAGAATGGATAGTAATCAAAGTATATCTCAAAGGTTACAGTGATAACAAAAGCTTTATGGTAGATATTGAATGAGTTTTGTAACATAAGGTAATATTGTTAGCCGCCCTGAGCCCGGCTTCAGCTGGGGAGGGCAGGATATAAATAAATATTATTATTATTATTATTATTATTATTATTATTATTATTGGAGGAAACTAGAATCAAAATGGAGAAAAATATTTTCAGGAAACTGTGTAAAAAAACTAATCTCAAAATAGTACAATGGGTATAGTCAGACAGTTCTTTTTTAATTGTAAATAAAACCGTCTTCTATTTCTTTTTCTATTTCTTTTTCTTCTTCTATTTTCTTTTGTATATTTATAATTTGTAATGTCTGAAATGTAATGTTTTATATTGTATGTATTTTAATATTTCTGTATAATAAAGGTTGATTTAATTTTTTTTAAAAAAAGAAAGCCACTCTTAGCAGTGCTTGATTTGTTACATAGAACACAACTGCTTTATAATATGGTCACAAGACATACAGAAAGTATAAAACAGTGCAGGCACCTAAGAACAGGAATCATACCCAAACATAATTATAAACAAGCCTCTTGCATACATATCTTAAGTATGTATACAAACTCAATGAGAAGTGCGAGCTTGCTTGCAATCTCATTTATTTTAGTTCTAACGAGGCAAACAGACTCATCTCCTCGTCAGCACAGAGAAGCCTTTCTCTTCTCTGATCTTTCATATCTGTCAGAGTTGAAAAGCCCTGCTCATTACAATATGCCGTGCAGAACTGTGGAATGCTCTGGGAATATCTATGCGTATTCTGCAATTAAAAAAATTGTTTTGATACTATTCTACAGTGGTACCTCGGGTTGTTGTTAGTCGCCCTGAGCCCGGCTTCGGCTTGGGAGGGCGGGATATAAATAAAATTTATTATTTATTATTAACTACTTGATTCGTTCCGGAGGTCCATTCTTAACCTGAAACTGTTCTTAACCTGAAGCACCACTTTAGCTAATGGGGCCTCCTGCTGCTGCCACGCCACCGGAGCACGAGTTCTGTTCTCATCCTGAAGCAAAGTTCTTAATCTGAAGCACTATTTCTGGGTTATGTAACCTGAAGCGTATTTAACCTGAGGTACCACTGTATACTGCACTGCACTGAATTGTCTGAATGTTTCTTTTGATTGTCCTTGAATCGGAAAGGTTTTTATGGTGGTGGTGGTAATTTTATTGGAAGACGCCAGCCCAGTTAGATGGACAGGGTATAAGAATGAATGAATACGGGGTACCTCGGGTTACAGACGCTTCAGGTTACAGACTCTGCTAACCCAGAATTATTACCTCGGGTTAAGAACTTTGCTTCAGGATAAGAAAAGAAACCATGCAGCGGCAGCGCAGCGGCCCCATTTGTTAAAGTGGTGCTTCAGGTTAAGAACAGACCTCCAGAACAAATTAAGTTCTTAACCCGAGGTACCACTGTAATTACATAAATAAATACAGTCATACCTCGAGTTGTATGTGCTTCAGGTTGAGCATGTTCGAGTTGCGCTCCGCGGCAACCTGGAAGTAACGGAGTGCGTTACTTCCGGGTTTCGCCGCTCGCGCAGATGCTCAAAATGAAGTCACACGCATGCGCAAAAGCAGCGAAACACAACCCGCACAGACGCGCCGTCGCATCTTGCGTTCCATTTGGGATGTGAACGGGGCTCCGGAACGGATCCTGTTCGCATCCCGAGGTACCACTGTAGTTTGAAGAGTACTCCCCACAGCAGTAAGGGCTTCTCAAAACAACCACATTTTATAACCCAGAAGCCCCAGAGACAACCCCAGCCCCAGACACGTACCGGCCCGCTCGACGTTGCTCCCTGCGCCGTGCTGAAGGAGAACTCTTCAGAGACCGGGGACCGCAAGTAGCAGCTGGAGGAAGACTCACTGGTGACAATGGTGATGGGTTTGGGTAGCATTTCCTTGCGGCTGTTCGACGAGGACTCGCTGTCCGTGTGGACCTAGAAAGAGAGAAAGAGAGTTGGCGGAGTCCCACACTACCCCTTGGTCCAGGCAATGGGTAGGCAACCTAAGGCCCGGGGGCCGGATCCGGCCCAATCGCCTTCTCAATCCGGCCCGTGAACGGTCCGGGAATCAGCATGTTTTTACATGAGTAGAATGTATTACGCCTTCATGGGTCACTGCCTTGCCGTAGCGAAGGGGCTTGAATAACTCAGAGAAGCTATGAACTATGCTGAGCAGGGCACCCAAGATGAACAGATCATAATGGAGAGTTGCTGATCACCGAAGAATTGATGATTTTGAATTATGGTGCTGGAGGAGACTCTTGAGAGTCCCATGGACTACAAGAAGATCAAACTGATCCATTCTGAAGGAAATCAGCCCCGAGTGCTCACTGGAAGGACAGATCCTGAAGCTGCGGCTCCAGTACTTTGGCCACCTCATGAGAAGAGAAGACTCCCTGGAGAAGACCCTGATGTTGGGAAAGATGGAGGGCACTAGAAGGTGACAACAGAGGACGAGATGGTTGGATAGTGTTCTCGAAGCTACTAGCATGAGTTTGACCAAACTGCGGGAGGCAGTGGAAGACAGGAGTGCCTGGTGTGCTCTGGTCCAGGGGGTCACGAAGAGTCGGACACGACTAAACAACTAAACAACAACAACAACAAGAATGTGTTAAGATATTCCGTTCCACCTTAAGAGGAACAGGCTGTTGCGTGTCATGTGCCTGTTTACATTCCGGCACAGCTTGCTGGGAACTTCCGTTTGTGTATAGCTTTTGCTTATGCTTTTTGCTTGGACACGAAGGGGAGAAGACATGCTTTGCCCTTTGTCCTGATGCTGAATAAAATGCCTGTAAATAAACTTTACACAGCCTCTATCTGCCCTTCTGTTGCGAAGAGTTTGATTCTCTGTTGGCTTGCATGCTCAGCTTCTGAAGGTTTCTGAAGCTCGAGTCGCAGTTACATGCTGAACCAAGGACCGGAGATCGCCCGGCTGCCGGCCGGTGGGCTGGAGCCAGCTGGGGGCCTGCCAATTGCCCCCATATTCTTGGACGCATCTCAACAGAATGTGCCCTTTTATTTAAAATGCATCTCTGGGTTATTTGTGGGGCAAACCCTTAAGGGTTTTCAACGCAAAACCCGTTTCCCAACTCCTGTACGCTGCAAATGTCTGGCATAATGGGGACCTGCCAAAGCTAGATGGCTTTCAGGCATAATTTCTACGATCTCTGCTGCAAGAACCCAACTGTGTCCCCAACTCCATACTTGTGTTAGAAGCTGGTGAATGCCCAATTTCAACAAAAGTGTGGTGGGCTGCCCTAAAACATTGGTTCAGGATTTCAGTGTTTGATCTAGGGAAGGGTTTGTACCAACACCTGACCAATGAGGAATTTGTCAGCAAATGGCAGAAAACCATGGCTAAAAAAGCCACCTCTATTGGTCTGTCACCCCCCCCCAATTGTATTACCTGGGTTATGAAGGCGCCCAAAAGATGTTAAAGCAAAGATTATGGGATAATGCACACAGTGACTTGCGATCTCGATCACACGCAGTCTCTAGTCCGCTGGCATTAGGAGTACAATATGGGCATCTCTTTAAGTTAACATCTTACATAAAAAACCTGACAGTACCAAACTATCGAAGGCTTTTCACCAAAGCCAGACTAAATGTCTTTCCTTCTGCAGTGTTGGATGGCAGGTTGAGAGGAGTTCCCTACCAGGACAGATTTTGCTCGTGTGCTCAAGACATCGATTCCATAAAACATATTTTGTTGCACTGTGTAAAATATGAGCAAGCCAGGGCTGAACTGATATTACCCTTGCTGGTACCTTTCCCGGGAAAATCAGAGGCTCACTATGTCAGGTTCCTATTGGAAGACTGGACAAACGCTAGAACATTAGCAGTGGCAAAGTTTTTATCGGTGGTTGCAAGAAACAATGATCCCTATATTCTGAACGAAATGCTTGTTTAACCTGGAGGTAGGCTGTCTGAATTGTGCATTGCTTTGTAACGATCTGTTGGGTCTCTGGACTGTAATAAAGATTGATAATTGATTGATTGATTGTGGGGAATAGGAATTCGTTTTTTCCCTCTCTTTCAAAATATAGTCTGGCCCCCCACAAGGTCTGAGGGACAGTGGACCGGCCCCCTGCTGAAAAAGTTTGCTATCCAGACATTGGCTTCTCCTCCCAGTTGCCTGGCCCACAGTGCCCCTACTGGCATGGAGGTGGCTTGCAGCCAAACTGCGGCTCATGTTAGATGCCTGTTTCTGAAGTCCAAAAGCTCAGTCCCCGTCGAGAGGCACGCAGGGTGTGCAAAACTTCAGTTATTTATTTTAATCCGTTGCACTACTGCAACTTTGTGACACTCAAGGTGGAGTATGTGGGTTCACTTCCCAGGGCTGTCGTGATGATAAAATGGAAAGTAAAATGGACAGAAAGCCATGAAACATATTGGGTGAGCTTTGACCGCTCACTCACTCACTCTCTCTCTCTCAGCCCAGCTTTCTGTCATAGAATCATAGAGTTGGAAGAGACCACAAGGGCCATCGAGTCCAACCCCCTGCCAAGCAGGAAACACCATCAGAGCACTCCTGACATATGGTTGTCAAGCCTCTGCTTAAAGACCTCCAAAGAAGGAGACTCCACCACACTCCTTGGCAGCAAATTCCACTGTCAAACAGCTCTTACTGTCAGGAAGTTCTTCCTAATGTTTAGGTGGAATCTTCTTTCTTGTAGTTTGGATCCATTGCTCCGTGTCCGCTTCTCTGGAGCAGCAGAAAACAACCTTTCTCCCTCCTCTATGTGACATCCTTTTATATATCTGGCCTAGCTGGCGTTAGAGTCAGCCCACTCCCCCCCCCCAAAAAAAAACAGCTTTCCAAATTTTCAGCAGGAAACGGACATGCTCCTGCAAACCCTTTGTTGGTAATCATGAGGGAAAGAATCTTGATTCAATTTGATTCCCTCCCCCTCTTTCTTTTGTCCTTTCTCCTTCTGTGTTGGAACTCCTATTTGGGGACCTCCCTGGCTTTTTTCTGGCCCATGTAGGACCAGTCTGGATAGTTAGCCAGATGTTTTTATCCTCCCAAAAGTTTTTGATTGAGTTTCCACTGAAATGAGGCTGCATTTTAATGTTTTAATGCTGTATTTTAATCTTGTTTTTTAAGCTGTATTTCAATCAATTGCTTTTATATTTGGTGTTAGCCACCCTGAGCCCGGTCTTGGCTTTGGAGGGCGTGGTAGAAATAAATTTATTATTATTATTATTATTATTATTATTATTATTATTATTATTATTATTATTTTGGAAAGCCAAACCAGAACATGCATTCTGGGATTTCCTGGGGTGTTCATGAGATTATAAGAAGAGCTGTGCAGGATCAGGTCCACCTTGTGCAGCAAGCACTCCCTTGTGCAGATTTTGGGTTGCACCCAACTAAATTAGATACAGAGTAGACCCAGTGAAACTAATGGAGCTAAGCTAGTCCTGCCATTAATTCCAAAGGGCCTGACGAACGTTGGGCACAACCCTGTGGAGTTTTTGGTGGAAAAGCTGCTGGGATAAGTTCGGTTGGTAGAGCACGAGGCTCTTAATTGCAGGGTAGTGGGTTCAAGCCCCACGTTGGGCGAAAGATCCTTGCGTTGCCCGGGGTTGGGCTAGATGACCCTCAGGGTCCCTTCCAACTCTACAATTCTGTGGTTGTATTGAAGGAATGGTTTTCCCAAATCTAAAAACCTGACTGTACAGTCAGTCTGAAACGGGACCCAAAATCCACATTTTTTCCCCTGCTGCATGGGAGCATTTCTAAAATGCATTAACTTGAGCTCATGAGTCAATGTATAAACAGAAAGCCAGCTGTATAAACAAGTGCTCAAAGCGCTCTCCTTTATCAGTCCGTGACGGCAATGGATGGCCCTGGCCGTTCCAGTGGAGCAGGGATGGCACTCTGTCTATCTTATCTTACATTAAGACCACACTCTGACGCATAGACTTAGTCCAGGAATGGTACCAGGAGTTGGTGACCTCTTGCTCCAAGATAAGAGTATAGGAACAGGAAGAGGAACACCCTTTTATGGTCAAGAGTACAGGAAGAGGAACACCCTTTTATGGTTAAGAGTACCAGAGCAGGAACATCTGTGATGTCAACCTGCATGTATAAGCTGACGTGGTTGGATTCCTGGGGAAGGGGGGAGAGGGTGCCTGGAGGATATATATACTGCATGAAATTTCTCATTTCTTTGGACTTGCTGTGGACTGACCACGCAAGTGCCTTCTGCTATCCGGAGAGCAGAATAAACTTTTTCTCTGAATCAACCTCAGTGTCATTTGACTTCCTCCCTCCCTCCCGGGAGCAACGCAGACCCCACCAGTCAGTAAGGTCTAATAAGGCTACAGTATGATTCCTGCCAAGGGAGTAAGGTGCTCTGCACACACTCAGAAGGGCCGCGAGTGAAATGTCAGGAAACTGCTTACGGCAAGAGCTTCGTCTGTCCCGTCGGCGTCGTCCTGAGAGGAGGAGGTAGAGGAAGGCGAGAGGGAACCTGAGAGAATGAAAACAGAGGGGTAAAAGTTACGCCACCAAAAACACACACACACACACACACCCCATTTTAAACAGCAAAGCTTCAGCTAGGCTGCAAATAGTACCATGTACTCTTGAGCAGGATGGATAAAAATCAATGATTTTTAAAAAAATAATCATTTTTTTTAAAAAAAAATATTTAAATTGGATTTTTAAAATAAAATGCTTTTGGGGAAGAAATATCTTTCTAAAGATAGTTTTCTATTTAAGTTACATTATAGTCCAAAGGCTATTCATCAGTAAATAATTATTTGTTTTAAGTTTTTCATGCGTGCTAAAGTTTGTTGTTTTTTAAATTGTTTAACCACTTCAGTTAACAAACATGGACACATATGCTATAATGTTATTGTTTTAGTTAAATAAATTGTTATTAAGGAAATGATTATTTTTCTCTTTCCAAAAAAGTACAGCAGAAAAGTTTTCCAAATATAAACAGTTAACATATTAAACCTCGCCATAATTTCATAATTATTTGTCTATGTATTTCTAATCGTATAGCCAAATCAGTAATTTGATAAAAGTGTAAAAACTACTCTGAAACTTTGTTATTCTGAAAATGAAACCTTCATCTGGTTGTAAATATTAAAATTATACCAGCAAAAATGAATCTTTCTGTAAAAAAAAAAAAAAGGATTTAAATCAAGTCTTACCAACTAGTGATTTAAATTAAAAATCGATTTGGACCTCAGTGTCCAGGCTAAATGATGGGGGTGGAGATGCTCCTTCAGGTATACCTTTGAGGCCGTTTAGGGCCTTAAAGGTCAGCACCAACACTTTGAATTGTGCTTGGAAATGTACTGGGAGCCAATGTAGGTCTTTCAAGACCGGTGTTATGTGGTCTCAGCGGCCACTCCCAGTCACCAGTCTAGCTGCCGCATTCTGGATTAGATGTAGTTTCCGTGTCACCTTCGAAGGTAGCCCCACGTAGAGCGCATTGCAGTAGTCCAAGCAGGAGATAACTAGAGCGTGCACCACTCTGATGAGACAGTCTGCGGGCAGGTAGGGTCTCATCCTGCGTACCAGATGAAGCTGGTAGACAGCTGCCCTGGACACACAATTGACCTGCGCCTCCATGGACAGCTGTGAGTCCAAAATGACTCCCAGGCTGTGCACCTAGTCCTTCAGGGGCACAGGTACCCCATTCAGGACCAGGGAGTCCTCCACACCTGCCCGCCTCCTGCCCCCCCAAAACAGTACTTCTGTCGTCAGGATTCAACCTCAATCCATTAGATGCCATCCATCCTCCAACCGCCTCCAGACACTCACACAGGACCTTCACCGACTTCACTGGTTCTGATTTGAAAGAGAGGTAGAGCTTGGCTCAAATTTGTGTTGGAAATATAAGGAAAAAGAAGGGACTTTTTATCATATGTGGTGGGACTGTAGCAAAATTAAAATGTTTTGGGAATGATATATAACGAGTTAAAGAAAATGTTTCATTTAACATTTGTGAAAAAGCCCGAAGCTTTCTTATTAGGGATTGTGGGGAAAGACCTGCCAAAGAAATTTTAAAATATTTTCATGTATGCGACAACGGTGGCAAGAGTTTTAATAGCACAAGGCTGGAAGAATGAGAAAATCCCGACGAAAGAACTGTGGCAAGAAAAACTGATGGATTATGCGGAATTGGCAAAACTGGCACACAAACTACGTGACAAGGATAACTGTGATTTTAAAGATGAATGGGAACCTTTTACGAAATATTTGAAGAAGCAACAAAATGAACTGGACTCTTTGGCCGGTTTTGAATAAACATTCACAAACTCTTTATTGTACTATATAGATAGATAATTTGAGGATCTTTACAATTTTACAACATGCAGACAGAAAGATGTGTTGAGAAACCAGAGAAAGGAGCTGAGAGAAGTCCGGGGGGTGGTGGTGGGAGGTTGGGTTTTTTGTTTGGGGGGGAGGGGAGGGGGGAAATGGGGGGGGACAATGTGGATGATGTATTTTTGTTAAAATTATTGTGTTTAAATTTTTAATAATTTCTTTTTTAAAAAAGAAAGAGAGAAAGAGATTGATGAACACCCAGCCCAAACCCCCCGATGATCTCTCCCAGCGGCTGCATGTAGATGTTGAAAAGCATGGGGTGAGTGCATAGTGTGAAAAACCTGGCAAGCAGCACTGATGCCCCTGACTCTGCAGGTCACCTTGCCCGCCCACCACGTTGCCCCCTCACCTTCAGCAATCTCCTCCAGGGCAGCTTGCACCCCTCTCTCGAAGGCCACGGCGTCGGCAGGGCTCTGGAAAGTGAGGCCAAACTTGTTGTCTCCGACTTTCCAGTGGTGGAAAATGGGGTTCACCTTGTTGTAGACGAGGTCCCTCTTCAGAGCACACTCCAAGATGGTCTGCCGTAGGGAAAGAAGGGGGTTGAGGAGAAACAGCCGCCACCCGAGGTCAAAGGCTGGGAGAGAGGGGAGAAAGGGCTGGCTTCACCCCAAATCTGCATCTGCCCTGCCCCTTGAAGTGGGAGGCTGTGACCCTGTAAGCAAAAGCTCCTCTCCAAACAAAGATAGCAGGACCTCGCAACCCGCAATTGCCACGAAAGGCCCTATTCTGTGTGCCACTTCCGCTGGAGGTTCTGAGGGCGGCGACACGACAGCAGGCCTTTTCAGTGGTGGCACCTTGCTTGTGGAATGCTGTCCCTGGGAAGGCTCGCCTGGTGCCAGATCTTGAGGGGACAAAAAAGCATTTGGTTTTTGCCAGCCCTTTGGCTTTGACTTATGTGCAGCCCCTTTCAGTGGATGGGATGGTTTCACAGAGCTACTATTGCCAGAGGGGTGTAGGGGGTGTTAAGAGGAAGAGTAGTACCTCTGAGGGGGGGACACGCCGTGCTCCTTCTGGGGTACTTTGGTCCCCACCCTGCACTCAACTCTCACCTGTGGCTCCTAGAAGCTGTCAACCTGTGACAGCGGTCACACCCTGGGAACATCTTCAACAGGGAGGCTAAACCAGGTGAGGGTAGCCAATGGGTCTCAAAGCCTCAGTGAGTTAGGGACTTCCCTGCATGTGCAGACAGACTCTGGCAGATAATAATAATAATAATTTCTTTATACCCCGTCCATCGGGCTGGGTTTCCCCAGCCACTCTGGGCGACTCCCAACAGAATATTAAAAACACGACAAAACATCAAATATTAAAAACTTCCCTAAACTGGGCTGCCTTCAGATGTCTTCTAAAAGTCCAATAGTTGTTTATTTCCTTGACATCTGATGGGAGGGCAATCCAAAGGTAGACGAGACCGACAGTGGGCTCAACAGTCAAAAAGGAGGTTTCTGTATATGCTGTAGAGCATATACCTGAGGTCCATGGGCTACATTCTGCACCCGCTGAAGTTTCTGGGTGTTATGTACTGAGTTGAATAGGATCCAAACTGCAGCAGTCTGATTGGTCCTAGAACAATAGGATCCAAAAGGCAGCAGTCTGATTGGTCCTAGAATAGGATTCAGAATGCAGCAGTCTGATTGGTCCTAGAACAATGCAGCAGTATGATTGGTTGGCAGGAACTACCCAGTCATGCTCCAGATAGAAGTGAATCCACAACCTGATTGGCTTACAGTAGAATTCCGGAATTAGCCAATCATGTGCAGCCCATTGTGTAAATAATGTATATAAAGCAGATACTTTGAGGGGACATTCATTCCTCCTCACCACTATGAGCTGAATAAAGAGCATGAAATCACTTTGCGACTCTGAGTATATTTCACTGGCGACGAAGGTGGGATCCCGCTGAGCTGACTGCCACACACAGCACCGCAGCACCGCCACCTGCCGCACCGCTGCCTCGCACCGTGTATCCAGGCTTCAGCTCCGGGACACAATGAACTCAGAATGGCAACCGACAGCAGCTTCTCGCCGTTCAACCCAGCATCGGGAGACTGGGAAGCGTACGCCTCCCGTTTCACCTTCCTCCTAGAAGCCAAAGGGGTCACCGACGAAGAAGACGCCAAGAAGAGGGCAATATTCTTCAGCGTCTGTGGAGAGGAGACGTTTGAAATCGCCCGGGCTCTCCTTGCGCATGAAGACGTTGCTACTGTTCCATACAAAACAATAATGGAACAGCTGAAGGGGCACTTTTCGCCGCAGCCCTCAGTGGTGGCTCGTCGAAATGCCTTCTACGCAAAGCGGCAAGCCCCTGGGGAAACCATAACTGGGTTTGTGACCTCTCTCCGCCAAGCCGCCCGGTTCTGCAACTTCTCAGAGCTGGAGAACATGCTTCGTGACCGCCTCGTCGGTGGCCTGAGGGATGAGAAGCTGCAACGACGCCTATACGTTAAGAAGGACCTAACGTTCCAGGTCGCTCTGGAGGAGGCCCTGGCAACGGAAGCTGCTGAGAGGTCGACGCAAGAGGCACGGCCGAGCCAGCCGTCCCAACCGAGGGTCCACCACGAAGACCCCACCGACGACTCAGGATCCGACAGGGAGGAGGCGCACCGAGTACAGCAGCGCACTCAAGCAGCCCACACACCACAGCTGCCTCGACGAGAAGGAGGGAACTGCGCAAGCTGTGGAGAAAGTCACGAGAGGAGGACCTGCCGTTTCCGCAACGCAGAGTGCAGGCAGTGCAGAAAATCGGGACACATCGCCCGGGTGTGTCGGGCTCAGCCCACCCGACGCCAGGCATCAGATGACCAATCCAAGAGCCCCAGGTTCCGGGGCCCAACGCACCAAGGCAACTCGACAGAGCTCACGGACTTCCAGGTATACCAGTTGCCCCACCCCAACGTAGAGAAAATTTATGTTGACGTACAGATAGAGGGGGCCCCATGCCGCATGGAGCTTGACACGGGTTCAACTCTATCCATAATCTCGGCAAGGACCTTAAGGAAACTGTGTCCTACTGGGGGTCCCAAACTCAGGCCGGCCCCATTCACCCTCCGGGACTTCCAGAAACGTAAGGTCCCCACAATGGGGGTGGGGACCTTCAGGGTGCAATACCGAGGGCGGACGCGGCAACTGGACTTGCTGGTGGTCAAGGGCCCCTACATTAGCTTACTGGGATTGGCATGGTTTGGACCACTGGGGCTAGCCGTCACCGGGGTGAACCACACTAGCTTACAAGTGGACGTGGACGCCATATGCAAGGAATTTCCAGGGGTTTTCGATGGGAAATTGGGACAGTATACGGGCCCCCCCATTGCTCTAAAGCTTGACCCCGCAGTACGACCGGTCAGGCTCAAGGCCTGCCGGGTCCCGTTCGCCCTGAAACCTCGTATAGACGAGGAATTGGACCGGCTCGTAGAGCAAGGAGTGCTGGAGCCGGTGCCTAATGCCCCCTGGGAAACCCCAATCGTCACACCCGTCAAGCCTAATGGTTCAGTCCGCATCTGCGCAGACTACAAATGTACCATAAACAAGGCCCTCATACCCAGTGCCAGTGGTCAGCCATGTTCTTGCCACCTTGGCTGGGTCGAAAATTTTTGGCAAGCTGGACTTGGCCCAAGCATATCAACAGCTGCCAGTAGATGAGGCTACAGCAGAGGCACAGACGATTGTGACGCACAGAGGAGAGTTCAGGGTAAAGCGGCTGCAATTCGGTGTCAGCGTGGCACCAGGCATATTCCAGAATCTAATGGATTCGCTCCTTAAAGGGATTCCTGGCGTCACCCCCTTCTTCGATGATGTGTTGATTGCCGGGCCCACACCAGAGGAGTTTGAGGACCGCCTCCGCACCGTTCTGCACCGTTTCCAGACGGCGGGTCTCAAGGTGAAGCGGGAAAAATGTCTACTAGGAGTGCCTCAGGTGGACTTTCTGGGATTTATGGTGGACGCAGAAGGGGTCCACCCGACTGGGGACAAGGTACGGTAGATTGGTTGGCAGGAACTACCCAATCATGCTCCAGATAGAAGTGAATCCACAACCTGATTGGCTTACAGTAGAATTCCGGAATTAGCCAATCATGTGCAGCCCATTGTGTAAATAATGTATATAAAGCAGATACTTTGAGGGGACTTTCATTCATTCCTCCTCACCACTATGAGCTGAGTAAAGAGCATGAAATCACTTTGCGACTCTGAGTATATTTCACTGGGTCAGCTTCAAGGGCAGCCCCGCATAGAGCGAGTTACAATAATCAAGCTTGGAGGTGACTGTTGCATGGATCACTGTGGCCGGATCAGGGCGAGAGAGGTAAGGAACCAACTGCTTAATACGGCGGAGGTGGAAAAATGCCACCTTTGCTGTGTGAAATATTCTTGGAGTCGAGGGTGGATTTCATGCTCTTTATTCAGCTCATAGTGGTGAGGAGGAATGAAAGCTCCCCTAAAATATCTGCTTTATATACATTATTTACACAATGGGCTGCACGTGATTGGCTAATTCCGGGATTCTCCTGTAGGCCAATCAGGTTGTGGATTCACTTCCACCTGGAGCTGGATTGGGTGGCTCCTGCGGACCAATCAGACTGCTGCATTGTTCTAGGACCAATCAGACTGCTGCATTCTGGATCCTATTATTCTAGGACCAATCAGACTGCTGCATTCTGGATCCTATTGTTCTAGGACCAATCAGACTGCTGTATTCTGAATCCTATTGTTCTAGGACCAATCAGACTGCTGCATTCTGGATCCTATTGTTCTAGGACTAATCAGACTGCTGCATTTTGGATCCTATTGTTCTAGGACTAATCAGACTGCTACATTTTGGATCCTATTGTTCTAGGACTAATCAGACTGCTGCTTTTTGGATCCTATTGTTCTAGGACTAATCAGACTGCTGCTTTTTGGATCCTATTGTTCTAGGACTAATCAGACTGCTGCATTCTGGATCCTATTGTTCTAGGACCAATCAGACTGCTGCATTTTGGATCCTATTGTTCTAGGACTAATCAGACTGCTGCATTCTGAATCCTATTGTTCTAGGACCAATCAGACTGCTGCTTTTTGGATCCTATTGTTCTAGGACCAATCAGACTGCTGCTTTTTGGATCCTATTGTTCTAGGACTAATCAGACTGCTGCTTTTTGGATCCTATTGTTCTAGGACTAATCAGACTGCTGCATTCTGGATCCTATTGTTCTAGGACCAATCAGACTGCTGCATTTTGGATCCTATTGTTCTAGGACCAATCAGACTGCTGCATTCTGAATCCTATTGTTCTAGGACCAATCAGACTGCTGCATTTTGGATCCTATTGTTCTAGGACCAATCAGACTGCTGCTTTTTGGATCCTATTGTTCTAGGACTAATCAGACTGCTGCTTTTTGGATCCTATTGTTCTAGGACTAATCAGACTGCTGCATTCTGGATCCTATTGTTCTAGGACCAATCAGACTGCTGCATTTTGGATCCTATTGTTCTAGGACCAATCAGACTGCTGCATTCTGGATCCTATTGTTCTAGGACTAATCAGACTGCTGCTTTTTGGATCCTATTGTTCTAGGACTAATCAGACTGCTGCTTTTTGGATCCTATTGTTCTAGGACTAATCAGACTGCTGCATTCTGGATCCTATTGTTCTAGGACCAATCAGACTGCTGCATTTTGGATCCTATTGAAGTCAGTGTCTGTAACCTACGCCTCCATGGAAAGGGAGACGTCGAAGTTACACCCAAGCCCTTTTGCTGAATTTATTTCAATGGTGGGCTCTTCTGTTTGCAACCTCCTCTTTCCCTTCCAGCCAGCTGCACGTTGCAAACCCCCTCTTCTGCCCGAATAAAACCCCTGTCGATCTCACCGTTTGGTCCCGCAGGCGCTCCCCGCTGATCAGGTACTGGCGATGCCGCCCTTCCTCTGGGCGCCGGACTTTGCAGATGGTGACGTGGCTCAGGCCGCCGCCGCCCATGGGCACCCAACCCCCGCTTGAGTCGTCTCGGGTCATCACCACAGCCCGCACCCGAACCATGTAACTGGGGAAGGAAGGAGGGCAAAGAGACAGAAGAATTCAGAAGGAACCACTCGGGAGACAAGGTTAAACAAGAACGGGGCCGTTTTGAAAACTACCGTATTTTTTGCTCTGTAAGACGTAGTTTCCCCCTCCTAAAAAGTAAGGGGAAATGTGTGTGCATCTTATGGAGCGAGTGCAGGCGGGAGGCTCTGCTCACCGCTCCCCACTCGGGAAAAGCCCCCAAGAACCGCACACACACTCCGTGCGCTCTTTAAAGGGAGCGCGGCTCTTGGGGGAGCCTTAGCCGTGCGCAGTGTCTCCCAGGCAGGGGATGAAGGCTCCGCTTGCCTGGGAGAGGCTGACAGCGGCTAAAGAAGCCAGGACATTGATCAGGATCCCACTGGCTGTTCTAGCTTCTGGCTTAGCCACGGGATGAAGTCTCCGCAGAGGAGTGGGGAGCCTTCGTCCTGCTGCCTTGCGGAGGCTTCGCGTGGCTATCCCTGGCTTTTGTGGGAGGTGGGGGAAAGGACACAGCGTGTGGCTCTGTCCCTTCCCTCACCTCCCACAAAAGCCCCCAAGAGTCGCGCTCCCTTTTAAGAGCTTGCGGCTCTTGCGGGAGGAAAGCCAGTAGGCTTGCTTTCGCTGAAGCCAGGAGGGCAAAAGGGATCAGTGCGCACTGATCCCGCTTGCTCTCCTGGCTTCAGGGGTAGCCCTGCAAAGCCTCTTGAGTGAAGAGGGAGGAGCGCTCCTTCTTAGCTCAGGAGGCTACTTATTTCTTGTTTTCTTCCCCTAAAAACTAGGTGCATCCAATCTTCTGTGGAGTCTAATAGAGCGAAAAATACAGTATCTGACAAAACATGGTTCCCTCCTGTGGGGTAGAAATAGGAAACCTATACTTTCATAAATTCTCTGTGTTTTTATTTTTAATCTTTTTTTCCCCTTTGGTCCCTGTGGTTTGTAAATACGTGAGTGTCATTTTGGGCAGCATCTTTCCAAAGTTCTTACTTCGTCAAATTGTTAAGTAAAACTTTTTTTAAAATCCAAATGTAGGAGTTGACAAGGCCAACAACATGCTGTTAACACTATCCCATGAACAGGACTTCTAGGTTTCCTTTGGTGTAATCGGACCGCCTTATCCTTTACTTCCACATGAACATCATTTTGTTAATTTGTTTATTCATGGGCTATTCTGGATACAGTGGTACCTCGGGTTAAGTACTTAATTCGTTCCGGAGGACCGTTCCTAACCTGAAACTGTTCTTAACCTGAAGCACCATGGACTGCAAGAAGAACAAACCTCTCCATTCTTAAGGAAATCAGCCCTGAGTGCTCACTGGAAGGACAGATTCTGAAGCTGAGGCTCCAATACTCTGGCCACCTCATGAGAAGAGAAGACTCCCTGGAAAAAGACCCTGATCCACTGCGGGAGGCAGTGGAAGACAGAAGTGCCTGGCATGCTCTGGTCCAGGGGGTCACGAAGAGGCGGACACAACTAAACGACTAAACAACAACAAAGCTCAGCTTCTGCTCGGCCATTGTGCACCTCTCAGGTCATCCGCTCCGGCTGACGGCTGGTCCTCACGGCCAGAGATCAGGGATGGGGAAATTCTACGGTCTGGCTCAAATCCTCACCCCAGGTATATATTCTTTTTTTAAAAAAAAATCATTTTTTCGATACAAACATCAACCGCAAAAGACACATACAACAAAAACCATAAGAACAATAATAAAACAGTTTGACAATTCAGATTTGAATACACTGACATACCTATGACGACACCTTTTTAAACAATATTTTCCCACCTCTCTCTCTCCTCCCCCCCACCACTATCCACATTATCGCTTAAATATTCATTCCAGATTTCTTCAGATTTATCCATTCTTATTTTGCGTCGACATGCAATTTGTTCGTATGTAGCTAATCTGTCCATATTATCAATCCATGTGCTCAATGGAATCTTTTTGCGGCTCTTCCAATTCATCAAGACAAGTTTTTTTGCTTCTAATATAGCATGATACATCCATTTTGACCCCTTGAAATCTCCCACGTTTCCGGAATATAATTTAGAATTAAATTCAGTTCCCCCAAATAACAATTTCTTCTTATTTGCTCTTGCTCTAAATATCCTCACCTCGCACCAAAATGATCTTATCATCGGGCAGTTAATCAACATATGTACTAAGTTCGCATATATTCTTGCGCATCCTTCCAGACTTTCTGCTACTCTACCTTTCACCTGTATTGTGGGTCTAATCACCACAACAAACTCCCTGGAAGGAGCATTTATTCATTCCACAAAGGGGTTTACCCAAAGGAGCGAAACAAGGACATTGCAGTGGTGCCCCGCAAGACGAATGCCTTGCAAAACGAAAAACACGCAAGACAAAAGGGTTTTTCGGTTTTTGCGTCACTTCGCAAGACGATTTTCCCTATGGGCTTGCTTCGCAAGACGAAACGTCTTGCGAGTTCTTGTGAGTTTGTTTCCTTTTTCTTAAAGCCGCTAAGCCGTTAATAGCCGCTAAGCCGCTAATAGCCGTGCTTCGCAAGACGAAAAAACCGCAAGACGAAGAGACTCGCGGAACGGATTAATTTCGTCTTGCGAGGCACCACTGTACCAGTAAAAACAACGATAAGCCTGTAATGCTTTGAAAGAGAATATGATGAAAAGGATGTATAGCTGGTATATTACACCAGTGAAATTAGCTAAAATGTATAAGACAAATAATAAATGTTGGAAATGTAAAGAAAAAGAAGGAACATTTTATCACATGTGGTGGGAATGTAAAAAAGTAAAGAACTTCTGGGAAATGATATACAATGAGATGAAAAAGATGTTGAAATATAAATTTTAAAAAAACAGAAGCATTTTAACTTGGTATTATACCAAGTAAATATACTTGGTATATTTTACTTGGTATAATAGGCAAGATGTTAAATTGTTCTTATATGCAACAACAGCGGCAAGGGTATTGTTAGCCCAGAAATGGAAGCAAGAAGAAATTCCGACGAAAGAAGACTGGCAGATGAAATTAATGGACTATGCAGAATTGGACAAAATGATAGCAAGGATTCGAAACCTGCGGGACCAGAGATTTACAGAAGATTGGAAGAAGTATATGAATTATTTGACGAGTAACTGTAATCAACAAATTACGCTAGTAGGACTACAAGAAGTTTTGTAAGGAGAGATATACGAAGTGTTACAAAGTAGAAAGAGATAGAGATATTGGTTATGAGTTTGAAATGTAATAGGAAAGATAAGAAATGCATACTGAGAGATTAGATTGGAAAATTTTCAGACAGGACTGATGAAAGTCAAAAATTTGAATAAGATGTAAAAGTATGTTTAATTACTGTTGAAAATGATATGTTAAAAAAAAACCTAATAAAAAATTATATATATACAAAGCGGTTTAACCAAAGGAGCGAAACAAGGACATTGCCAGTAAAAACAACAATTTCAAATGTTTAAAAATAATCATTAAAATGGACGATAAGCTGCAACCCCGATGAAAACACACGTCAACTTTCTAGATTGTCTGGATAGGTGAAAATATTTTTGAGCTGGCACCGAAAAGAGTGCAGTGGATGTGCCAGCCTGATTGTAGAATGAGAGGATTGTAGAGTTGGGAGGGACCCCTGTGGTCATCTAGTCCAACCCCCTGCGAGGCAGGAATCTCAGCTAAAGCATCCATGACAGGTGGTCACCCAACATCTGCTTAAAAACCTCCAAGGAAGGGGAGTCCACAACCTTCCACTGTTGAACAGCTGTTCCTGTCAGACAGTTCTCCCTGATGTTTAGTCCTAATCTCCTTCAAGCCTTGGGTTCGAGTCCTACCCTCCAGAGCAGGAGAAAACAAGCTTGCTCCCTCTTCCTTTTTTTTGTTTGAATTTGCATTTTATTGATTTGTTAACATTCTTATATTACATCGGTAAATATTATCATATTACATTACAGGACTTACTATACAGTGGTACCTCGGGTTAAGTACTTAATTCGTTCCAGAGGTCCGTACTTAACCTGAAACTATTCTTAACCTGAAGCACCACTTTAGCTAATAGGCCTCCTGCTGCCGCTCCACTGCCGGAGCACGATTTCTGTTCTCAACCTGGAGCAAAGTTCTTAACCTGAAGCACTATTTCTGGATTAGCAGAGTCTGTAACCTGAAGCGTATGTAACCTGAAGCGTATGTAACCTGAAGCGTATGTAACCTGAGGTACCACTGTAATATAATTTCCAACATGTATACAGTGGTACCTCGGATTACATACGCTTCAGGTTACATACACTTCAGGTTACAGACTCCGCTAACCCAGAAATATTACCTCAGATTAAGAACTTTGCTTCAGGATGAGAACAGAAATCGTGCTCCGGCAGCAGCAGGAGGCCCCATTAGCTAAAGTGGTACTTCAGGTTAAGAACAGTTTCAGGTTAAGAACGAACCTCCAGAACGAATTAAGTACTTAACCCGAGGTACCACTGTACAAAAATTATATACAAATTTTATATACCTAGAACAAAAAAGAAATAAAAAAAAGAACAAAGAGAAAAAACAAAAACAAAATTTCCCCCCAAAATCATATACGTACCAACACGCTAGACTTCCTGTCTATCCCCTTGTATATTCCTTTCTTACAAATGAATGTACTCTTATTATTGTATATTTCTTTACATTTTCCCTAATACATTCCTATATCAATATGTGCTCTTAGTCTTATTTCTCAACTCAGTCTCACTCCAACGTCAATCAAATGCTAGCATAGATAGCGAACCTTTACTGTATAGCTTGCTCCCTCTTCCATGGTACAGCCCTTCAGATATTTGAAGATGGCTCTCTTATCTCCTCTCAGTCTCCTCTTTTCCAGGCTAAACATACCCAGCTGCTTCAACCATTCCTCATCAGGCTTGCACTACAAAACATCAGCTGTGGGCTGATGGGAGTTGTCATTCAAAACATTCAGAGGGCACCAGGTTGGCAAAGGCTGGCCTAATAACTTTCTGGGGTCTAAGCCGGGGTAGGCAACCTAAGGTCCGGGAGCTGGATCCGGCCCAATCACCTTCTCAATCCAGCCTGCGGACAGTCCGGGAATCAGCATGTTTTTACATGAGTAGAATGTGTCCTTTTACTTAAAATGCATCTCTGGGTTATTTGTGGGGCCTGCCTGGTGTTTTTACGATACGATAATCTTTATTGTCATTGTCCCATACAGAACAACGAAACTGAAAAATCTACGTAAGACATTCAAAACCCAACAAGCCTGCTATCCCAACTATCCCAACCTGGTTAGCCCCTAAAAACTCTGATGCCTCATTGTTAAATACAATATATTCCCATACAGACTCCTTACAATGTGTTTAAAACCAAAATCGCATTTGGGTAGAAACTGTTTCTCAGGCGGCTAGTCCTAGTCTTTATAACCCTGTACCTTCTTCCAGAAGGCAGAAGTTGAAAGAGATCATTTCCGGGGTGCACACGATCCTGCACTATCTCTGCAGCTTTCTTATGGCACTCTCAATTTTACATTTTAAAAAGCAGAGACATCACCTTGCCAACAAAGGTCCATATAGTTAAAGCTATGGTTTTCCCAGTAGTGATGTATGGAAGTGAGAGCTGGACCATAAAGAAGGCTGATCACCGAAGAATGGATGCTTTTGAATTCTGGTGCTGGAGGAGACTCTTGAGAGTCCCATGGACTGCAAGAAGATCAGACCTCTCCATTCTTAAGGAAATCAGCCCTGAGTGCTCACTGGAAGGACAGATCCTGAAGCTGAGGCTCCAATACTTTGGCCACCTCATGAGAAGAGAAGATTCCCTGGAAAAGACCCTGATGTTGGGAAAGATGGAGGGCACAAGGAGAAGGGGACGGCAGAGGACGAGATGGTTGGCCAGTGTTCTCGAAGCTACCAGCATAAGTTTGACCAAACTGTGGGAGGCAGTGGAAGACAGGAGTGCCTGGCGTGCTCTGGTCCAGGGGGTCACGAAGAGTCGGACACGACTAAACGACTAAACAACAACAACAAGAAGAATGTGTGCTTTTATTTAAGATGCATCTCTGGGTTATTTGTGGGGCATAGGAATTCATTCATTCCCCCCCCCCCCAAAATATAGTCTGGCTCCCCACATGGTCTGAGGGACGGTGGACTGGCCCACGGCTGAAAAAGGTTGCTGACCCCTAGTCTAACCCATCTTTTAAAACCTCTTTTTTTTTAACGTATCTGGGGAAAGCAGGGCTTGAACCTGGGACGTTCTGCATGCCAAGCAGGTGTCGCGCTTGTGTCTTGGCTGAATGTTAGCAAAAGGCAGCTGGCTTTAGATGTGCCCCCATCGCAGTCACTGGAACAGCAGCCTCAGCTGCCGAGCGTTATGCAAACTCTGATCTAATCTGATTCTTATAGCAAGCAGATGTTTTTTCGGTACCTTGTTCGCAAAGTTAATCATTAAATTGCCTGTGGGTGGGGCAGGCTGGGGGTGTGGGGGGGAGATGTTGCCTTGACTGGAAGGAAAAAGAGGTAGAGGACGTTGGTTTCGATCTTGTGCAAGGAGGCCTCTGGGTGCAGTCGCTGCGCAGCACATCCAGAGACGTCCTTCATAAGAGAGTGTAAGCAAAAAAATAAATAAAAAAGGGAGAGATACGAGGGTGGAAAACTAGCTGAACATGTGCAACAGCATAAATAAAGGAGGCAGGCAGATGTAGAGCACTGACAGTTCCTGTAGGCAGGCAAACCTTCAGACGACTGTTTATTCAGCGTTTGTCCTCATCTGCTTGCACAAGGCTTGCACGGTGGTTGAAATGTACACCTGTTTATGCCCGGAAAATGTGGCATTCAACACTTGGAACGCAGGTGAAGATGTGTGAGCAGGGTTTTTGCAAGGGTCTTTAAAAATGTGGCATTATTATGATTTATTAAATTTAATTGTTGCTCTTTTGCCAGGGCAACTCAAAGCGAAACACCCCACTTCCAGCAAAAGGCCACAGATAATTAAAAGCAAAAGTCCTGATGGAAAAAAAGAAAAAGCTTTTTCCCGGCACCCAAAGATACGTAATTATTATTTTTAACACTGACTTATTGATTGCTTTCTGAACCACCGTCTCACGGCAAAATAATTAAAAACAGTTCGAAACACAGAAACAAATAACATTGATGACGGGACTGAAGCCCTTAGAAGCGGGTATTTGGGGTCAAGAACTGTTTATCCAGCTGTGGGGAAGCAAACATCTTTGGCTGCTTCCAGGAAGAGCCAGCAAAAACGGACGTCTGCTGTTTCTCCTCAACAGGGATGGTATTCCACAGGGCAGGGGCTGCCACACTAAAAGCCCTGCTCCGAGTTACTGAGTTCTTTGGGACTTGCCACAGAGACTGTGCTGCAGACAACAGATATCTGCTGGTTGATACAGGGTACCGTATTTTTTGCTCTATAAGACTCACTTTTTCCTTCCTAAAAAGTAAGGGGAAATGTGTGTGCGTCTTATGGAGCGAATGCAGGCTGCGTAGCTATCCCTGAAGCCAGAACAGCAAGAGGGATTGCTGCTTTCACTGCGCAGCGATCCCTCTTGCTGTTCTGGCTTCTGAGATTCAGAATATTTTTTTTCTTGTTTTCCTCCTCCAAAAACTAGGTGCGTCTTGTGGTCTGGTGCGTCTTGTAGAGCGAAAAATACGGTAATTTGGTTCCAAATTGCACAGGGACTCACAAGTTAGTAACAACATATACAGGATGTTATATGTCAGAGGCAGTCGTCCCCCCCGCAAGCAACCTAAACACTGCATTCTGGACCAGCTGAAGCCTCCGGACAGACCCCAAGGGCAGCCCCACAGAGAGTGCATTGCAGTAATCCAACCATGAGTGCCGTTCATCTCTTGTTTGCCTATCCCCAGCTTATGTGGAGAACAGCACAGAGTTTTGTAAAAGCACATAATAATAATAATAATAATAATAATAATAATAATAATAACGTGGTACCTCAGGTTACATACGCTTCAGGTTACATATGCTTCAGGTTACAGACTCCGCTAACCCAGAAATAGTGCTTCAGGTTAAGAACTTTGCTTCAAGATAAGAACAGAAATCGTGCTTCGGCAACGCAGAGGCAGCAGGAGGCCCCATTAGCTAAAGTGGTGCTTCAGGTTAAGAACAGTTTCAGGTTAAGAACGGACCTCCGGAACAAATTAAGTACTTAAACCGAGGTACCACTGTAGTAGTAGTAGTAGTAGTAATAATAATAATAAATAAAGAAATAAAGAAATAAACCAATTTTTAATACCCCGCCCTCCCCAGCCAGCGCCAGGCTCAGGGCAGCTAACACCAGTAAAATTACAGTAAAAACATAATAGGGGGGGGAAAACCAATTTAAAATACAGTGGTACCTCTGGATGCGAACAGGATCCATTCCGGAGCCCCGTTCGCATCATGAGCAGAATGCAACCCGTGCCTGCGCGTACGCGGGTCGCAATTCGCTGCTACTGCGCATGACGTCATTTTGAGCGTCTGCGCATGCGCGAGCGGCAAAACCCGGAAGTAATCTAGTCAGTGTTGAGGTATGGGCCTTCCTACCGTAGGGGATGTCCTTTCAGGGGGGGGGTCTTAAATTTTTTAAGGGTCTTAAAAATATGCTTTGGGGTGTGAGGAATTCAAATCCCCCTTCTATTTTGTGACTGGACAACATTTTGCTTGGAAAATCCGTGTCTGGCGAAGAAGCATATAAGGTGCTTTCGGAAAAGCAAAGCGTTTTAATTTTACCTTCTGAAAAATGCCAGGTAATGCTACATAACGACATGATATAACAGAATTGCAAGCACTTGGCAATCGCGTTTTAACGATCTCTGTGCAACTTTGCACACATTTTTGACTTGCCAGGCAAAAGCAAATCGTATTCATTTCACCAAACGATCTTTTGAATTCCCAAGTCATGTTGCAACTTTTCAGCATGCCCCCCCCTTGAGAATTTGAAAGCTGAAAAATTCAACGTGTACTGCTCCCTACAGCCACACTACCCAAAAAAGCTTTTCCCCCCCCGCAAAAAATTGTGACTTTATTCTGCAAATTCAGAAAAGGAGACATGTGGCCACCCCAGATCTTGATGGAATCCCAATGCCCAGACAGCCCCAGGCAGCAGAACCAATGGCCAGGGATGATGACTATATGCATGATGAACATCAACATTATTCACTGAAACAGTTAAAACATTATTATTTAAAACATCCCAGAAAAGAATTAAATTCAGCAGTGAGTTAAAGACCAGGTGAAAAGACCTACGTGGCTGGGTAAAGGTAATGGGACCCCTGAGGTCCAGTCGTGACCGACTCTGGGGTTGCGGCGCTCATCTCGCTTTATTAGCTGAGGGAGCTGGCGTTCAGCTTCCGGGTCATGTGGCCAGCATGACTAAGCCGCTTCTGGCGGACCAGAGCAGTGCACGGAAACACCGTTTACCTTCCCGCCGGAGCGGTACCTACTTATCTGCTTGCACTTTGACGTGCTTTCGAACTGCTAGGTTGGCAGGAGCAGGGACTGAGCAACAGGAGCTCACCCCGTCGCAGGGATTCGAACCGCCGACCTTCTGATCGGCAAGTCCTAGGCTCTGTGGTTTAACCCACAGCGCCACCCGTGTCTGGGTAGGCTTGCGTAAACAGAAATGTTTTTAGCAGGCAGGAAGAAAGGCTGCAGCAAAGAAGTCTGCCTGGTGTCCATCGGCAGGGAGTTCCAAACCGTGCACACTAAAAATAGATACACAAACATGCACACATGCCAAGGCCTGTC
This sequence comes from Podarcis raffonei, assembly GCF_027172205.1. Taxonomy (NCBI): domain Eukaryota; kingdom Metazoa; phylum Chordata; class Lepidosauria; order Squamata; family Lacertidae; genus Podarcis; species Podarcis raffonei. The sequence continues at coordinate 6,112,178 of NC_070609.1, read as the reverse complement.
CAACCAGCCAGAGCACGTTGCCAACTTCCGGCGTGGCTGCTCTTGTGCAGCTCCCACTCGTCTCAAAGGATCCTGTTCGGAAGGGCTACCTGGTAGTGGCCCTAGATTAGGACGTTGCTCTGTTTGTATCTAGGGCTGGCGAAGCAGGCGGTGTTTTGCAAAGCATCTACGTGCCGGCAACGCGATGGCATGGCGCCCGAGGACTCTGGTATAGTGGTACCTCTGGTTACGTACTTAATTCGTTCCGGAGGTCCGTTCTTAACCTGAATCTGTTCTTAACCTGAAGCACCACTTTAGCTAATGGGGCCTCCCGCTGCTGCCGCTGCTGCACAATTTCTGTTCTTATCCTGAAGCAAAGTTCTTAACCCGAGGTACTATTTCTGGGTTAGCGGAGTCTGTAACCTGAAGCGTCTGTAACCTGAAGCGTTTGTAACCCGAGGTACCACTGTACTTGATTTCTCCGCGGCTTTACCTCGGCTGCTCTGCAGCGCCACCCCTGCAGGTGGCCGAACAGGGTCACTGCAGCTTCCAGGCCTGCAGTGAACAGGTAACACAAGGAGCCACCAGTGTAATAATAATAATAATAAATAATAATAATATTTTATTATTTATACCCCGCCCATCTGGCTGGGCTTCCCCAGCCACTCTTGGCGGCTTCCAAAAAAATATTAAAATACTGTAATACATAATAATAATAATTTATTATTGTATCCTTTAGTGTACCCTTTTATTAGTGTATCCTTTAAAAAGCTGCTGCTTCTGGCCTGGTCCCTTAGCTAGAGGATTAAAGTGGGTCTCTGTCAGCCCCAATACCTGGTCCTCTGCTTGTTAACACGCCCCCCCCTTTGGGCCACCTTCAAAACATTCTACCTGCTTTTGCACAACACAACCTGAGTCTTTTGCCCATGTACGATTGCTACTGATGAGGATCAGAGCCCAGAGAAAAACGGCTTCCCAAGCAGGGCCATTTTGACATCCTTCTTGGCTCACGGACGACAACAAAGAAACACTGGAGACAGCACACTGGGGTGAAACATCTACGGCTTGCCTCAGCTCCCCAGGAACATCTATCTGAGAATGCAATTTCTCCAAAAACCGAAGACTGGAGAAATTGCATTCTCAGATAGAAGAGTATCAGGGACTTCTAGAAAATAATGGCCCCAGGAACATCTGGCTGACCACCGCCGGGAGCAGAACACTGGGTTTGATGGTATTTTGGTCCAGCTCTGCAGGGCCATTTCTAACAACCTTTTGACCAATTTAAGCCTGGCGTACGGCTTCCGCAACGGGATGACCATGGATCAAAAAGCAACACCGAGGAGGTCTTTAATCCAGACGAGAATCCAGTCCTAAGAGGCTAGTCCTCAAGAATGTCGCGGGCTGGCTCCGCACAGCAGTGCTCCTAAACCAGCCTCCATCCTGGGTTTAAAGCATGTGCCACTTGCAGACGGCAAAATGTGCAGTCGGGAAACGGCTGCGTTCAGATTTATTCCACGTCGGAAAAGTCAGCCGCCCTGCAGAAGTGGCCCTCACCTGTTTGAGAGGCTGAGAATTAGTATTTCTCTGAAAAGCATCATCTGCAGACCCCAGACAGCAAGCGTGGCAAATTCCTGGTGCTACTGCCATGCGCCTAACTCAAGAGCAGGTTTGGAGTGATTCTGCACCAGCCGACGAATCGGTTCCAAAGGGGGGGGGCTGGCAGGTTCTACCACCCACCCCTAAAAAGCCCTAACCTGCCACCATCACGCGAATCAAAACCTGGAGCCGCCCATGGATGAATCACCCCAATTTTAGTCGATCAAAGACAGCCACGTACCACCCGAACCTCGACAGAAATGCCCTTTTCGAAATACTGAAGGAAACGAGAGAGAGAGAGAGAAAATGTACAGTTTGATAAACAGAAGAAAACTGCTTGCCGTTAGAAGGAAAGGCCAGCTAAAGGGGCGGGGGACGACATTTTCCATTACAGCAACGCTTTCGAATGGACATACAGCCTCAGTAACCATATATGTGTGGCTTTCAATTTACAGATTCCCTTCCCTCAAATAATCAGCCGAAGTTGCCCCTTTTTAACACAAACACACACTCCATGTTCACTACACAAAGTAGTTACCAAAGCTTGCCATCTGGCCAGGTGCCTTGCAAAGGCTTCTCCATCCCCAAGCCCTCTTTTAAATTATTTTTTGATTTCTCTTATTTTTATTTTTTTAAAGGCAAGGTGCCCCTCTGCACACCCAGTTGTCTCCCCTCGTACTTTCCTCCTTCTGGCATCTTCACACCCCCCTGCTCATCACAACCTGCAAAACAATTTTCTTGCGCAGATTTGAAATTCTCCCTCTCCCCCCCCCACTAATTTCTGTGCACTAAAGTATATTTAGCCACATTTTTAAAGGGGTGCCACATATTCATTCTCCATCTCTCTCGGATGAAAAGAACAGCCCAGCTTACTGGAAGAGGAAGCTTGCATGTATGGTAAACAGATTTAAAATACACCCCTGCACAGATCACGAAGGCTGCTGCATGCAGCGATACCAAGGAACAATGCATTAAGAGGCAGAACGCGAAGGAGGGATGAAGAGGCAACTTGCCGCCTTCCTTCTGCTTCAGTGTAACGGCAGCAAGGAGCAGACTTCTGTTAAGAGGCCTGGCAGGAAGGCTTAAGGGTGTAACAGGCTGGATCGCCTGGCTCGCAAGTTGTCCCTGGGAAGAACAGGACGCTGCGGCCTCTATAGCAAAAGAGTAGCAGCTTTTGCTAGATGCTGAGCATCTTAGTTCTCAGAGCTAGGGATTGTTGTTTTTTAAATTAAGAAACAAGGCGCTAGTCCTTATGAGCGCTTGACAAAGGGAAAGGAAGCGAGGCTAGTTTCTGTCAAAGAATGACACAAAATGCAAAAAAAGGCATATGGTATGCATATTTTTACAGGCACAGGGTAAACAGGGAGGTGTACTGAGGCTTTTGAGAGCTTGGGGGTGGGGGAGATGATGTACCTTCCACAAACATACGACCTAAGCTACTCATCGCATTTGACCCACCGCAACAGATATTTGTCATTTCTCCACAATCCCCCCCCCCAAAATCTGTCAACCTTCCAGTTCCAGATAATAATATAACCAATTTATTCCAGCTGCAAGAATAGGGGTGTCACTGCACACTGACTCCAATATATTTTCTGCGGAGGGTTTTTTTGGGGGATTGGCTCCATGGTCTGTGGTTCAGGAAATCCAAACCCGAACTCCCCTGGAACCTGAGCAGCCAAGGCAGGTGTGTGGGTTTTTTTTGGGAAGGCAATTTCAACCAGATCCATCCTTCCTTCTCAAACCTTTATATATTTCTGAAGCGTCACAGGACGTTCCAGGAAGCGGTTTCTGTGCCGGAGTCAATTTTAGGAAGCAAAGGTACACAAGACACCAGAGAAAGTTTTGTGATTTAAAAACCAATACCCAACAGCTTTCTGATTTAGCCGGCTAGAGGTGCAGAGGCTGGGTTGTACCTACGCAACGCCGCACAGTTTTGAGCATCACGGCCAACAACCGTAGCTTAGCGAGGATCCCTTGTGCTAAGATAAAATAAAATAAATCTCTCTCTCTTGCACACAATTACAGTCCTAGAGGGGACTCTATGAAACCAGCAAGGGGTGTATATACACCGCACTGAAACCCAGGATTGGATTCATAAGCTGTTCTTTTCCTTGGTGCTGTGTACAACGCTTACCCAGCTGAACTGCGGTCCGGCAGACTCTGTGACAGGCCGTCGTCACCTGCCCCTTTCTTGGGGAGTCCAAAAACTGTTGCCACATCAAGCACCTCACCCACACCCCCTCTGGAAATCACCGTATTTTTCGCTCTATAAGACGCACCAGACCACAAGACGCACCTAGTTTTTGGAGGAGGAAAACAAGAAAAAAAATATTCTGAATCTCAGAAGCCAGAACAGTAAGAGGGATCGCTGCGCAGTGAAAGCAGCAATCCCCCTTGCTGTTCTGGCTTCTGGGATAGCTGCGCAGCCTGCATTCCCTTCATAAGACACACACACATTTCCCCTTACTTTTTAGGAGGGAAAAAGTGAGTCTTATAGAGCGAAAAATACGGTACATCTCTGTGGCTCAGCCATCCTCTAAAAGAGAATTGGGCAAATTTGGGGAGGACAGGGCTATCGAAGGCTACTAGCCACAATGGCTTAAGAATGGCAGAATGGTAGAGTTGGAAGAGGGCACAAATGTAATCTAGTCCAACCCTCTGCAATGCGGGAATCTTTTGCCCAGCGTGGGGGCTCAAACCCACGACCCCGAGTTCCACCGACTGAGTCGGAGGCAGAGATGCTTCAGAATACCAGTGTCTGGAAACTGCAGGTGGGGGAAGAGTGTTTTTGCGCTCTAAACTCACTTGTGGGTTTCCCCACAGGCAATAGGTTGGCCACTGTGAGAACAGAACGCCCACCTGGTAAGGCCACTGGCTTGATCCCGCTAGGCTTTTCCTACGTTCTTAATAATAATAGTATTTTATTATTTATATCCTGCCCATCTGGCTGAGTTTCCCCAGCCACTCTGGGCGGCTCCCAATTGAGTGTTAAAAACAAGACAGCATTACATATTAAAAACTTCCCCGAACAGGGCTGCCTTCAGATGTCTTTTAAAGATAAGATAGCTGCTTATTTCCTTGACATCTGATGGGAGGGCGTTCCACAGGGCAGGCGCCACCACCAAGAAGGCCCTCTGCCTGGCTCCCTCTAACCTCACTTCTCGCAATGAGGGAACCGCCAGAAGGCCCTCGGCGCTGGACCTCAGTGTCCGGGCTGGACGATGGGGGTGGAGATGCTCCTTCAGGTATACAGGACCGAGGCCGTTTAGGGCTTGAAAGGTCAGCACCAACACTTTGAATTGTGCTCAGAAAGGTACTGGGAGCCAATGTAGGTCTTTCAGGACCGGTGTTATACGGTCTCGGCGGCTGCCCCCAGTCACCAGTCTAGCTGCCACATTCTGGATTAATTGCAGTTTCTGGGTCACCTTCAAAGGTAGCCCCACGTAGAGCGCATTGCAGTAGTCCAAGCGGGAGATAACCAGAGCATGCACCACTCTGGCGAGACAGTCTGTGGACAGGTAGGGTCTCAGCCTGCGTACCAGATGGAGCTGGTAGACAGCTGCCCTGGACACAGAATTGACCTCCATGGCCTCCATGGACAGCTGTGAGTCCAAAATGACTCCCAGGCTGCGCACCTGGTCCTTCAGAGGCACAGTTGCCCCATTCAGGACCAGGGAGTCCCCCACACCCGCCCACCCCGTCCCCCAAAAACAGTACTTCTATCTTGTCAGGATTCAACCTCAATCTGTTAGCCACCATCCATCCTCCAACCGCCTCCAGGCACTCACAACAGAGTGACCTCAGAGCTGAGAAGGGATGTTCTTGCCACAATGGCTTCCGCAGGGTTCTAGTCCTCATGTCGCATTTTGGGGCCATTCAGAAAAGTCATGCAGGAACCCTTTGCCCAACAACCCTGAGATTAAGAGTCTCTTACCGACTGAGCTACCCCGCTGTCCTGCCATTGGCTCTGGCTCCACATGTTTTTGATGACACCAGAAGTGCCCACCTGGGACTCATTGTGCTTTGAGTCAGTGTAGCTCTTAAGACCTGATGCTGGAGACAGAACGCAGATGGAGGGTTGCAGCAGGTGGACCTGTGGTCTGGATCCTGCAGGGTCTCTTTTTAAGGGCCTGCTCCAGAGTAGGGTTGCCTCTGCTCCCAGGCCAGGGGTAACCAGCCTCCGGATATTGTCCGGCGACAATTCCCCATCGGCCCCAGGCAGCGTAGAAAGCGGAGATGGATGCTGGGAGTTGTAGTCCCGCAACATCTGAAAGGCACCAGGTTGGCTACCATTGGATTAGACTCTTAAGTACCTTGTACCTATGGGACCACCTCTCCCGGTATGCCCCACAGAGGACCTTAAGGTCCATAAATAGCAACACCCTAGAGGTGCCCTAAGGAAGTCAGATTAGCTTCAACCAGAGCCAGGGCCTTTTCAACTCTGGCTCCGGCCTGGTGGAACGCTCTGCCTCATGAGACCAGGGCCCTGCAGGATCTGATTTCTTTCCACAGGGCCTGTAAGACAGAGTTGTTCCGCCTGGCCTTTGGCTTGATTCCCCTCTTTCTTTTTTCCTTTCTCCTGTGAAGAGGCTGCATCTCAATGTTTTAATGTTGTATTTTAATCTAGTTTTTTAAGTTGTATTTTAATCAACTTGTTTTTATTATTGGTTGTTAGCCACCCTGAGTCCGGTTTTGGCTGGGGAGGGCGGGGTATAAATATAATTTACTATTATTATTATTATTAAGAACCTAAGATGAGCCTTGCTGGATGAGGCCAGTGGCCCTTATAGCCCAGAGTCCTGTTCTCACAGCGGCCAACCAGACGCCTCAACAGGAAGTCTGGAAGGAAGACTTGAGTGCGAGAGCAACCTTCCCACTTGCAAATGTGTGCAGAGGAAGGCAACCAAGGTGATCAAGGTCTAGAAGCCAAGCCTGATGAGGAACAGTCGAAGGAGCTGGGTATGGTGAGCCTGGAAAAGAGGAGACTGAGAGGAGACATGATAGGTAAAGGTAAAGGGACCCCTGACCATTAGGTCCAGTCGCGACGACTCTGGGGTTGCGGTGCTGATCTTGCTTTATTGGCCGAGGGAGCCGGTGTACAGCTTCCGGGTCATGTGGCCAGCATGACTTAGCCACTTCTGGCGAACCAGAGCAGTGCATGGAAACGCCGTTTACCTTCCCGCTGGAGCGGTAGCTATTTATCTACTTGCACTTGACATGCTTTCAAACTGCTAGGTTGGCAGGAGCAGGGACCGAGCAACGGGAGCTCACCCCGTCGCAGGGATTCGAACCACCGACCTTCTGATCGGGAAGTCCTAGGCTCTGTGGTTTAACCCACAGCGCCACCCGCGTCCCCCAGGAGACAGGATAGCCGCCTTCAAATATCTCAAAGGCTGTCAACATGGAAGAGGGAACAAGCTTGTATTCTCCTGCTCTGATGGGTAGGGCGGGGTATAAATATAATTTACTATTATTAATAATATTATTATTATTATTATTATTATTATTATTATTATTATGAAGTTGACATAGCTGTCAACTTTCAGATTTGAAAATGAGGGATCAGCAGCCTCACCTGTCCCAGGGACAGTCTACGGGATATCTAACAATCTGGGAGAGCAGCGGGAAACAGCGCTGGAATAAGGGAATTTCCCACAAAAAAAGGGAAGGTTGACAGCTATGGTAGGAACCAATAAACGGCTTCAACTTGCAAGAAAGGAGATTCCGACTAAATACCAGGAAGAATTTTCTGACAGTAAGAGTAGTGAAGACGGTGGAACAGTCTCCCACGAGAGGTTGTGGACTCTCCTTCCTTGGAGGTTTCTAAGCAGAGTTTGGATGGCCATCTGTCATGGATGCTTTAGCTGAGATTCCTACATTGCAGAGGGATGGACTAGATGACTCGTGGGGTCCCTTCCAACCCCATAATTTGATGATTCCTAGCAACAGGGATTCAGAGGCATACTGCCTCTGACGTTGGAAGGAGGACACAGCGACTGTGGCAAGTAGCAGGAGACTCTGAACCTTAGGATCATGTGTTTGAGCCCCACGTTGAGGCCGCATTGCAGGGGACTGGACTACCCTACAAGTCTATTGCTGATCGCCGAAGAATTGATGCTTTTGAATTATGGTGGTGGAGGAGACTCTTGAGAGTCCCATGGACTGCAAGAAGATCAAACCTCTCTATTCTGAAGGAAACCAGCCTTGAGTGCTCACTGGAAGGACAGATCCTGAAGCTGAGGCTCCAGAACTTTGGCCACCTCATGAGAAGAGAAGACTCCCTGGAAAAGACCCTGATGCTGGGAAAGATGGAGGGCACAAGGAGAAGGGGACGACAGAGGACGAGATGGTTGGACAGTGTTCTCGAACCTACAAACATGAGTCTGACCAAACTGCAGGAGGCAGTGGAAGACAGGAGTACCTGGCGTGCTCCGGTCCATGGGGTCACGAAGAGTCGGACATGACTAAACGACTCAACAACAATAACGACAAATCTATGATTCAATGACGTAGTGGGATTTCAGTTGCCCTCGGCCCCAGGCAACACGGTCCATTGTCAGAGACGATGGAAATTAAAAGTCAAGCCGTATTGGGAGGCTCATATTCTCTAGCTTATTCCATGGCTCCCCTACAACATTCGCTGGCTTACGGGGTGTTTTCTTGACCACATACAAGACGAGTCCCCAGTGGGCTTCAGTGGTCAAAGAACTAGGCCCGCAAGGAAGTTCACGGATGCAAATCTCGAACTGCACCTCTTGTTAAAAAGGAAAGGGGGGAGAGAGAGGAGGGCAGGGCAGCATTTTAGAAAAGACAACGCCGGGTTTCAAAGCACCTTTCTCCCCACCGGAGGAGAGGCTTTTAAAAGGAGGGTTTACGTGCCCTGCAAATTAGAACTCATTTTATCCTGCGTCACTGGGGCTGCGATCGCTTCGCCATCGTACCCATTTCACAGGTGGGGAAAAGGCAGGGTTGCTGCCTGACGGAAACAAACCTGTGCTGATTAATGGATTAAACTCGTGCAATCAATGAATGGAAGCTGCGTGAACCTGCAGGCAAATAAAACAGATCAGGTTTTTGTTTTGTTTTTAAGGTATGTGCTGCTTTTAGATAAGTCATGTTCTTTCCATGTCTGTGCAGACACCATCTTAGAACAGGCATTCCCTCTCGCGTGAGTCAGAGAAAACGGGCTTTATGTTCCCTCCATGTTTTTCCTATGCCATCCATGTTGCATCAAGCTGCATGTATTCAGGTGTTTTTTTTTAAAAAAAAAAAACTATTATGAGGCCCAATTAAGCCAGGAATATATTTTTTTTAATGAATCAAATAATTTTAATCGTTTTCCCCCCTCCAACCAATGGATCGACCAAATGTTGCACAGTCCAGGGAAATGCGAAGGGAGGACCAGCCAAGGTTACGCAATGAGTCAGCATTGCAAAAGCTAAGGTCATGTCTACATTGCAAACACAGGGCCAGTTCTGTACCATTTTAACCATCATGGCTCCCCTGCAAAGAATCTTGGGACTCTGGGAACTATCAGTCGGCAAAGGGGCCCGAAATTCTAAGACACCCCTAGGCCCAATCACACAGAATGGCAGAACGTCCCTTGCGGCAAAAGATCCGACTCGGAATCCAGTTTAAAGTCAGTTGTGTAGATTTCCTCCAAGAATCCTGACGCCAACACAAGCTCTTCCCAAAACTAGACAACGACACCAGGACTCAAGACTGAATTTGCCTCCAGTTCCTGACCTGACTTCGACCATTAAGCCATATTCCACCTCTGCGTTCAAAACCGACTTGAGAAACCTTCTATCCTGGTACCCTGATGGCTCTAAACATTTCTTGCACGGAGAAAGAAACACAAAACATTCTCTCTTTTTTTTGCAAAATGCTTCACTACAAAAGAAAGCCCCTTCTCATCCTTTGCCGGAGCAAAACCTACCAACTTTTTATTGTGGGGGACAAAAATGATGGAAATTTGGGCGCAGGAAAATAGACGGGTGAGAAAGCAACACCTCGATTCTTCCCTTCCACACTCCATATCGTGTTTCCGCCTTTAATGGCACAAAAGAGGGGTTTGCATTGTAGGTTGAAGGGGGGGAGAAAGATAAGAAAGGTGAAGGGAATAAATAACCCAGGATCCACACTGTGTCATATAGGAAAATTCCCGCCCCCCCAATTCCCCCACTTCTATCACTAAGAATTTGTAGCAGAGCTGTCCAGGATAAGGCAAAAGGTATATTTTCTATCCAAAAAAAATTTTTTTGGGGGGTGTCATTGCAACGAAAGTCAAAGACAGGAGTATCAGATCCTCACTGCATATAATATAATGTATATATACCTCTCTCTCTCTCTCTCTCTCTCTCTCACACACACACACACACACAGTGTTTTCAACATACAGGTGACATCACAATGCGTTGCCATGGAAAACGACATTAAGTATTACAAGATCAAAGATGTTGAGGCAAAGTAGAGAGATGTATTCCTCGGTTTTTTTATGTGGCAAGGGGAAGAAATGAAGAAAAACAGAGGGATTGTCTATTTATTTGTGCGTTTTTCTTAACTGACTTTTTTTTGAAAAAACTGAAGCATACACAATCCCCCTTTCACGAAAAATGCACAAAACCAGTGCAAATTCCCCATTTTCCAGCGCAACACATTCCCCCTTCCTTCCCACAATGTTCTCATAGCACCCTCTTTTTTTGTTTTCCAAAAGAAAGGTGGGGGGGGGGAATGTGAATATATTCCATACAAAGTTTTGTGGGGTTTTTAAAAAAACAAATCCTAAACACGTCCAGTTGGATTAAGGACAAATTTAGAGAAAAAACGACACCATTATTATGAAAGGGGGGGGGGTGAGAAAAAAATTATATGCTCTCCTCTCGCCCCAACACACAAATACACACAGCATGCCATGAAATAAATTTGATGCAAAAACATCCCTCTCTGGCCTTGGGGTAAGCAAAAAATTTATTCTAGTGGGGGGTAGAAAATAAATCCTAATCTATTCTCCCCCTCCCCTGCAGCCACAAATTAACACGCACATCCTGCAGCCCCCTCTGTATGAATCAAATCCCCCCCCCATTTATAATCACATATTTGAAAGAAAATGTATGCAAACGGCTAATTCCTTTTTACGACAAATATACAGAGATTTGCACCCCCCTCCCTCCACCAGGCAAGGAAGGTTATACAGTTCACATTTCAAATACATACTTCCAGTTTCAAACCTTATTGCAGAACTGCAGTCTGTTGTTGGTGCATATATTGAAGGAATAATAATAAATAAAATAAAACAAAATTGTGCCCTCCCCCCCCCCACCCCTCCCAAGCCAGATGTATGTTCTAGGCTGTCAACAATTTTTTCTGGAGAGCTGCAGACCCAACCACCCGACCACCTCTCCTGTTTCTCAGCCCCCTACCCCTGTCTGACAGCGCTAGGATCGGGAGGGCTTAAGGAAAGGAACGCGTCTCTATGGCCCAGCCGCCTATTCCTTCAGCCCATCTCAATGGAAACCCCGGGCTGGATTTTTGTGAATGGAGGGTCACATGACCTAGACTCGGTTCTTTGTCCCTGTTTCTTGAATAAACAACAGGTGAACAGAGGGAAATTAATACATGTATAACAGACATATGGATTTTTTGTATCAAACTGTAAGGAGGAAAAATAACAGAGAGACAAGGGAAATTTCATTTCTACCCCCCCCCACGCCACTTCTATAACAACACCTCCAGGGCTGAAAAAAACGCAAAAAACCCCCAACGACACCCAGAAGCGATCCCAGATCCCTCCACTATGACACAGCCGGCTAAACAGCCCCCCTCCCTTATAGCCCCCCTCCCCACGCATCCAAAACTGACAGGCAAGACATGAGAAGCCCACCGCCACGAATCTTCTAGATCCGCACCCTGCCTTTTTATGAATGAATCCAGATGCAAATGGCTTCGATTCACAAACAAATAGACCCCCCACCCTCTTTTTTTCCGGTGGGATTGAATCCCATTCATAAAAAGAGAGAGAGACCCACCTTCGTCGTCTGAAGAAACCGAAAGACTCATTGAAAAAAAACAACCCCAAAACCCACCACGTATATGGATGGAGGAATATCCTTTTTTTAAAAAGAAGGAAAACACAGCTAAAGCTACCAAGCACCCGTTGTTGTTTTTTTAAATAAAAAAGCAGAGATAAAAAAGATTAATAAAATCACCACCCCGCCGCTACCCTGGCAAAAAGGTTTTAAGAATATACAGATTTTTTTTTTATGAATGGGGGTGATGTTTTCTTCTCTTTCCCATCCACCTCTTCCATTGCTTAGCAAAGGTGGGGGGCTGTTAAAGCAACCCACGACATGCCCCCCCTTGTGATTTCTAAATACACATATTCATATAATCGTATATTTGAAAAAAAGCGAAATATTTAAAGAGGGAGGAGAAAGATATATAAATATATATATATAGCAGAAGAATGACTCACTGTGAATCGATGGCCGTTACAGCACGTTAGCTTCGCATATTCACGTTGATGGGACTGACTCTCTTTCCTCCTCCTCCTCCCCCCCCCCCACGCCCTCCCCCATCAATTAGAATTTCATATGCATGCCCAGATATATGCATATATATGCATAGGTTGCAATTTATCATCATAAAGAGGATGACAAATTAGCAGCCATCTTCCACCCAGCTAGGACAAATTAGCATCGTTTCTAACAATTCCGCCCCCCCCTATTTTCCCCTACCCACCTCTGACTACTGTCCTCCCCCCTCCTCCCCAATCCATCTCGCCTCCTTCCTCCCTGCAGCTGTTAAGAATTGCCTGGTCCAAGGCTGATACTAACCAAAACCTGGGTGCAAGGACTGTGTCTCTTACACCGATGGTGAAGGCCAGGAGCTGGGGGTGGGGGCGGGAAGGGGGGGGGACAGAATCCAAAGATGAGAAAGGAAGAAGTAGACAGCGGTTTCCACCTGGTCCTAATGCCCTGGAATAATCTGAGAAGAGATCAAAAGGCGGGGGGGGGGGGGAGAGAGAGAAAGGAAAATGTGAAAGAAATGTTATTCGCCCAATCATCTGTCCCTGGGGGGGTAAGGAAGGGCTTCACTTTGCCCTCAATGGGAGATGTGCAAGAGAAGGCTGGATGGATGTCAAAGCACACCTATGCACAAAGAGAAAACTTTGTTGTTGTTCGTTTCTGATATATTCGTCTATCTCATGGGTTTGAGCAAACTGCGGGAGGCAGTGGGAGACAGGAGGGCCTGGCGTGCTCTGGTCCAGGGGGTCACAAAGAGTCGGACACGACTAAACAACAGCAACAATCTCAAGGGTCAGCAAACTTTTTTCAGCAGACCTTGTGGGGGGCCAGACTATATTTTGAAAAATAATAATGAACGAATTCCTATGCCCCACAAATAACCCAGAGTTGCATTTTAAATAAAAGGACACATTCTACTCATATAAAAAAACGCTGATTCCCAGACCGTCCGCAGGCCGGATTTAGAAGGTGATTGAGACAGATCCGGTCCCTGGGCCTTAGTTTGCCTTGTTGTTGTTTGGTCGTTTAGTCGTGTCCGACTCTTCGTGACCCCCTGGACCAGAGCACACCAGGCACTCCTGTCTTCCACTGCCTCCCGCAGTTTGGTCAAACTCATTCTGGCAGCTTCGAGAACACTGTCCCACCATGTCATCCTCTGTCATCCCCTTCTCCTTGTGCCCTCCATCTTTCCCAACATTGGGTCTTTTTCAGGGAGTCTTCTCTTCTCATGAGGTGGCCAAAGTCTTGGAGTCTCAACTTCAGGATCTGTCCTTCCCGTGAGCACTCAGGGCTGATTTCCTTCAGAATGGAGAGGTTTGATCTTCTTGCAGTCCATGGGACTCTCAAGAGTCTCCTCCAGCATCAGAATTCAAAAGCATCCATTCTTCGGCGATCAGCCTTCTTTATGGTCCAGCTCTCACTTCCATACATCACTACTGGGAAAACCAGAGCTTTAACTATATGGACCTTTGTTGGCAAGGTGATGGTCTATCTGTGCTTGCTGACCGGCAAGCACAGCCCATCTGCTTCTGGGGTAACACAGGACAGAAGGCTGGCTACAGCTTTAGACACGCAATGTTGTGTGTAGAGTTTTAGATCTGTATGAATGAGGTGTGTGTGTGTGTGTGTGTGTGTGTGTAAAAGCATTCGCCAACCTGGTGCCCTCCAGATGTTTGAGGCTACAACTTCCATCAGCCTCAGCCAACATAGTGTGGGAGTTGGCAAATGCTGGTATAGAAAGAAAGAAAGAAAGAAAGAAAGAAAGAAAGAGAAAAAGATAAGGCCTGTTTGAAGAGGCCAATGGCCCACCTAGCCCAAGCATCCTGTTCTCACAGTGGCCAACCAGATGCCTGCAGGAAACCCACAATCAGGATTCGAACCCAAGATCCCTCTCTCCTCCTATGGTTTCCAGAACCTGGGATTCAGCCACCTTGGCCAGTAGCCATAAATAGCCCTCTCCTCCATGAATCTGGCCATCACTGCTTCCTGTGGGAGGAGGGAGTTCCATAGTTTAACTCTGTGCTGCATGGAGAAGTCCTCTATTTTATCTGCCCTGCATAGGAGCCAACTCCTAGGGGCCAAGACTCCCCCCCCCCTAAAATATTTGAGCCAGGAGGGCCCTAAAATTGATGGGCATTGCCATTCAAATGGTGTGTCTTGTGATAGACTATGTGGGGCAGGGCGTACCCCCCCTCAATATTTTATTAGTTGGCACCCCTGCTGCCCTGAATCTTCTGACATTTGGCTCCATCGGATATTCACAACTTGCAGCGTTACCAGTGTCCACCTGGTTTTTTTGAACAAACAGGTGTTTTAGGTAAAGGTAAAGGGACGCCTGACCATTAAGTCCAGTTGTGGCCGACTCTGGGGTTGCAGCGCTCATCTCGCTTTACTGGATGAGGGAGCCGGCGTACAGCTTCCGGGTCATGTGGCCAGCAGGACTAAGCCACTTCTGGCGAACCAGAACAGCGCACGGAAACGCTGTTTACCTTCCCGCCAGAGTGGTACCTGTTTATCTACTTGCACTTTGATGTGCTTTCGAACTGCTAGGTTGGCAGGAGCAGGGACCGAGCAACGGGAGCTCACCCCGTCACGGGGATTCAAACCACCGACCTTCTGATCAGCAAGTCCTAGGCTCTGTGGTTTAACCCACAGCGCCACCCGTTAACTAATCCATAGGGAGTGACTTCTGAGTGCCTTTCAAACTGTGGGTGGTGGGCGACCCTGCTTCAGTATTGATGGGTAGGGGGCTTCTATGCAGCTCTCCAGATGGTGGTCAGAGGCCCTGATCTTTGCCACAAAGCTCAGGGACAGCATAACGGCTGATATCACTGGACATCTGCCAAGGCCCACTTCTAAAGAGACCCTGCTGCGGTCAGATCCTGAAATTCCCTGCTGCTGCTCCTTCATCTCCTTACTGTCCCCTACCTGTTCTGCCTCTCCCTTCCAAGTGACTGGGGCATTCAGTTCAAAGGCCCAAAATAAGGCAGGCAGCATCAGGAGTGGATGGGCTGCAGAGCTGGGAGCAGGTGTGTTCAGGTCCAGCGAGCGTTACCTGCAAAATCCAAAGACATGTGGGGCACAGGTAAGTTGCCGTACACAGAGTCAGACCAGTGGTCCAGACCCGAGACCCACCTCTCTGGCTCCCAAGCTGCACCACGGGACACACACACACACACACCCCACTTTCACATTTCCGCTTTTGATTTCCGCTCCCTGATGGTAACAACGCAGGCGATTGATCCTAAAATGGCGATTCACAGTGCAATCATACTTTGGGTCAATTCGAGCATGGCTAATGAACGAAAACCAGCCCTGCAGTGTGGCAGGAGGAATAAAGCAGCATGTGGTTGGTCAGAAATACGTATCTCGTTTGAAAAATGGCGTGTGGCTTTCCCCAGCCACATTGCACACCTGTGGGAAATGTTGAAATGAGCATCTCATCAGAACATGTCCTGGTCTAAACATACAAGTTATGCTCCTTTGGTCTGGCCAGCTTAAGCTCCTGAAGAATTGTATGCACTTCAATCATGCAACCTCTTCCTCACCTATTATTTAAAGGTAAAGGTAAAGGGACCCCTGACCATTAGGTCCAGTAAATAATAATAATAATAATAATAATAATAATAATAATAATAATAATAATAATTTATGCCCCGCCCATCCCAGCCAAGGCCGGGCTCAGGGCGGCTAACAAGCAATAATAAAAACAAGTTGAATGAATAGAACTTAAAAACAAGATTAAAATACAAGATTAAAATATTGAAACATTAAAATATTAAAATCTAGTGACCAACGCTGGGGTTGCGGTGCTCATCTCACTTTATTGGCCAAGGGAGCCGGCGTACAGCTTCCGGGTCATGTGGCCAGCGTGACTAAGCCGCTTCTGGTGAATCAGAGCAGCGCATGGAAATGCCGTTTACCTTCCCGCCGGAGCAGCGTTACCTATTTATCTACTTTGACGTGCTTCTGAACTGCTAGGTTGGCAGGAGCAGGGTCCGAGCAACGGGAGCTCACCCCGTCGCGGGGATTCGAACCGCCGACCTTCTGATCGGCAAGTCCTAGGCTCTGTGGTTTAACCCACACTGCCACCTGCACCCCTCACCTGTTATTTGAAGGGTCCCAAACCCTGCAAATTTTCCTCATGGGGAGTAGCTCCACTCTCTTGACCATTTTGGCTGCCCTTCTCTGAAGAATGACATTATATTATCGGCAGATTTATGTTCAATTCCTTCCCCAATTAATCCTAGCATGAAAGTTGCCTATTTTAGCATCTTCACTGAGCAATCCACTACAGCTCCTATCCTATTTTCTGCAACGTTTGAGCTCCAATTCCTACTGGCGCTGCTTGGCTTCTTCAATGCAGCACATGGTTCAGCTATGGAACTCCAACTCCTGCAGGAGGTAGCAATATGGCCACCAACTTTAGCTGAGATTCCTGCATTGCAGAGGGTTGGACTAGATAACCAACTCTACAATTCTGTGATTCTTGGTTATGGCTTCAATACCAAGCCAGCTTTTTCCTTGGCTGAACATCTTGCTCAGTGAAGAACTCTGGCGGACTCAGAAAACTGCTGCTTTTATTTTGGTGACTCCTGACTGGCCCTATTCAAGGGCTTTGGAATTTTTTCCAGAAGAAAAATGGTACTTTACTCCTTAGCCACAATTGCAAATATAATCGACTCCTTCCTCTGATTAGCTGATTTCAAGAAAGCACTGAACTCCAGTGGCTGTGAACTTGTTGTTGTTGTTTAGTCATTTAGTCGTGTCCGACTCTTCGTGACCCCCTGGACCAGAGCACGCCAGGCACTCCTGTCTTCCACTGCCTCCCGCAGTTTGGTCAAACTCATGCTGGTAGCTTCGAGAACACTGTCCAGCCATCTCGTCCTCTGTTGTCCCCTTCTCCTTGTGCCCTCCATCTTTCCCAGCATCAGGGTCTTTTCCAGGGAGTCTTCTCTTCTCATGAGGTGGCCAAAGTCTTGGAGCCTCAGCTTCACGATCTGTCCTTCCAGTGAGCACTCAGGGCTGATTTCCTTCAGAATGGAGAGGTTTGATCTTCTTGCAGTCCATGGGACTCTCAAGAGTCTCCTCCAGCACCATAATTCAAAAGCATCCATTCTTCGGCAATCAGCCTTCTTTATGGTCCAGCTCTCACTTCCTTACATCACTACTGGGAAAACCACAGCTTTAACTATACGGGCCTTTGTTGGCAAGGTGATGTCTCTGCTTTTTAAGATGCTGTCTAGGTTTGTCATTACTTTTCTCCCAAGAAGCAGGCGTCTTTTAATTTCGTGACTGCTCGATCAATACTGATGCTGGGCTGGGGCGGATGGGAGCTGGAGTCTTTGGGGTGCCAAAGGTTCCCTGTCTCAGCCGGCTTTGGGTCACCTGGAAAATGCATTGCAATGTAGCCAACTTACCCAATTCACTGAAGTTATTTGTTTGGTTGTACAGCAAGGTGATTTTAATCGACCATTTGTTTAAATCGGGCCCAATGCATGCTTTTGGGGGGGGGGGCTCACGTGTTGGGGGTTAACCTTGTGACCTTGAGTGCAACAATCCCATGCAGCAACAAGACCCATAGGTCTTGAATTGCCCAAGAAAGATGTAAAGGTATTTTTGTATGCCGCAACCGCTGCTTGAATTTTAATAGCCAAGAAGTGGAAAACACAAGAATTACCAACTGTGGAAGAATGGCAGATGAAGATGATGGACTTTATGGAACTAGCTGACCTCACTGGAAGAATCCGAGACCAGAAAGAAGAGGAATATCAAGAAGACTGGAAGAAATTTAAAGACTATTTGAATAAATAATGTAACATTAAAAATTAGAAGTTACCTGAAAGTACCAAATAGGCCTAGGATTAAATTAGGAGTTAATTAAATAAATGAGATTTGGAATGTGAAGAAAAGTTAAGAAATTTGACTATAATTGGAATATTGTTTTTGAACAATGATATTGGAAAACTGCTACATTCAGTTACAAGGAAATTCAGATGGGAGGGACCAGAGGAAGTCAAGCAATATGTTTATGAGGTTGGAAGTTTAATTAATTAATCAGTTTGTATTGTTTGTGTTTGTTGTTATATCTTTTCTTTGTATTCGCTTTGTTTGTTTTATCTTTTTTATTTTTGTTTCAGTTCTTTTATAGCATGTGTTATATTTGTATGAAACTCAGTAAACATTATTGTAAAAAAACAACAAAAAACAAGACCCATTTTGCAAAGCCGTGCTTGCAACACCCGCGCGCAATTACGCATAGATCGGTGGGCGGGGCTTCGAGGCAGCATTCTTGACAACCCCTCCCCCCCGCAGGGAAAAAAAGGGGCGGAGCGTCCGTTATATCCGTTGCGGCTCCGCCCACTCGTTCCATTTCCCCAGCTCCGTCCGGGAGCAGCCACAAAGCCAGGCGGTGAGTGGGAGGGGCCGCAATTTGGAGGAGGGGCCTGAGGGGCAGGGGGAGGGGCCAGTCCTGAGTGGGTGGGGCAGACTTGGAAACGGGTTTGGGTGGAGACCAGCACACGTGGAGCACAGCTGAGGGCAGGGCGAAGGGCGAGTTGTGTTTCTGTTTGTTGTTTTTACTCACTGAGACTCACATCAGACAGAGGGGGGGGGGGGGAGAAAAGCAAAATGCGCCCTTTTAAGAATGTGAGTTGGATACAGTGAGAAGGGTTTCTGGAGGGATCAACCGTCTGAGCAAAACCCACGGAGGAAGGGATCAAAGTGAAAAGGGAGCCACTTACAATAAGGAAAGAGATCCAAAGAGGGGAGGCTTTTAAAAAAAATAAAATAAATAAAAACTCATTAAGATCCACTGAGCGTAAATCTAAGGAGGAGAGGCATTTATATTTTTTAAATCCATTAAGAAGTGATCCAAACGGGACAGCCATTTATTAAAAACTCGGGTGATCAAGTTCTAGGGAGGACAGATGGAAAGGAGTTGCAGGTTTTTTGTAACCCAGTGAGTAGCACCCAAAGTTTGAAGGTTAGCGAATGGGATCCAGTTGGGAAGGATCCAATCAAGACTCGTGCTGTCGTCCCCCCCCCCTTCTAAGAATGGGATCTAGTGTAGGAAGGATCAGTGCTTAAGCAGGCCATTTTAACAAACTCACTGAGAAGAGGATTTATTCTGGATGGCTCATTGCGCGTACCTGAGAGGACTACAAATTAACCGGGAGGCGGCGTGAATATGAACAGTTCCCCCAAGGCTCCGCCACTCTAGGCAGAAAACTCAGGTATCTTGGCTTCTAGGTGCTCCCAACCCCCCCAAAACCCCCAGCAACACCCCCCTTCCTTCTTCGTATTAAGCCTTATTCTGTTCCCCCTGCAGAGGAACTTAGGAAGCTGTAAATGCCAAAGTCAGGCCATTGGGTCTGCCTAGCTTATTACTGACAACACTGGCAGGCAGCAGCACCCCCAGGATTTCGGGGAAGGGGTGTCTCTCAGCCCAACCTGGAGAGGCTTCTGGGATCTGAACCTGGAGCTTTCTTGTACCGCTGGGAGAGCCCAGCTGGTAGGGCATGAGTCTCTTAATCTCAAGGTTGTGGGTTTGAGCCCCACGTCGGGTGAAAGACCCCTGGACTCGTTGACCCCTGTGGTCCCTTCAAACTCTACCATTTTATGACTCTGCCTGCAGAGCAGATACTGCACCCCTGAAGCAATGGCTCTTCCCCAAAAAGAAAAGGATCTAGGAAGAGATGCAGTTCTCAGCCTGGAGGCCATTCTCATCTTCTGAGATGGCAGGTTGATGGCCCTTTTAATGGCCCCGATCCTCTGCTTTTAAGCATTCGTCTGAAGCGCAGACACTTAGGAAGTGGGGCTTGTCAAGGGAGAAATGCATGGCAAGACCCCGTTAAAAGCACAGGAACCAGCGCTGTGCGTTCAGAGCGGCGGCGCTGAGCCACTTTAGATGGCCCCTCAAATAGTCTGCAGTTTGTTAAGGGTGCCCACTGTCACTGTGAGTCCCCCATCCGCCTCAGAGAGGGGTTCACCTCATCCCAGGTAATTTGGGGCATCGTTGCTGCTTTAAAACAAGAAGTGACCAATGCGCAGAGGAGAACGCTACCATTGGCTACTGGTCACATGGCCGCGTTCTACCTCCAACTGTCAGGGCTGTTATACCAGGGCTGCCTCTGAATACCAGTTGCTGGCAATGGCAAACTGGCCCATGACAGCGGATAGTGGTGTGGTGTAGTGGTTTAGAGCGGTGGACTCGTAATCTGGTGAACCGGGTTCGCGTCTCCGCTCCTCCACATGCAGCTGCTGGGTGACCTTGGGCCAGTCATACTTCTCTGAGGTCTCTCAGCCCCACTCACCTCACAGAGTGTTTGTTGTGGGGGAGGAAGGGAAAGGAGAATGTTAGCCGCTTTGAGACTCCTTAGGGTAGTGATAAAGCGGGATATCAAATCCAAACTCTTCTTCTTCTCTTCAGGGTGCTGGGCTGCGCACGTGTTCTGCTCTCAGGCAAAATTGGGGTGTCCTCCATGAACCTGCCAATGTGTCTCTGTGTCCATCACGCTCATTGCATCACCTCCCCTAGCCACTTCCTCCTCCTTACACTGGACTTTTTTATTATTATTCCTAGGATGACTGTATATAATGGGCAATGTCCAATCAGAAGCCACACAAGAATCAGAGACTGCCAAAGACGGGGAGGAGAAGGCCAACCCGGACAGGAGCAAGCCAGACCGGGGTGCGAGCGGCGCTAAGCATGAATTGGGGAGCCGCCCCCCGGGTCTCCAGGCCCCTGAGCAGAAAGCTACCAGTCAGCTGCTGAGCACCGAGCCAGGGGGAGGGGACAGGCCAGCGGGGGCTGCTGCGGAGATGGGGAAGAATCATTCCAAGAAATCGAAGCTGAAGTTCTCCTCCATGTGGGCGCAGAACACAGCCAGTGGCGGGATAAAGGAGGCCAGCCTCTGCGACAAGGACCCAGGGGCGGAGAAGCGGGGGCTGGCTTGCCTGAGCAGGGCGGACCTCCAGAGCAGGCCAAGCTCGGCGCCCGCCCCGCCGGAGGACCCCAAGGGGCCGAAAGCGTCTCTGAGGCCTCCTCCAGCGCTGCCCTCTGACCCCAGGGACTTGGGCGCCAAGCGAGCACCGGCAAAGGGGAAGGGCAAGCCAGAGAACGTGCCCCAGGCCAGGGGCATGGGCAGCCTCCTGCTGCAGCCCGAGAAGCTGGTGGAGCTGGGCCCGGCGGCTGAGGCGCCCCCGGACGTGGCGGAAATGGAGGTCTGCTGGACCCAGCACATCAAAGCCAGCGCCAAGGAGCACTTTGAAAACAAGGGGAGGGTGCTGGAGTCGGCTCCCTCGGCCAAGAAGCAGCCAGCAGACCCAGAACCTCTGAGGGGGGCCGAGGATGTGGCAGCGGCCGCGGCAGGGCCTTGGCCTCTAAATGAGAAAAGCGCCAGCCGCTCAGCTGTGTCCGGCTGTGTGGCTCCACCTGGAGGGAAGAAGGTTCTTCTGTCGTGGGGGTCTGGGCAGAAGGAGAAAGAGAGTCCCGGACAGAGGGACAGCGCCCCTGGCAGCGACGGAGACTCCCGGGGCCTGGCCCTTGCCTCCCAGTTGCCTGCGGATTGCTCCGAGACACCGGGCAGCCCCGGGGAGAAGGCCCAAGGCTCAGAGAGCGAGGCGAAGGCCGGGGCAAAGGGCGAGGCCCTGGGCGCGGAAGGGGTCAACTCGGAGACCATGCAGGAGCTGCTGGAGAAAGGCCTCAACTTCCTGTACAAAGTGACCATCCAGCCGGGGCAGTGGCCGCCCAGCATCAAGGCGGTCAAGCAGAAGGCGGGCGTCATTTCCTCCGGCATCTCCTACGCCGACGTCCTCAAGCAGTGCCCTCAGAAGAAGGCGCCCGCTGGCGCTGCCCCGGCGCTGCCGAAAGCCCTGCACCACCTCACCGCAGCGGGCAAGAAGCTGCCGTCCTTCAAAGGGCTGGAGAGGAGCAACCCGGAGGACTTCTCCTCGTTCAGCCAGCTGTTCCTGGAGCACTTCAAGAAGGTCACCCCGAAAGAGCCCGCTGCCCCCCACGCCCCCAGCCAGCAAGTGGTCACCTTTTTTGAGGAGCTGTCCACTGGCAACACCAAGCGGCCAGAGTGGCAAAGGCCCCGGCCGCCCACTCCTTACCCCCAGCGCCGCAAGGGTCAGGGCCGGAAGCTGCCCAAGTTTGGAACGGCCGTGTCCCAGGTTGTCGCCTTCCTGGGGAGCGACCCCAAGTGCGATTGGTTTGTGCACGACGACGGCCAGGTGTCTCTGGATGAGGCCGCGGCGGGAGCTGAAGACGGGGGCAAGGACTGTGCCGACCCACCCAGCCCTGGCGAGAAAGGGGCTGAGGTGATGGGCTCCCCTCAGCCCATTGTGGCTCTCTTGGCGGATCATGAAGCAGCCGGGGAGGCTGACGAGGCTGCCCAGAGGTTGCGGAGAAGGCCGCAGGGCCTGGAAGGGGTCGCCAAGGAAACGGGCCCAGCGAAGCCACCGGCCTGTAATGCTGTCCGGGGCGGCCATTCTCCGCTGGCCGTTCCTCCGTTCCCCCAAAAGGAAGACCAGCCCCCGGTGTCCCTGCTAGGCCCGAGGCCTTGCTCTCCCGGGGAGGTGCTGGAGGCCCCCAGTCCAGCCGCCTCTGCCCGGTGCGCCCCCGTGAGACTGATTCCCGACCAGAAGGTGCCGGCTGCAGCCCAGGCGAGGCCCAAGATCCGGAAACAAGGCCCGTCCACCGCAAAGTCCAAAGAGAAACTCAAAACTTCAGGGCAGCCCAAAGTGAAAGCGCCCAAGGGGAAGGGGCAGAAGCAGTGGCCCCGAGGCTACGGGATGAGCTCCCTGAGGTTAGAGGGTGTCCCCCTCTTCCCGCCTTTCGAAAACGTCGCCAGGCCGTTTTATTTTGGCGAGCCTTTGGTGAGTCTCGTGGATTTGGCTGCTCTTTGTTTGATTCATTGACGGCTGCTACCCACTCCCTTCATTTCTTCTTGTTGTTAATGATCTGTTATGGTTCTTTACATCCTTTCCAACCTGGTTTTGCAACAGGCAAAGCCTTGGGTATCTTGAGGCACTGGTCTTCAACTGGTGGGTCTGGTCCAAGGTGGGTCACAATGGGAGCACAACCACCATGCATATATACAGTAAAAGGTTAAGAAATGAGTCTCCAGAGGCATGTTTGGGTTGGAAATGGGTCCTGGGTCTGAAAAGGTTGAGGATGCCTGCCCAGGGGTGTGATATATCTGCGTTGCCCCAGCCACTCTGGGAGGCTCTTCTCCCCCCCCCCCAAAAAAAAAACCAACACACAGCGAGACATGAAACATTAAAAGCTTCCCTAAACAGGGAAGGCCTGCCTTCAGATGCCTTCTAAAAGTCAGATAGTTGTTTATTTCCTTACATCTGACGGGAGGGCGTTCCAGAGGGCGGGCGCCACCACCGAAAAGGCCCTCTGCCTGGCTCCCTGTAACCTTGCTTCTCGCAGTACGGGAACCAGCAGAAGGCCCTCGGAGCTGGACCTCAGTGTCTGGGCTGAACATTGGGGGTGGAGATGCTCCTTCAGGTATACAGGGCTCGGCAGGGGTCCATGTTAGGTCTACGAGGCATCTTTTCTCAAACCACACCCACCTGCCCCACACCGAACATCATGTGACATTGCATGTGGGGCAGATAAAGGCGTGGATGAGACCGGGAACCCCTTAGCACAGCGGTTCTCGAGCTGTGGGTCCCCAGATGTTGTTGGACTACAACTCCCATCATCCCTGACCTCTGGCCTTGCTAGCTAGGGGTGATGGGAGTTGTAGTTCAACAACATCTGGGGACCCACAGGTTGAGAAAGGCTGCCTTAGCAGAATGGGGCTGGCTCTAGGTCCTGATCCGTTGTTGGGCACTGGCAGGGAGCAGCTTCGAAGTCCCAGACGGGCTTCAGAGGGGTTCTCTCACAGTGCCAGTCAGCTGATTGGTGGGGGGAAGTGCTGCCTTGAAAGCAATGTGTTCAATGCCGCTGCCAGCGCACATTCAAAGGAGCTGGTTCTTGGTACCCTTCAATTGATGGGCACCAAGAAGAGCCCCATTGAAGATATCACCTGACCTCATAATGATGTCAGGTAGGGTTGCCAGCCCTCCAGGTCTGACCTGACGCCTCCAGGTTTTCCTGGCCCCCTCCGGGCAGGAGGCAGGCAGAGGGCTTGAATCTCCAGGTGGGTGGGAGTGCCTTTAATAATAAAGAAGAATTATTAAGAAGACTGTGCATATAGCTTGCAAGCTTCAACCCAGCTTCAAATTATAGCACAGAGACTCTGTGGTGGGGTCTGACCTCCTCCACTCTCCCAATTAACCTCCATCTCCAGGGCTGGCCTGCCTGACATCACCAAGGGCCTTTCCCTATGACATCACCAGGTCTCAGATTTGGGATGTTAAATCTCAGGGTCCAGAATGCTCCTGACCTGCGCTTTCAGTGCCATCGACCATGGTCTCCTGGAGTGGCTGGCTGAGTTGGGGGTGGGTGGCATCACTTTGCGGTGGATCTTGTCCTACTTGGATGGTCGTTTCCAGAGGATGATAATAATAATAATTCATTATTTATACCCCGCCCATCTGGCTGGGCGGCTTCCCCAAAAATATTAAAATACTGTAATACATCAAACATTAAAAGCTTCCCTAAACAGGGCTGCCTTCAGATGTCTTCTAAAAGTCTGGTACTTGTTGTTCTCTTTGACATCTGGTGGGATGGCGTTCCACAGGGCGGGTGCCACTACCGAGAAGGCCCTCTGCCTGGTTCCCTGTAACTTGGCTTCTCGCTGTGAGATGAGAAGGCCCTCGGAGCTGGACCTCAGTGTCTGGGCAGAACGATGGGGGTGGAGACGCTCCTTCAGGTACACTGGATGTGCTCTTTGGCCCTATGGAGCCTTCAGTGTGGGGCTCTTCAGGGTCCCATTTTATCCCCTATGCTGCTTAACATGTACACGAAACCACAGAGCTGGATTATCTGGAGTTTTGGAGTCTGTGGTCAGCAATATGCGGAAGACACACAGCTCCACTTTACACCTGCAGGTTTGGCAGTGGATGTGCTGGACCATTGTCTTGCCTTGATAATGGCCTGGATGAGAGCCCAAAAATTGAAGCTCAATCCAGATAAGGCTGAGGCTCTATTGGTGGGCAGTTCCATAGACTGGACGGCTGGGAGGTTGCCTGCTCTTGATGGGGTTCTACTTCCTCTGAAGAACCTGGTAGCTTGGGGGATACTTCTGAATTTTCCGCTGTCACTTGAGTCTGAAGTGGTCTCAGTGGCGCAAAGTACCATCCATCAGCTTCAGCTGGTGGCCCAACTGTGCCCCTATCTAGACAGGGATAGTTTGCCTTCTGTCATCTATGCTCCAGTAACCTCTAGGTTAGATCAGCGTTTCCCAACCTTTGGTCTCCAGCTGTTTATGGACTACAATTCCCATCATCCCTGACCACTGGGTCTTGCTAGCTAGGGATGATGGGAGTTGTAGTCCAAAAACAGCTAGAGGCCAAAGGTTGGGAAACACTGGGTTAGATTACTGCAACATGTTATACGTAGAGCTGCCTCTGAAGACAGTTCGGAAACGTCAGCTGGTGCAGAATTCAGCAGCCAGGTTGCTCACTGGGACAAGACAGTTTGAGCATATTACACCGATCCTGGTCCGACTGCACTGGCTGCCCATTAGTTTCCGGTCCCAATTCAAAGTGCTGTTTTTGACCTCTAAAGCCTTAAATAGTTCAGGACCACAAGACCTCAAGGATCACCTCCCCTGATATGAAACTACCTGGATCCTGAGATCATCATGAGCCCCTTCTCCATGAGGGGTCTGGAGAGTGACAACACGAGAAAGGGCCTTTTCTGTGGTGGCTCCCCACTTGGGTGGAATGCTCTCCGTGGCACCTTCGTTACATATCTTTAGGTGCCAGGTGAAAACGTCCTTCTTCAGCCAGGCCTTGGGTTGATTGACACCCTATGGCCTTTTAACTGTGCCTGTTAGGAGCGGGGTTTTATTGATTTGTTTGCTTGCTTTTTGTGTATTTTTGTTTTCATGTTGTGTTTTTTTATGTTGTAAACCACCCTGTGATCTTCAGATGAAGAGTGGTACAGTATGTAACCTCGAGTTACATACGCTTCAGGTTACATACGCTTCAGGTTACAGACTCCGCTAACCCAGAAATAGTATCTCGGGTTAAGAACTTTGCTTCAGGATGAGAACAGAAATCGTGCAGCGGCAGCAGGAGGACCCATTAGCTAAAGTGGTGCTTCAGGTTAAGAACAGTTTCAGGTTAAGAACAGTTTCAGGTTTTACTGGATAAAATGACTGGAAAAATCAGATACCAGAAAGATCACAAATTCATCGAGGACTGGGGAAAGTTTACGAATTATCTGAAAACTATATGTGATGAAGAGACAATGCTAGTGGGTTTTAAGGAGGCTTTGTGATAATACAAGGTATATTGTAAAAAAGAAACAGAGATGGAAGGTTAATATTAAATTGGCAATACCATACAGAAAATGCGTGAAGATAAGAAAAATGGATGATTGAGGGAGGTGCCGGTGGAAGTTTCAAAAACAGCAAATATGTAAATATGGTTGTACGAATTATTTGTAAAAGAAAACTTAATAAAAATCTATATATATATATATATATATAAAGAACAGTTTCAGGTTAAGTACGGACCTCAAGAACAAATTAAGTACTTAACCCGAGGTACCACTGTATACAAATGTAAATCATCATCATCCAAACTGGACTTTCCAGTAAGCTGTTTTGAGCGTAGGAAATAGGATGTGGAAACGTTTTAAGCAAATAAAATCACTGTATGTCCAGGAAACGGCCCCTCCCCTGGAGAAACCCGCCAGCATTGACGAGGATGCAGCTTCCGCCCCGACTGGTCCAGATCCTGGCGGAGAGGCGAACGGATCCCCCCCGCACCACCACTGGCCGGCTTTCCAGGTGGCAGAATCATGTTCCAGGAAGTGCTACTGCAAACACCAGGAGCAGAGGAAACTGCCCCAGAACGTCGTAACTTGGTGAGCAGGCTGAAGCCTCGGGTGCAAATCCCGAGCAGCTGGTCACAAAACAAACTTTGGGGGCGGGGGGAGTTATTATTACTACAGTGGTGCCTCGCAAGACGAAATTAATTCGTTCCGCAAGTTTTTTCTTCTTGCGAGTTTTTCGTCTTGCGAAGCACGGTTTCCCATAGGAATGCATTGAAAATCAATTAATGCGTTCCTATGGAGACCGGAGAAGGGCTTTTCCTCCCCACCTCCAACATTCAGAACAGCATTCTGAATGTTGGCGGTGGGAAGGAAAACCCTCCTCCCACCGCAAGTCTTCAGGACAGCCTTCCGAAGGCTGGCGGCGGGAGGAGGTCTCTCCGCCCCACCGGCAGCCTTCGGAGCAGCCTTCCGAAGGCTGGCGGCGGGAGGAGGTCTCTCCGCCCCACCGGCAGCCTTCGGAGCAGCCATCCGAAGGCTGCCGGTGGGGCGGAGAGACCTCCTCCCACCGCCAGCCTTCCGAAGGAGGTCCGAGGACAGTGGGGAAGACGCGCTGCGCTTCCCCGCTGTCCCGGAGATTTCCCTATGGGCTTTTGTCTTGCGAAGGAAGCCCATAGGGAAATTCGTTTTGCGAAGCGCCTCCAAAACGGAAAACCCTTTCGTCTAGCGGGTTTTTCGTCTTGCGAGGCGTTCGTCTTGCGGGGCACCACTGTATTACTATTATTAGCATTAGGACCCTACATCTGTATCCCCAAAGGCTCCCAGACTGGCTTCCATATAGCCAATTAAAACAAGACAGTCCCCTGCCCCACAGGCTTACAGTAAAAAAAAAAAAGGAGAAAGGGATAGGGATAGGGAGAGAAGAGTGGGTGGAAGTCCAACTCTGGCACCAATTCTTAAAGAGGCACGTGCATGCTGCAAATGCGCTTAACTGTCGTGGCTGCTCCTGAAGTATCTTGGGAACTGTAGTTTGAGGAGGGTGCTAAGAATGGTTGGATTCCCTCACAGGTGTTCCCCCGCCCCTCCAAAGACTACAGTTCCCATGATTCCCTGGGAAGTCAGAATGACCCAAACCAGCTTTTTAGTGTGTGGTGTAGCTATGCCTGGAGCAGCATAATAATAATAATAATAATAATAATAATAATAATAATAATAATAATAATAATAATTTATTTATACCCTGCCCATCTGGCTGGCTTTTCCCCAGCCACTCTGGGCAGCTTCCAGCAGAATATTAAAATGCAATGATTCATCAAATAGTAAAAGCTTCCCTAAACAGGGCTGTCTTCAGATGTCTTCTAAATAGTTGTTTATTTCTTTGACATCTGATGGGAGGGCATTCCACAGGGCGGGCACCACTGCCAGAGAGCCAGTGTGGTGTGGTGGTTAAGAGCGGTGGACTCGTAATCTGGTGAACCGGGTTCGCTTCCCCGCTCCTCCACATGCAGCTGCTGGGTGACCTTGGGCCAGTCACACTTCTCTGAAGTCTCTCAGCCCCACTCACCTCACAGAGTGTTTATTGTGGGGGAGGAAGGGAAAGGAGAATGTTAGCCGCTTTGAGACTCCTTAGGGTAGTGATAAAGCGGGATATCAAATCCAAATTGTTCTTCTTCTACTGAGAAGGCCCTCTGCCTGGTTCCCCGTAACCTCACTTCTCGCAGTGAGGGAACCGCCAGAAGGCCCTCAGAGCTGGACTTTAGTGTCTGGGCTGAATGATGGGGGTGGAGATGCTCCTTCAGGTATACTGGGCCGAAGCCGTTTAGGGAACAGCAAGAGTCGAGAGCAATAAGCTGTGTGTTAAAAAGGCCAGTTGTCTCCCGACCCAGATTATCCTGTGCAGTCCTAACTAGCATGCCACACCCAGGCAAGGAGGGGTTGCAGAACTCTGTTTCTCAAAGGCAGAGACTAGCTGTGCTGGCTGCGCCTGATGGAAACTGAACATCCCAAGTACTAAAGGTTTTTACTCTCATTTGTAAATTTCTTGTTGTTTAGTCGTGTCCGACTCTAATCCATTGAGGCTCATCCTGGGTATTCTTTAACCAGCTGCCCTTTTGCAGTTGCATTTCAATGAAGCCACTGTAGAAGGCCTAACTCTGCAAAGCTCTGCCCCGCTCACCTACGCTTCTGCTTCCCCCTCTCCCCCCCATTTTACAGGCTCAATCCTTCCACCAACCATCTGACTGAACCGCCCTGGGTCGCCACCGCCATGCTGGCCGTCTCGCTTGTTGCCGGGACCAAGTTCTGCCTGGACTCTTACGAACAGCAGCACATTGCCAATGAGGACTGAACCCCCTTCCCCAGGCTTCTGCAAAAAATAAACCCTGTACATCACACCAGCTTGGCCTGTGGCTTCCGTTTCGTGCGGCGGGGGTCCCTGCAGTCTGCCAGGACTTCTTCTCGAGACCTGAAATTGGAATCAAACGGGTTTCCAGTTCTGCAGATGGGTTTGGAAACGGGCCACTTTAGAGCTCTGGGGATTGTCGGGTAGATAGCACCTGTGCATACGAGCCCAGCAGAGGCAGCGAAAGTCATATGGCTGGCATACAACAGAGACCAGAAAGAATGGGGATCTGTCCATTACTGTGCCCAGGCAAGAGGATGACAAGTCCCTATGAATCACCACTGGAACTCCATGGGCTGCCAGCCCTGTGGATTCTATTGGTTCTCCTGGATCTGTTACCAGCTGCAGGGAGTTCTGGCCCAACTATGATAAGTACCAGAGGTGGCCTTCCAGGTGGTGTTTTGACTCCCAGCTCCCTTCTTCCCTGCCCATTGGTCCTGGTGGCTGGGGCTTTTAGGAGCTGGAGGTCAACAAAATTTGGAGGGTCTCCCACGCCTCATATATGCTAACTATCTGGTCAGTGTGGATGTCCCAAGGCGGGCTGTCCTAACTTTTTGATATCAGTGTGGGTGCTCAGGGATTCATTGGTACATGTAAGGTTGCGCCCAGGGCAGGTCAAAAGCACAAGCTTTTCTGATGGTCCACACAGCTAATGCTGGCAGGCCACACCTGCTAAGGCCGGCTATAAAGCAGTGCTTCCCCAAAGTGGGTCTCCAGCTGCTTTTGGACTACAATTCCCATCATTCCTGACCACTGGTCCTGCTTGTTAGGGATGATGGGAGTTGTAGTCCAAAAAAACAGGTGGAGATCCAAGTTGGGGAAACACTGCTATAAAGTGAGAATAACCCTACAGGTGTTGTCTTTTGCTATTCAGCCTCTTTTGCCTCTACGGAGCCTGTGGAAATGTGTGATTACGGAGGACACACCAGCCAGGACATCAGCAGGTTTAAGGGCAAGTTAAGGCTCATCTCAATAACTTGATTCCTAAGTGTGCATGTGTGCCTCACTGTTAAAACTTCCTTTTTTATCAGTTGACAACTGTAATGCACCAAACCAAGGCAACATTTAGTAGTCCAGTTCTGATGTTCCCCTATTACTGCTGGCACCCTGCTCAACAAAGTCACAGGGACCATTCTACCGTAATGCTAAACAACAAGCCTGCTCTCCTCTTCTCCAGCATGTCTGCAGGGAAACCTGGAACATTTTGTTCAGACAAAATGGACAAACCCTTGCTTAGCATAAAATGGAAGTGGTTGTGTGGCCATGGAAACTCATACCTGAAACACTACTAAACTATGGTTTTGCTTCATGTCCTGGTTGGGTCTGACTAGTTGAGCCTTCCTGCATTAATAGCTTTCAAGTGCACTTATGACACTTGGGAAACTGCATTTGTAGAAGAAACTGTGTTTATTTAACTTACAGTCAATCCTTGTAAGTGGCTTGCACCGAAAGGCGACAGCAAGTTACCAAATAAAAACCAAAACCAAAAGTCAGATCGTAATTCTGGGAGGCCAGTTTAACCCTGCGCTGACCAGAAAGCAGAGGAAAGTATCCGCTTCCAGTGCAACCAGTTCCTGGCATTAATTCTGAACAATTAGCAAATGACAGGCTGGTCTATGATGCGGGGGGGGGGGGGGAGGCAATAATATAGGCTATTTCCACCCCTCTGAGGTCAGAAAAGGCCATGATTCACCAGCCCCCATCTCCCTTCCACATCCAGAACATCTCTCCACCTAGGACCAAGGAACCATGTAACTGTTAATGACACAGGGATAGGCACAATTTTTACTCTGGCATCCCAGGAGAAAAAGATGGGGCGAAAGAGTCCCCGGCCCTTCCTATATAAGCAAATTGACTGCCCGCTGTATGGGAACTGGATTACAAATACTAAAATGGGGAGGGGGGAGAAGAGTAACCCACAGTCCCAGCCCATGGTGGGGGCCCGCTAGACGATCATCTCCAGCTGCCGGGCATATTCGATAACTTGTTTGGCTAGCTCTGTCGAAGGGATGGTGGCATCTTCCGGCTTCTGCTGCTGGCCCGTGAAACAGTAGTGGCTGTTTGGGCCTAGAACCCAGCCTCGCTGTAAAAGGGCAAGAGGACGTTATATGAGATTCTTTGTTTTTTTAAACAACAATGCTACAAAACCATGAACACCGAGGCTTGTTTCTCCAGCAAAGCTCCCTCCCTCATCTTGTAGGAGAGTTGAAAATAGTGCCAATATATTTCACATCTGGCAACCAACCCTTGGGTTTCAGATAGTACAGTGGTGCCTCGCAAGATGAAATTAATTCGTTCCGCGAGTCTTTTCGTCTTGCGATGTTTTTCGTCTTGCGAAGCACGGTCCGTCGCAACTACGCCTCTTCAAGCGGCTTTAAGAAAAAAGCGAACAAACTCGCAAGACGTTTTCGTCTTGCGAAGCAAGCCCATAGGGAAAATCGTCTTGCGAAGCAACGCAAAAACCGAAAAACCCTTTCGTCTTGCGCGTTTTTCGTCTTGTGAGGCATTCGTCTTGCGAGGCACCACTGTACATGGGTAAAGGTAAAGGGACCCCTGATTGTTAGGTCCAGTTGCAGAAGACTCTGGGGTTGCTCATCTCGCTTTATTGGCCGAGGGAGCCGGCGTACAGCTTCCAGGTCATGTGGCCAGCATGACTAAGCCGCTTCTGGCGAACCAGAGCAGCACACGGAAACGCCGTTTACCTTCCCTATTTATCTACTTGCACTTTGATATGCTTTTGAACTGCTAGGTTGGCAGGAGCAGGGACTGAGCAATGGGAGTTCCCCCGTTGTGGGGATTCAATCCACTGACCTTCTGATTGGCAAGCCCTAGGCTCTGTGGTTTAGACCACAGCGCCACCCGCGTCCCTCTAGTACATGGGTAGAGGAGTATAAAAAATCCGGTACACAAATATCCACGCCCCTCCAGCAGCTACAGTGGTTCATTTACCAGAAGTAATGTATTTAACGTTAACTCTGGAAGTCTGTACTCAAATTCTCACCTTCTTGGCATAGTCTGTCATCTTCTTGGGGGTGAAGAAGAGCATGCGAGTGGCCTCATTGAACAGGATCTTCTCATAGGCTTTCTCAATGCAGCTGGCAATTTCATCCCTGGGGTGGGAGGGAAAAAACGGAACACAAGCAGGTCACCCAGACGGAATTCTTGGCACACAACTCGGCTGCTATTAAGCAGGGTTAAGCCCCACTGATGTCAAGAGGAGACGTAAGGAGGTGCTGAATTCTCTCCCACTGAGACTGAAAGGGGATTTCAAGGTGCTTAAGATATGGCTGGGCTGTGAGGTTACAGGGTCTATAGGGTTTAAAGCACATCACATATACTCAGGAATCCTCACAGCTGCTGTGTTGGTCTGTAAGGTAAAGGGACCCCTGACCCTGAGGTCCAGTCGTGGCCAACTCTGGGGTTGCGGCGCTCATCTCGCTTTATTGGCCGAGGGAGCCGGCATACAGCTTCCGGGTCATGTGGCCAGCATGACTAAGCCGTTTCTGGCAAACCAGAGCAGCGCACGGAAACGCCGTTTACCTTCCTGCCGGAGCGGAAGGTACACTTTGACGTGCTTTCAAACTGCTAGGTTGGCAGGAGCTGGGACCGAGCAACAGGAGCTCACCCCGTCGCGGGGATTCGAACTGCTGACCTTCTGATCGGCAAGTCCTAGGCTCTGTGGTTTAACCCACAGCGCCACCCGCGTCCCGTGTTGGTCTGTATTAACTACCATATTCCACAAAGGGATGGGATGGTGTCACAGAGGCAACTAGGTGGGAACGAGGCAAGTTTCTCAGGCTTTTGATAGGGGGTGTTTTTTTGAGGAATACCAATGGCGGATATATTTCATTCTCAACTCTTACTCCTGGTGTGCACAAGAGGAAATATCACCTGCCCTTGCAGAAGACCTTACCCCATGTTTATAAAACGAGTCTGAGAGATCTAAGAGAGCACGACCCACCTGACAGTGTCCAACAGGATGTCAATGAAGAAAGCGTAACTCTCTGCTGGGATGTTGCCTTTTGCCAGGAAGACTTTATTGTAACTGCCTTCCATCAGATACTAAGGCAGGAGGAAAGAGGAAGAGCATCACAGAGATAAACAGTTTATTAGTCACCTTTTCAAGGTAGCTGACCAAAGCCACATACAACTGATAATGTAGCAATCAATACACAATAGAAAGAAAGGTGTGGTCACTGAAAATTTTGGAACAGCATGTTGTCTTAATAAGGTTTTATCCAGTGTTAGAAACTCAGATAGCCACCAAATGGCTCCTTAAACCAGGGTTACAGTCATCAAAACGGGATGTCTAGTTGCCATTTTGGGGCCAGGCGCCTGGAAAGTCCTATTTTTAAATACGACTTTTTGGTTCCTGAAATTTGTTCTGATTGTGCTGATAAAATATCACGGATAGAATTCTACAGGATGTGTTGTTAAGTGTGTGAAGAGTCACGATCCAAGGATCCCCAGGCATGCACCTCCAGATGGTGGAGATGTCTGGCACCTGGGCATCGTCACCTGGTTGCAAAGGCCCAATAGCCAGGTGCAAAACATCCCTGGCGAATTTCCAATGCTGGTTTTATGCAATTATTAATGTATTGCATTAGTTTTTGTTGTGTTATGTCTGGAACTCCCTCACACAACTCCTCCAAAGCAGCAACCCTCTCCTCACCTTCAACTCTTCCCTTTCCAGGATCCAACCCACCTTTTCTATTAACCCTTTGGCACACCGCTTAGGGAGAATATGTCATTGTTTCAGTTACACACACTGCTTTAGAATGGGTGGCCTAGGTCCCCCGCTATCTCAGGGAAACCTTCTCCTCCCATACAGGGCTTCTTCCCACAGCGGGTTTTTAAGGTCCACAAACAAGGCTTGCTATTTTGGAAAGCCAAGATTGGTATCCACAAGAAGCACAGCCTTTTCAGACTTAACGCTCTTGTGAGGACTGCAGTTTAGCCTTGTTTCATAGAGCACAGGAATATAGGGAGGTGCCTCTTACCAAGTTGGAGCATTGCCCCCTCTTGTTCAGTACAGCCAACACTGGCTGGCAGTGGTCTACAGGGCTTCCAAGAACGAGTTGACTGAACTTGGGACCCTTTGCATGAAAGGAAAGTGTTCCTCCTACTAAGCTAAAGCCCTTCCCAGAAACAAGCAGAGTTTTTAAATGCATCTGGAAGGTGCTTTTGTGTTGTTTTATAGCTGCATTAGAAAATTGCTATATTTCATTGTTTACCTGGGGGAGGTAGGAGGCACACAATAACTAAATACAGTGGTACCTCTGGTGGTGAATGGGATCCGTTCTGGAGCCCCGTTCGCAACATGAGCAGAACACAACCTGCATTTGCAGGTTGCGATTGGTCGCTTCTGCGCATGACGTCATTTTGCGCATCTGCACATGCAGTGAAACCAGGAAGTAACCCTTTCTGGTACTTCCGGGTCGCCGTGGGACGCAATCTGAAAACACGCAACCTGAAGCAAACGTAACAAGAGCTATGACTGTATACCTCCTCTCTACCCAATTGAGGGCACTTTGCTAGTTAAGCACTTATTCACAGGGCCTGGGAAGGAGAAAAGCAAAGAGAAGAGGAGAGGCGTCACCTGCTCCAAAGATACAGGGTGCTTGATGTAGACGTTGGTCTGAATGTCCTTGGCTGGCAGCCTTTCAAGCTCAGTATGGAACTCTGCGACACGGTTCTGAGACAGCAGGAAGAGAAGGTTCAAGCCCAGCAGCTGATGCTTGTAGGCTGATTCCGGTAACTCATCTCTGAGGAGGGAAGGGGGAAGAGAGAGATGCTGAATTTGTATAACGGAGTGCTTTAGCCAGAGAGACCCAAAAAGGCACAGGAGCAATAGATCATTTGAGCCAAAGGAATGATTTTGCCTCTTCTGCTGCCCCACCTCATGGTGCTCCCATCCCCTGCACATCAGAGGAATTATGGGGTTTTTGTTTCGTTGAGGAAAAATTATAAAAAAAATATTATTGAAAAGCATCAGAGTTGGGTGTGGGGATAAAAACCCTGATGAGTAAAACAATTATCTGAAAGGGTTCAAGGCAGGGATACTTACTTGTAATCAAAATAGTAGCACTTCAGCTGGGCCATGTACCTCTCAAAAGATGGGATGTCTTTCTTCAGGATACTCCACTGTGCTCCGATTTCTAGAATATCTCCTTGGGGGGGCAAGAAGGGAAATGAGGGGCAGAGCATTAGCAACAACAAGCAGAGGAGTTGCAATGTTAGAGCACAGCAAGCTGATCAAGCTGGTATCTTGCCTCCAAGTCCGGCGAAGATTACTAACAGATTTCTAACAGTAAGAGCTGTTCAGCAGTGGAACAGATTCCCTTGAGAGGCTGTGGACTCTTCTTCCTTGGGAGGTTTTTAAGCAGAATGTTGGACGGCCATCTGTCAAGGATGCTTTAGTTGAGATTCCTAAATTGCAGGGGGCTGGACTAGATGACACTCTGGGTCCCTTCCAACTCTATGATTCTAGGTGGCTCATATAAGAACTGGGAGGGAGGCCTACAACATCTCTACTCCACCAGCACCTCCTGCATCTGCCACCAGGACCAGGGGCTGTGAGAGACAGCAGCAGCAGCCATGCAGTGAGGAAGTTCTGGCCTGTGTGGCACTAATATTTTGCTGCTTCAATTGTTGGTTCCAAGGCAGGAGACTCAGCGACACAATGGTATTTGTGGGAACATCAGGGGACAAGGGGAGAAAACTAATATATATCTTTGCCCCCCTGCTGTAGTGACTCCTGTATCATTGTCTATTTTATCATGTTTAAAACATATTGTAAACTTCAGTTAGTGGGCGAGGTACAAAAACTCCCAAATAAACAAATAATATGAGGCAGAGCTTAAAACACAGCAAACCAACAAATAATGGTACATAGAGAAGGGGAAAGTCTCGTCAAGAGCTTTCTTGCTCTTTTCCTTTGCCCACAGTGTGATTTTGTCACTTTCTCCCAAGCCTGAGGGACAGGTGAAGATGCATTCTTTAAATTATCATCAGAAACAAGGACAGTGGCTGTTTTTTGAGAACAGAGACCGTGTCGGCGGCCAAACAGCAAACTTTTGAGGGATGAATTTGCCTCACAGATTTCTCTCTATGTTAGGAGATTCCTATCAACCTTGTGCATGGGTCGGATTATACTCACTTGCCAAGATAAGCTGCTGTTTAGTCAGTTTCGTGCCTGTTGTGGGCAGAAAGTTGAGTTCAAGCAGAGCTAACTGGAACAGAGCAGAGAGAGGGAGAGATAGGTTACTGCTGGGGCTGATGAGAGCTCTAACACCTGGAGGGCACAGGGTTGGCAAAGCCTGGTTTAGAGCTATTGCAGTCTGACTTAACATCTTAGTACTGATGGCTGGTGGCTTGAAAAAATGAAGAATTGGACAAATTCGGGGATCCAGCAGCTGTCAACGGCTATCAGCTAAGGAAGGAAGGGAGCATTCCAACCTTAGAAGCATAATAATAATAATATTTATTCCCTGCCCATCTGGCTGAGTTTCACTCTAGTACCAGAGAGGCGGCAACCCTTCAAAAGTTGTTAAGACTCCAGTTCTCATCAGCCCCAGAAACCATGGCTGATGGGCAAGGATTAGGCACCCAGAAAAAGCTTTATAATCAGGCCTTTGGCATTTAACTATCTGTGGTCTTTCTAGAAGTGGGTGGGATGTTTTTAGTGTATTTCTTTCTGTCTTGGTTTTAATGCACCTATGTGGGTTTTTATGGTATGTTTGCTTTTCTGTCTGTAAGTCACTTTGGGTTATCCTGGGCAAGATAAAGTGACTAACAAATTCAATACATAATAATAATAATAATAATGGGATGATGGCAGTTGAAGTCCAAAACCAACAACTGCAGGCTCTCGCCTTTCCCAACCCTGCTGTGTACCCTTGTTATATGATGCTTTTGGGATAGTGCATGAATGCTATGCATAGCTGTCAACTTTCAGATTTGAAAATAAGGGATCAGCAGCCTTGAAAATAAGGGACCAGCAGCCTCACCTGTCCCGGGGACAGTCTACAGGATATCTAACAATCCGGGATAGCAGTAGGAAGCAGCGCTGGAATAAGGGAATTTCCCGCAAAAAAGTGGAAGGTTGACAGCTATGATGCTGTGCCGAAATCTCCATTGAGGCAGCTGGCTGGCTGCAGCTGGAGACCGGATGCTGTTAAGGACTGCCTCAATCACGGCAAGGCTCAGCGACCTGACTCAGCCGAAAGAGAGAGAGAGAGAGAGGCTCGTAAACAGGTTTTCAGCTCAGGCAAAAACATCTCCGCTGAGTCACTGGCCTCCTCTTCCGGCAGCAAAGGAGCCCGGCACCCAGAGGCTTGCCGGGACAGAGCCACCTCAAACAGGGGCACAGGAAACTGCCCGATGCGGAATGAGGTCCTCTGCTCCATCTAGCTCAGTACTGCCCACACTGACCGGCAGCGATCAGGCACAGAGTTTTTCCCACTCCCGCCTGGAGACAGGCGGGGGGCAAGGAGATCCGGGCTAAGCATCAGGAAGAACTTCCTGACAGTGGGGGCTGTACCACAAGTGCTGGTGGGCTCTCCTTCCTTGGGAGGATTTTAAGCAGTCACGGGGATTCCTGCATTGCAGAGGGTTGGACTGGATGACCCTCGGGGTCCCTTCCAACTCTACGATTCTGTCATTCTAATGCACAGTATTTAGGGATGGGTGATCGCCCTTGAAAGGTGTTTCATGCCCCGGTCCCCGCTTTTCACCCCTCAATGCAAACCACTGGCTCTCCCTGCCTCCCAGACGCGGGTTTCAGCCCTCTCTGCCCGACCTTCTCTCGGAACAAAGGCTTCCCCCTCCTCTCCCTCGCCCCTCTCCCCAGCGCCTGCTTCCACTAACAACCTCACTGTAAATGGCAGTCTCCCCCCGGCCACGCTTTTCCTGCAGCTCTCGAGACGGCACCCCAGCCAGGGGTCCCTCTTCCCCTCCTTGCCTCCCGCGTCTCCCCTATCGCCCCTTTTCCGCTTCGAGGGCGGTTTCTAGTGGCGCCGCCCTCGGCGGGGCTGTTTCCAGGCTCCCCCACCCCCGCGTCGGTTTCTCGGGGCCCCTGCCCGTTTCAAGCGCCCCCGCCGGCCCCCTTGCCTTGAGGCGGCCCAGCAAGTCTCCGCACTTGCTCAGGCTGAGGTTCTTGCGGTTCCACTCGGCCCTCAGCTGCTCGTACATGCCCGCCGCCTCCTTCAGCCCCGCGGCGCACGCGTCCGCCCCGTTCAGCACCGGCCCTCCGGCCGCCGCCATCACAGTCACTCCCGCTGCCATGAATCGGCAGCCGGCTGAGGAGGAGGGGAAGGAGCCGCGGCAGCAGCTGTCACAAAAGCCCAGCGCGACGTCCTCGCTTTGCGGCCGCCCGCGCGGTCTCCATGGCAACCGGCCTCGAGGCCGGCGCGCGCGCGCCGGCGACGCACCAACGGCTCCGCTCCCGATTGGCTGGAAGGTTTTTGGAGCGCATGCGCGAAGCGGAGTAACGGCTCCGAGGGAAGCGAGCGGAGGTGTTTGAAGCGGGGGCGCTGAGGCGCTAATTTGGGGAGCGCCATGTAGGCGGGTTTTTTTGGGGCGGCGGCGAGGGGGAGAAGGTATGAGCGCTGAGGAGAACGTTTGGGAAGCGTAGCGTCTTGAAATAGCTGTTGGCTTTCAACGTCACCAGGGTGACGTCACTAGTAGGGAGGTGTCTATGTGGGGGCCCG
The DNA here is from genome assembly GCF_027172205.1 of Podarcis raffonei. NCBI lineage: Eukaryota > Metazoa > Chordata > Lepidosauria > Squamata > Lacertidae > Podarcis > Podarcis raffonei. The sequence continues at coordinate 6,073,058 of NC_070609.1, read as the reverse complement.
TGACGTCACCAGCCAGGAGGCTAGGCGTGTGATGCCAGGCGTGGGAAACGGAGGCCAATGACACAGGCAACCTAGTTCAGTTGCTGCAGAAGTTTATTTGACAGATTTAATTTGGGTTTTTTAAAAATATTTTTTTTATTAGATTTTCCACAATGATAACAAAAACCAAAAAGCAGAGTGGTACCCAAAAACAGAAAAAGAAAAAAAGAGAAAAAAAGAACAATAAACAGATAAACAATAACAACAAACTTAATTCTTCACAAATCCAACCTTTTAAGCATCTTAGTTGACTTCCTCAAGTCCCTCCCTTCTGAGTTTCCTTGTAGTTAAAAGTAACAGCTTTCCAGTATCATTATTAAACTAAAACAATTTCCAGTTATAGTCCATCTTACTCACTTTTCTTAACATTCTAAATCCCATTTATTTAATTATAGCTTAATTTAATCCTAGGCCTAATTACTTCTTTCAAGTAATTTCTAATTTTTTATGTTTGACAGGTTTAATTTGTTATTAAACACACAACAAAGTTTATGCCAGATGTAACAGATTGAAACAGGCATTGAGAATGTGGTATTGGAGTCTCCCATGCTGGTTGCAATGAGCAATTTAATATCCTGGCCAAAGCCACCCTGTTGGGAGGACTTCCAGGCCTCCATGACAACTATGGGGTTACCTGCAAATGATCCTTTTCAGCAAGGCACCAAGGAGGGGAAATGACGAAGTACAGAACATGATTGTTAAAGCCCCCACAGCCAGGCCCCCATGAAGAATCCAGAGATTGCATTGTGTATTATTTTATATACATTCATAGACATGGAAGAGCAGCCATACATAGCGGAATACTCAATTTATTCAGAATGGCATAACCACAGTCCTATGCAAAGTTTCCTGGAAGAACCCAATACAGTGGTACCTTGGGTTACAGACTCTTCAGGTTACAGACGCTTCAGGTTACAGACTCCGCTGACCCAGAAATAGTACCTCGGGTTAAGAACTTTGCTTCAGGATGAGAACAGAAATCACACGGCGCAGCATTAGCTAAAGTGGTACCTCAGGTTAAGAACAGTTTCAGGTTAAGAACGGACCTCCAGAAGGAATTACGGTAAGCTCTTAACCTGAGGTACCACTGTAGTGCTAACTTTTGACTGCATAGCTTCAACGTGAAAAACACATTTGGCTTTAGCAAAGGATAAGCCAGCTGAAATGCAACCTTTAGCTTTTAACTGAAAACACAAACTATCTTACAAATTGACGCTTAAGGTGACACTTAAGGCATGGCTAGCCAGGCTAGAAACAGCGGTTCAAGTTTTAAGAAGTCCAGCATCGGCAATGAGTTCAGAACTACAGTGGTACCTCGGGTTAAGAACTTAATTTGTTCTGGAGGTCCGTTCTTAACCTGAAACTGTTCTTAACCAGAAGCACCACTTTAGTTAATGGGGCCTCCTGCTGCTGCCGTGCTGCTGGAGCACGATTTCTGTTCTCATCCTGAAGCAAAGTTCTTAACCCGAGGTGCTATTTCTGGGTTAGCGGAGTCTGTAACCTGAAGCGTATGTAACCCGAGGTACCACTGTACATGGAAGCAATGGTGTAAACTTCATGGGGTGGCATGCTTACCTGCCAAGCTTCGAAAGACTGGGCAAGTCAAGCCCAATCTTGTGAGTGTACAGATGTTCACCATATCTGAATGGATGCATCTGCTCCCAGTGCTGAGTGTTTCGGACCTGGGTGACGCGGCTGTGCCTTTGCTTTCTGACTCTGGTCCTCCACTCTCAGTAGTTGGCTGATGCCCTCGCCAGATTCTGTTTCCACACTTCTCCATCCAGCAGGGAAGAATGGAGGTGAAAGTCCTGCTTCCCCCATCCAGAGCAGCTCTAGGAGAGGAACGTGCCTACTCTCGCCTTTGCTCCCTGGTCTCAGGCCTCCCTCTCCCAACATCCTTTTCCCCTCATGCGTCTTGGTCTGCCACTCTACTCCTGAGCCCATCAACACTTTGGGACTCGTGACATGTTATGAGAGAGAAAACCTTTTCTCTATCCACTTTCTCCATAGTACTGTGCATAATAAAAAGGTAAAGGTACCCCTGCCCGTACGGGCCAGTCTTGCCAGACTCTAGGGTTGTGCGCCCATCTCACTCAAGAGGCCGGGGGCCAGCGCTGTCCGGAGACACTTCTGGGTCACGTGGCCAGCGTGACATCGCTGCTCTGGCGAGCCAGAGCCGCACATGGAAACGCCGTTTACCTTCCCGCTAGTAAGCGGTCCCTATTTATCTACTTGCACCCGGGGGTGCTTTCAAACAGCTAGGTTGGCAGGCGCTGGGATCGAGCGACGGGAGCGCACCCCGCCGCGGGGATTCGAACCGCCGACCTTTCGATCGGCAAGCCCTAGGCGCTGAGGCTTTTACCCACAGCGCCACCCGCGTCCCACTGTGCATAATACTACTACTACTACTAATAATAATTTATTATTTACACCCCGCCCATCTGGCTGAATATTAAAAACAATACAGAATCAGACATTTAAGCAGTTCTATCACGTCACCTCTTGTTTCCTCCAAACTGAAACCCCCAATGCTGACCCCTATCCCCATAGGGGAGTTGCTCCACCCCCTTGATCATCTTGGTAGTTCTGAACTTTTTTCAATCTCTACCATAAGCTTTTTGAAGTGAGGTGATCTGGAACATGTTATCTTGACCTTTAGAAGACATCTGAAGGCAGCCCTCTTTAGGGAAGTTTTTAATGACTGATGTTTTAATGTATTTTTAATCTTTGTTGGAAGCTGTCCAGAGTGGCGGGGGTAACCCAGACAGATGGGCGGCAAATAAATAAATAAATAAATAAATAAATAAATAAATAAATAAATATTCCAAATGCCACTGCACCATAAACTTGTATACCAACATTATTAGAAAGTCACTTTCATTTTTAATTTATTTATTTTCTAATGGTCCCAAGATTAGAATTTGCCCTTTTCACAGCTGCTGCACACAGGGTCACCATCTTTATCAAGCTATCAGCCCTTGGTCAGACACTGCCAGTTCAGACCCCATGAAGGTATAATAAGTGAAATGAAGATTTTTTTTTGTTCCAATGTGCATCACTTCAGACTTGTTTACACTGGATTGCATTTGCCGTTTTACCACCCATTCCTACAGTTCATATAGGTTCTTTTGGAGCGCTTCACTTTTTGTTTTAACTGCCCTGAACAATTTAGTATTATCAGCAAACTTGGCCCCTAACCGTTCACCCTAATTCTCAATCATTTATGAACAAGTTAAAAAGCACAGGTCCCACTACCAGTCCTTGGGGGACTCCATTCTACATCCTTCCAATGGGAGAACTGTCCATTAATTCGTCCTTTGATTCCTGTTAATCAGCTCCTTATCCACAAAAGGAGAAGGCCAGTTGTGTTGTTTATTGTTTCTATTTACTTGGCAATTTTTAAGTCTTTGGAAACTGCCCTGAGCACAGTTTCTAGAGTGGAAAGGTTGGCATTCACCTATCTCAGGAGACAAAGGTGTGTGCCTGTTACTACACACAAGAGGTTAAGGCAAAAACCAGCCAAGCGAAAAGGGCCATGTGACATGTTTCTTCCTTTGTGGAATCCTAGAGGAAGGCTAACAGCCCAGAACCGACTGGTTTTGCCTTCTGTGCAGCACTTGCCAGTATGTTCCTCTGGAGTGAATAGCAGCTATTCACTAACACAGGAGAAAGCAAAGGTGTGTATTCAAAGGACAGGATTCACGTAAGACTTCAATATGCTTTTTTGACTCCGTTGAAGCTTACCATGAAATATCAAGCCAGTCCCTCTGTGGAAAGCCCCCTCTTAGGTTAGATAAAATATTGGGAAGAGGCTTGCTTATTTAGAACACCTGCATAAAAGGGTTAATTAAAAAGGTAGGGGATTGTTGTTGTTGTTTTGGCAGGTTCCTTTGCAAGGAGCATCTGTGATGTGGCAACTTTTCGCAGCTACCTTGTCCCTTGTTTTCCTGTGCATGAAACATCTATTTGCATCAGATTGCAACTGGGTAGCTGTAGTCAACGATTTTGCTGACCTTGGGAGCGACCGAAAGATTTTCTTTACCCAGCGGGAAATTAAAAGGGTGGCTGAGATCTTCAAGGAACTCACAGACTCAGCTATAGACCCTGATGACAAAAATGCAGTGAGTACAACATGCCTGGGTGTGGGAGAGGAGATCTCCCTTTCCTTCCATGACTAGCAAGGGCTCTTTGGGTTCCATGGCTCTTGAGCTGGAGCTGTTAGGAGGGTGGGCAAGAGGTCACTTAGAGAGCCCCTAGAACCAAGGGCTGAAGGGAAATCAGACAAACAGCAGTCACACACATCCTCAAAAGTCTAGGCTTAACAGAAGAGGCCAGGGGTGATCCTAGGCAAAGGCCAAGCCTGACTTGGAACCTTTTATAATGGAGGGAACCAATGGGCTGCCTTTGTGGGTAGCGTCAACCTAGAGTTTAGGGGGAGATCCCAGTTGTGAGACCCTCTCAAACTGCAGACCTGACCAGCTCACCACAGCAGTGTATAAATCTGGAACTTCTGCTTTCATCCTTGGAGATTCCTAACAGGCACAAGTGCTTGAATCCCTTACGGTCTCAGTTACTTTGGTTTATTTTATTAAATCAACTGTTTTATTCAGGGCTGCTGTTGGCTTTACTGGTATACTAGTCAACCAGAACTTTCAGCTTATTGCTCTTCAAGTGAAAAGAGCTATTGAAATATCGTAACTGTCTCTTTTTACAGAAATACCTGGGATTTCCATACTACCTGAAAATTAATCTGAGCTGCACACTTCAGGTAAGAGAAGAGCCACATGCTTTGTGAAGGCAAGGGATACTTACACACACATTGTAATTGAGGGGGCACTTTCCCTTGTTCCCTTGTTGCTTCAGCAATGGACAGATCTGCACTATCGACATAAACTTGTTTTAAGCCACTGCTTTAAAGTGGCATTGCTGTTTCATCTGTTGCTGAGATGCATGATAATCTTGTGAAGGGTTTTTTTTTGGGGGGGGGGGAGGTGAGGTCAGCCTGCCTGATGCCCATGTCCTTTGTAATTCCTGGGGTCCTGGTTCCAGGAATCTAATGGGGGATTCCATTGCTGAATTAGCCAGACAGGGCTCATAGTTGCCAACTTGGTATGGTCCTTTGTATAACAAAGGAAGCTGCTCTGTGCCAGAGGACAAATGGATGGGCGCCCCTCTCTTATTTGGCTGCCAGTAAGACAGACAAAAGCCAGGATAGTTGTGTGTGAGAGAGAGCTGGGCTAGAAGCAGGCTGCTGGCATAAGCCAGGGAGTCGGAGCCATTCTTGATTTCTGCTGGAATCCAAGGCTGTGTCTATGGGAGAAACAAGACCACTTGGGGTGTTAATGCTGTGAGCCCCTCCACTGTAGGTTTAGGTTGCATATGTGTGTAAATAAACCACATGTCATAAAGAAACCACGGTCTCCGCTGTCTCTTGTTCCAAGGAAACCAAACCCTGGATAAGTGACTGGATAGGAAAAGAAAAGAAAAGAAAAGAAAAGAAAAGAAAAGAAAAGAAAAAGGGCTTCTTATTCTGTGTCTTGTCAGTTACATAAAAAGAATTATTTGAACATTCCCTCCATAATAACAACCCACTTTTCTTCTTTCTTCATTTTTCCAGTCCCTTGTTCCATTTCATTCATTTCTGGCTTAATTTCATACCTCATTTCAAACGCTTTTGGGTTATAAACTATTCTTTTCCAAACTATAAAATCTCCTGGAAACCTTGTTGCTGAAGAAGCCCAATGGGGCGAAACAAGAGTGTATCCTGAGAACTGGTCTATCATCAGCTGCCTTATTGTTACTAAGTAGTTCTGTTTGTTACACTCTCAAGACATAGGACTATGCAGAAGGAAGATATCAGTATGAAATGGCATTGCCAACAGGAACTGTACATTGTAATCGTTGGACTTGACAATCTTTGGACTTGACTATCCTTGGACTTTACGACAATAAAAACATATAGAAGGTTAATAGTAATATGATATGTTATTGCGGGATAACATATCACTGCGGGAGGCAGTGGAAGACAGGAGTGCCTGGTGTGCTCTGGTCTATGGGGTCACGAAGAGTCGGACACGACTAAATGACTAAACAACAACAACATGTTATTGCCATCAGGAGCTGTGCTTTGCATTTTTTTTGATATGACAATTACAGTTTTAGTATATATAATGTTATGTTGCTTTACAGCCAGTTACGTGTGTGTTGTGGTATTCTGAACATGATTTACGTAATGAGGCAATTGTGTGTGTTGACTGTATCATCAAACACCGACAAAATCTGCCATCTTCTCTCCCCTGTAAATCGCAACACTAATGTAATAGTTGACAGACCTCTGCTTGGATTGAGTCAGCACAGGCAAGTGACACTAGAGTGATTTTGTGACAAGGGCTCTGGGTCAACAAACTTCTTTCCTCCTTCCAGAACTCAGAATGGGCTATTCGGACAGGTCACTACACTGGACTGAGGCCGATTGTGACTGTCACTTTTTCAGAACCCGTCCACCCTGTGCGTCAGAAACAGGAGCAGCTGCAGATCGAAATGAGGGCTGCTCCGTACAGGAATAAAGGTATTTCAGCATGTCATCCCCAAGAGGCAGTGCGGAAGCAGGAAGCACAAAAGGAAGTATCTCATTAGAGAGGAGCTTCCTTTTGAGGAGCTTTGCTCCCTTCGGAATTTTTCAGCTTCAGAAAGCAAATTTTGGATGCCACTAATGGCCACAAATAAGCAGACAGACAGATTGGACCCAGTTTGGCCCAATTCACTTGTAAATTCTCTAAGCTTGCATTGGGGAACCTCTTCATAGATTGCATTGTAGTTTAATTGGCAGAAGGGAAGGCAGCAGTTGGCTTTTCTGCCTTGGATGATAATAGCTCATTTCCCTGTTGCCTCCAAATTGTGTGTGTGTGTGTGTGTGTGTGTGTGTGTGTGTGTGTGTGTATTGGCAGAAGTCAAGAATCACCATCCAAACACCTAATTTAAATAGCGGATAATATTTTGTCTCACTCTTCTGCCAACATGAGTATGATCCTGCCTACACTGGGTGGAGCAGGCATTTGGGTGGAGCATGCAGCCTCTCCCCACTTCTAGTCCTCCCTCTGTTTAGGCTTTTGGAGGGGATTCCTGCTCTGCCACTGAGCCACTTGGGCCTGCCGATCAGAAGGTCAGCGGTTCAAATCCGCACAACGGGGTGAGCTCCTGTTGCTCTGTCCCAGCTTCTGCTAACCTACCAGTGCATACCACTGCATACCACTGCAAGTAGAGAAATAGGTACTGCTGTGGCAGGAAGGAAAACGGTGTTTCCGTGTGCTCTGGCTTCCGTCATGTTCCTCCGTGCACCAGTAGTTTAGTCATGCTGGCCACATGACCCAGAAAGCTGTCTGTGGACAAATGCCGGCTCCCTCGGTCTGAAGTGAGGTGAGCACCACATTCCATAGTCGCCTTTGACTGGACTTAACCGTCCAGGGGTCCTTTACCGTTTGACCTTTCCATGCTTTCTCTGCCTCCAGCAAATTGCAACAGTGAGGAAGTTTGTCAAATGTGCTGGTTCACGCCGATGCCCTTCTTGAACGGCACTGTTGTGTTGGATGTGTTGGTGGAGAGCAATGGCATCGGTCTCCCTGTGAAAAGCAGAAGGTGAGGGATACATTTCTAGTTTGTAGACCCAGCAAGAACATTTCCACGCGTGCCAGTATCTTGCTTGTGCCATATTTTGAATAAAACCTGAAACCTCAATCTATTACAGAAAGAGAACTGGCAGCAAAGCTCTCTTGATCAGCTCAGCAGAACTAGAATCATCTTCCACCAGTGACAGTTCCTCCTGGCTGTGTCTATGGGCCAAGGGGACACAGCGAGGCCTGTTCCATCCTCCTGGCTGGAGCCGACTGCCGTGTGGCTCCTCCCCTCCCAGAACTGTTTCCTGGACTGACAGTTCCATTTGGCCATTATGTAACAATTACATGAATGTGTTGGTAATTGAACTGGCTAGTTTTCCCCTCCCCTCCTTTTGCATCAAGTCTCTCTGACAGCAAACCATTACGGTATTTTGAATGGAATTGACAGCTTTTAAGAAAAAGTATATAAATGTAGCAAAAGAAAACACATATATTCTTTTTCTCCTTATGTATAGGTTTGCCATAAATATCAATGGCTATGTGGGAATTGTTCAAAATGAGGTGAAGATCAAGATTGGAGAAAAGGTAAAATGCTGGGGTTGGTAGCGATCTCAAGTGGCCTTACAGCCTGCTAACCACTGCTACTTGCAGTCTGTAGATGTGGTTGCATTTGCCTGTGGGGGTTAAACAGAGTTTTAGGATCCCATCTTTGGTAGCAGAAAAGCATAGGAATTAGGCTGCAAAGTCTCCTTTTGAGCAAGTCCATCTATGAAGTCAGCTGGCTTCCTCTTCCTTACCCTGCTAAACAAAGAATTGGGCAACAACTTGCAAAGTAAGTTTGAAAATTAGATTTACTTACTTTATAATCATGCACTGGCTCCTAGTGACAGTAGCAGTAAAAACTCTGCAGTCTGCTCTTTTCATCTCTCTGCATATTCTTAGAGACTGGGGGGCAAGGCGGGGAGCTGGTTGCAGTGTGTGTGTGTGTGTGTGTGGGGAGATTCCCTAGATTCTTCTGCAGCTTCTTGACCCCCCTCCTCTCCAGCCTCTGCTTCAGCCTCAGAGTCTGAACTGTACTCTGGAACAGACTCTTCCTGCTCACTAAACCCTGTTGCCCCTCTAGCCTCTGGCACCTCCTCCCCGCAGTCTTCTTCCTCTGACCACTCATCATCGTCCCACCACCAGGCCCCTGGCTCTGAGCCTTCTTCCCCCGGGAGTTCCCCGGCTGGTGCCTCCCACCACTCCTCGGCATCCAGCCAGTCCATGACACTCCCTGCCTCTGCCCTTGTGGGTAGGGCCTGGCATGGTCCTCCTGAGGTTTTACCCTTGGATTCTGTAGAAGGTATCTGTTGGTCCCCAGTGGCTTTGGTGTGATAGACAGACTCTCCTCTCTGGTCCCTTCTTACCAAGCACAGCTAGATTCTTTGAAGAATGTCCTGCAACTGAGAGACCCATCGCGTCCCTTGTGGTACACTTACGGACAAGCCCCTGTGCTCATCCTTGGCGGCATTCCCCGGAGCAAGATTGTCTTCATGTCGGACTCGATGTTTTTGGATTACATTCCAATAGAGGTAAAGGGGAAACGAGCCCTCTGCATAGCGCATCTCTGACATGGCATCTCTGTGTCGGCCGGGGTGGGGTGGGGCTGGAACTCCCCCAGTAGTTCACACATGAGCTTGGTGCCGGCAAGTGAAGTTGTAGCTGTCCAACGGTGGTGGACCTTGACTTCGGCAGACCGCATGTTTTGTGCGTAGTGTGTCCCAGGTTAAGTCCCCAGCATCTCCAGTTGAAAGCAGCTCAAGAGCTGACACCCTTAAACAGAGAGGATTCCCATTATAGCTAACAAAGCACAGCATTGTGGGAATTCCCACACAACTCTTAACCTAGTAGGAGCTGAGCCTGTTTCCACCCTTGTCTCTCTTTGTCTCCTTTTCTGCTGCAGGTGGGCATTGACAGCTGCTGGATTGGCTCCCTCTCATGCCCACAGGGTACATTCTCCTCTGCCATTGTTGATGCCATTAGTACAGAGAGCACCCTGTTCATCCGGCAGAACCAGCTTGTCTATTACTATACGGGAAATTACCCAATCTTGCATGTGAACACCTCTGGGTCTGGTATGTGAGCCTGAGAAGCCAAAAGGCACAGTTTTGTATTGGTTTTATGCCACTTTAACTGTCATGCCTTCCGTTATGGAACAGATGGAATTCTATGAGAGCTATGCTCTTCCGTTTTCTCTGGGGGCAGGGAATCCTTAGTCACGTTAACTGCCGTCCTGCCCTCAACTTGCACTGGCTGGACAAGGATAGAATATGGACTAACCCCTGGCTGTGGCATTGCATCTTGAAGGTGTGCCACTGTGGAGGACTCACCCCCATGTAGCACCATGGTTATGCCACAGTAACTGCATTGGCAGCACAGTGCTGACAATGGAAGGGTTAAAACAGCACTGACCGCCAATTAGTGTCTGGGCCCAATTCAAACTCCTCTCTATCCTCTTTTCTATACTATGCATAATTTTATACACCTCTGTCAGTGACAGTCTTTTAGGAAATCACTAACATCATCATGCAGCACAGTGCTGTTAAAAGCCCTTTCCTTAAAAACAGCCAGTTTCCCCAAACCTGCCAGAATTAAACAGTATTCACCCGATGGTGGAAGGTGGCAAGGAGCTAGTCAGTCTAGCCTCTCTAGGAAGGGAGCTCCAAATTCTGAGAGGTTCTACCAAGAGGGGCCATTGTTATTGGCATCCATCTGTCTCAGGAGACAGTGGAGTGTGCCTTCAGGAGTGAATTCAAACCGCTGTATGAGCAGTGCCGAAGTGACCTCCTTGGGGCACAAGCCTGTGTATGGAGGTCCCGGGCTGCCCAGATGACAAGATTCCCTGAGCAAGATGTTTGGCAGCAGCTTGACTGCAGGAGTTGCCAAAAGGAAGCATACAAGGCACCATCCAACCGTCTTAGGGATTCCACTCCAGATTTGTGTGGGGTTCATTCCATAGCTGTTTCTTCTCCTGAAGATATCCCACAAGGCAGTGGAGGTTGGGGATCAGTGTTTTCCTTCTCCTAGATGGGCTACCTTCCCAGGTTGATGAGCCCCACCTGCCCCTCACTTCCCTCTATAGCATGTGCAGAAACCTCCTTTTTGACTGGTTGAGTCCGCTTAATCTGCCAGAGTCTGTCTGCGCATGCAGGGAAATCCCTAACTCACTGAGGGTTGGAGACCCATTGGCTACCCTCACCTGGTTTAGCCAGCCTGTTGAAGATGTTCCCAGGGTGTGACCGCTGTCACAGGTTGACAGCTTCTAGGAGCCACAGGTGAGAGCTGAGTGCAGGGTGGGGACCAAAGCACCCCAGAAGGAGCATGATGTGTCCCCCACCAGAGGTACTATCCCTCTCCTAACACCCCATAATGCACCCCCTCATAACACTGTAATCTGACAAACCATCTGGCAAACAAGGCTCCTGTGACTTTGTAAGGTGCTTAGAGTAACTGATTGGGACCATCTCTCTCTGGAATGCGCTACCACAAGATGTTGTCATGGACTGTCATAAAGGGTATAGATAACTTCATGGAGGATAGCACTGCCTGTGACCACTAGTCACGATACATGACCCCAGATTGAGAGGTAGGATACCTTTGGATACTAGTCGCCGGGAAACAAAAGGCACAGAAGGATATTTAACTCATGCCCTGCTTGTGGGTTTCCCAGGGGCCTCTGGTTGCAGGATCCTGGGCTAGGTGGGGGCTGATCCTGCTGCCAGGCTCTTCACATGTTCTCTTCTATTTCTTTAGAGCTCTGGACACGCATATTGAACCATGTCTGCGTGAGAACCTTGAACCCAGTCTTTTTCCCAATGAATGGCTCTGAATTTGTGATTGCCCTTGGTGGCGGCTGGCAGGAAGGAGAATTCTTTCTTATCACGGTTAGAGGTATTTATCTTGCCCCACGTAGGACTATAGGACAGAATGGATGGGGGCTAGCTTGAGGAGGGGCATGCTCTTCCATTGTTCTGTGCAACGGGGTGTTGAGCAAGCCTTGAATGGTGTGGTCTCAGCTGGATGATTGATGGACCGTCCTCAGGTTTTAAGCTACGTTGCTGATATGCTTGATAATTTTCAGGTATTATGGTAATTCATAATGGCCTTATTTTAATAATAATAATAATAATAATAATAATAATAATAATAATAATAATTATTATTATTATTATTATTATTATTATTATTATTATTATTATTATTATTATTATTATTTATACCCCCCCTACCCAGCCAAGGATGGGCTCAGGGCAGCTAACAAGCAATAATAAAAACAAGTTGAATGAATACAACTTAAAAACAAGATTAAAATACAACATTAAAATATCAAAACATTAAAATATTAAAATGCAGCCTCATCACAGGAGGAGAAAGAAAAAAGAAAGAGGGGGAGGGGATCAAATTGGCTCCAAGCCAAAGGCCAGGCAAAGCAACTCTGTCTTACAAGCCCTGCGGAAAGAAATCAGATCCTGCAAGGCCCTGGTCTCATGAGGCAGAGCGTTCCACCAGGCCGGGGCCAGTGTTGAAAAGGCCCTGGCTCTGGTTGAAGCTAATCTAACTTCCTTAGGGCCTGGGACCACTAGGGTGTTGCTATTTATGGATCTTGAGGCTCTCCGTGGGGCATACCGGGAGAGGTGGTCCCGTAGGTACGAGGGTCCTAGGCCGTGAAGGGCTTTAAAGGTCAAAACCAGCACCTTAAATCTGACCCTGTACTCCACCAGGAGCCAGTGCAGCTTGTGTTTTAAATCGTGTTTTTACTGTGTGGATGACTGGGAACATTTCCTGACAAACTGAATAAAGAAAGTGGGTCGGTTTGGGGCAGAGCATGACTTCTGGATCATAAGGAGGGTATACATGTGCTGGCAATGGGAGGCTTTGTCCATTGGAGAGTGGGAAGGGAGAAGCAGTCCACTCATTTTAACCCTACCCATGGTTCCTTTTTCTTTATAGATGGGATTGTGAAGGCTTCTGGATCCTTGAGGGAAAAGGAAGAGACAGTATGTGATTTTGTAAGGGGTACGTCCATTTTGATTTTTAAAATGTGCCTCCCCCTGGGTAGCCTCCACAGTCTCGTGCCACTATTGTGAGCTTTGTAGTGAGGGAGGTAAAGCCAGAATGGGCCATATATGTCTTTGTTTCCCTAATCACAATTCAGGACCCAAAATCCAACAATGTACCTGTACAACATGGAATGAGCTGGGTTGGGGAGAGCTAATTTTCTCCGTGACTGTTATTTCTTTATAAAATTTATATCCTGTCCTTCCAAAGGAATCCAAAATCAGCAAAGACAAAACAAAAATCTCTTAAGAACAATTCTAATACAGATGCAGACCAGGAATCGTTTATTTATTATGAATAACTATTCTGGGCATATCTTATATATATCTTGTTTATATTGTAAAGCACCCTGCGATCCTCAGATGAAAGGTGGTATAAATTATTAATAAAAAAAACTGTATTCACTTCTGACAATTATTATTTCATAGAATCATAGAATTGTAGCATTGGAAGTGACTCCAAGGGTCATCTAGGTAAACCCTTCTATGCAGGTAACTAAAGCATCCATAAGAGATGGCCCTCCAGCCTGTCCTTCAAAAACCTCCTTGGAAGGAGAGTGCACCACCTCCCAAGGGAGTCCATTCCACAGTTGAACAGCTCTTACCATCAGAAAGTTCATCCTGATGTTTAGTCAGAATCTCCTTTCTTGTAACTTGCACCCACTGATTTAGTTCCATTACTATGGAGCAGGAGAAAACAAGCTTGCTCCATCTTCCATGTGACAGTCTTTGAAATAATTGATTTTGGGTTTGGTCAGTCAACCACCTACAAATCCACCTAACAGTTGCGTTGCCCAGATATTCTCTGCAAGGACAGCATGTGGGACTTTGTCAAAAGCCTTACTGAAATCAAGATACACTACATCCACAGCATCCCCCTGATCCACCAAGCTTGTAACTCAATCAAAAAAAGAAATGAGATTCGTCTGGCATGACTTGTCTTTGAGAAACCCATGCTGGGTCTCAGTAATCAAAGCGTCCTTTCCTAAGTGCTCACAAACCAACTGTTTAATCTTCTGTTCTAAGACCTTTCCTGGTAATGACATCAAGCTGACTGGTCAGTAATGACCTGGGTCTTCTTCCCCAATTTTTGAAGATGGGGACAGCATTTGCCCGCCACCAGTCTGCAGGGATTTAGCATTCATTTCCTCTTCCCAGGAAATACTGGAAATTGTAGTTCCATGGGAATACCACTAAAGATTTCACCCAGTGTACTTAATTAGCTCCACTAAAGGATGATTCCCAGAGTTCTTTGGAAGATAACAGTTAAGCTGTTATAAAAATTAACATATGGGTAAACAGAGACATGGCATAATAGTAGCAGCAATGTGGTCTGTTCAGAGTGGCCAGCAGGAAGATCTGCTCATGCCACGAATGCAAAACCTACAGTGACATCTCTTTAAATAATGCAATTTTTCCATTGCCCCAATCTTCTCCCTTCTAGCTTCGGCGTGCTCCATCAAATGGGCCACTTACTCCTTGGCTGATAACCGGATATATTTGCTGGTGCATGAGACGGGAACAGACAAACACACCATTGTGGTATACTTACTAGGTTAGACTGGCTCTCTTAAGCGTTATTCGTATTGTTTATTGTACTTGAAATTCAACTTGGTGGTGTTAAAAAAAATCAAAATCAAATCTATTCTGGCAGGAACCTGTCTAACAATCATGACACAAAAAGAGAAAGGGACAGATAAATAGAGAGTAAAATGAGCAAATTCAGGTGCACTGAAGTTACCCCGCCACATGCTAGAAGTACCAAAATGTGATTTGGGGGCACAGGGGAATTGAAGGAAAATAAAATAACATTTGGAAAAGATGTTGAAATACTGAGACCCTTTCCACTGCGCTATTGTCCTACTATATTGCCTGAAAGATATTATAAGGAACGATTGTGCAGAAATGGTTTCCTGTTCGTGGGTTAAACCACAGAGCCTAGGGCTTGCCGATCAGAAGGTCGACAGTTCGAATCCCTGCGATGGGGTGAGCTCCCATTGCTCAGTCCCAGCTCCTGCCAACCTAGCAGTTCGAAAGCACGTCAAAGTGCAAGTAGATAAATAGGTACCGCTCCGGCGGGAAGGTAAACCGCGTTTCCATGCATTGCTCTGGTTTGCTAGAAGTGGTTTAGTTATGCTGGCCACACGACCCGGAAGCTGTACGCCAGCTCCCTTGGCCAATAAAGCGAGATGAGTGCCACAACCCCAGAGTCGGCCACGACTGGACCTAATGGTCAGGGGTCCCTTTACCTTTACCTCAGTTTTCGAGCGTCTCGGAAGTCAAATGTTTAGGCTTTTGAACGCCAAAAACCCGGAAATAACTGTTTTGGTTTTTGAACACTTTTTGGAAACCAAAATTCTTCCGGAAATGCATGCTTTGGTTTTTGAATGTTTCGGAACCGTGGTTCCACTGTGCATGGGAAAATGGAAAGTGGCAAATGTACCATCAAGTAAAGATTGGTATGATAAATTAAAGAGCTATGCTTTTCATGGCTGAATAAACCTACTTTATTAGATTTAGAGAACAAAATCAAAGGCACGATATCCGCAGGCAAAAATGGATTAATTTTATCGATCATGAGTTGTTATCAAATGTATGGATTCACTGTATTCTGATAGAAGGAAGCATATATTAGTCCAAGTCAATTGCTGTTGTGCTCCGTAGAAAATTCAGTTACAAGCATAATTTCAGTCCAACTAATTGTAATTACCGGTATACCATCTGTTACATCCTTTTCTTTTCCCCCAAGCTTATGCATAAATGGAATAAAGTAAATAAGTAGGCAATTTTAACATTTGGATGTTTTCTCTGCTCACTTTGCAGACATAGAGCATTTTGAATTTATTTATCATATCCCTGAAAAAGTTCCCAAGGGTAAGTTAGGCCGCAGAATCTGAGACAAGGCAGAATCTGCTGCTACTTGCACTAGACAACACCTGTGCACTCTGTGTTAAGCCACAAAAATTAACACCCGGGGCTCCAAATTTGCTAACGGAATTTGCAGCTTCCACTTCCCTCTTTATTGTGCATTCAAAGGGATGGGGGCGGGGATGGCAACGAAACCCTTGACCCTTCTGATTGCAAGTACAGGAGGATAGTTAAATGGCAGACAAGTTGGAAGGGGCTTTGAGTATGTATTAATCCTGGAACTCTTTGTCAAAACCCCAAGTTCTGAACTGAAGGGAATTCATAACGATAGCAAGTTATGCAAATATGTGGAGTGGATTCTGTCGGTTTCAAGCCAAAAGTCAGAGGAATTGGCCACCCTCCAGGTGCCCGGCTTGAATCCTTGTTGACCTCCCTGTCAGCGACTCCCGGCAAGATCAGGCGAGATCTCAACGTGAGAAGAACACACCACTCCTCCCCTGCCATCCCCAGGGAGGGGAGAGAGACAGACAGAAATGTATTTACATGCCTTTATTTCTGTCCTTCCAGCAGTACAGAGAAAACGTGACTGCACTCTCTCATCACCAACAGCAGAGAGAAAAAACTCCTCCCATGTACTTCCAGTACAGGGTCATGTGTCACTCTGAGCTAACATCCGGTGCTCAGTACACTGAATAGACTGTCCTTTGTTCCCACGGTACAGTCCCAAAACATCAACATCCTGTTTGGCTTTCCAGCCATCTGGAGCACTCAGCTGCATTGCTCCTTTTTCGTAACAGATTCATGGGGTGGTTTTACATTTCTTTGTCATGGTTCCTCACAAAGCAGCGCATAGTTTGCAGAGGGTCATCAGAATTCCCTGCTTAAGGGACAAGTCCCTTGTGTCATTAACCTGTACCTGTTTTCCCCTTTAAATATCAGCCGCAGGAGAGGGGCAGGGTGAGGATCAGGACTCTTTAACTCAGGGCGGTTCCCTTCCCTGGTTTCCCATGTGTCAGTAGTGGTGAGCCCCTGAACGGCAACTCCCATCAGGCCCATTGAGCATTGCCAATGGCTAGGGATGGTAGGTGCTGCAGTTGAGCAGCACCTGGAGGATCAAAGGTTCCATACACGGGGGATGGAGGTTGTCCAGCAACAGCTGTCAGACCACAGCTTCCTCAACCCTGCCGTATGCCACGTTATTACCACAATATTATATTATCCCTCATCTCTAGAGAACCAACCCAGGAAAAGGCAGCCCATTGAAAAGTGTCTCTCAGAGAAGCAAAGAATGCAAAGCTGTGCAGTTTGCTCCTGTTTCAAGAACTCAAGCTGAATCTTCAAATATGGAGTGGGAATATCTGGGGGGAACAGAGATGGTTTCCACCACTGCATCCTTTTTTCTAGTTACTCTCATAACTGCTATCACCCCCATTTAGAACATCCATTGTAGTCAACTTCTCTTCTTTTTTCTGTTGCAGCCTCTGATAAAGGGTTTGTGTTGTTGCTAGGACTGGAGCATTACACAAACACAACCCTTATACCGAGAGGTTTGGCTTTGAACCCCTTCAGTAATATATTTTACATCTGGGGGAATGCTATCTTGCAAAGGTAAGATTCCCCACGAAAAGCCTGCTGGTGTGAATATGGTTCCAGACATCTTTCTGTTTATGTTACTTTCATCTTTAGAAAATACTGAATCTAAAGGCGACCAGAAATTCCAAAGAGATTGGAGTAAATTTATTGAGTATTTGAAAGATTATTGCAAAAATGTGAAGACACTGAAATCTTGTAACGTAATGAAGGACAGAAACTGGCAGTTGAAATGCGCATACAGTTTATTAGAAATGGAAAAGCCAGTTGAAGGGAAGGAGGGAAGTCATGTGCTCGGTGGAACAAAAGTATTTGATATGTATTTGAAAGGTTGTTATATTCTGTGTTTTTGAAAAAACAAAAACAAAAAAGTATGTCAAAAAAAGAGAAAATACTGAATCTAGTGCCCAGAAATCTAAATCTGCACCCTAGTAGCAGTAGACTTTCCTACGATGTCGACCATAATTTTTGCACTCTCTTGGCTTATCTTCAGTTTTCTCACAGTGCTGTTCCTATAAAGCTTGGAATAGACCAAAAACAACAGTATTGTGGCACCTTAAAAACTAACCATTTTATTATGGTATAAGACAGGAGCTGCCAAACCGATCCTCATTCCATCAGTGGTCCTCAAGCATCATTCAGTGGTCTGTGGTGTGTCTGTGGATTTGTGGTTGAAGACGCTAGACAGCTCATCCATTGCATTAATATTCATATAGATTTTATTTGTATTTTTATTTCTTATATTTCATTACAATTTGAATTCTGTGGTATTCATATTGTAATGCAATGCACAACAATATATAAGAAATAAAAGAGCCCATAGAAATTATGCAGCTTCTAGCTCGGTGTATTACAAATCGGTAGCACTAGGAGAAAATGATATTAAAGGCTCTGCTAGGATCTGCTAAAGTTTTCAAGTGGTCGGGGGAGGGGGAGAAGTTGGGGAACTGTTGGCATAAAGTTTTGTGGATCACAACCCACTTCATGAATGCATGAAGTGTACTGGCAACGACCGTTTTGCATGGAAGTTGCGTTTCTAACTGCTACGTGCTTAAGTCCATCTTGAATTCATTCGCCCCCTTTTCCAACCACTTCTGGATTGCAGCGATTTCCGCTTGTTAATTAGGTGTTAACAAGGGCATCCTGATCAAATTTGCAGATGACACCAAACTGGGAGGGGTGGCTAACACCCCAGAGGACAGGATCACACTTCAAAACGACCTTCACAGATTAGAGAACTGGGCCAAAACAAACAAGATGAATTTTAACAGGGAGAAATGTAAAGTATTGCACTTGGGCAAAAAAAATAAGAGGCACAAATACAAGATGGGTGACACCTGGCTTGAGAGCACTACATGTGAAAAGGATCTAGGAGTCTTGGTTGACCACAAACTTGACATGAGCCAACAGTGTGACGCGGCAGCTAAAAAAGCCAATGCAATTCTGGGCTGCATCAATAGGAGTATAGCATCTAGATCAAGGGAAGTAATAGTGCCACTGTATTCTGCTCTGGTCAGACCTCACCTGGAGTACTGTGTTCAGTTCTGGGCGCCACAGTTCAAGAAGGACACTGACAAACTGGAACGTGTCCAAAGGAGGGCAACCAAAATGGTCAAAGGCCTGGAAACGATGCCTTATGAGGAACGGCTAAGGGAGCTGGGCATGTTTAGCCTGGAGAAGAGGAGGTTAAGGGGTGATATGATAGCCATGTTCAAATATATAAAAGGATGTCACATAGAGGAGGGAGAAAGGTTGTTTTCTGCTGCTCCAGAGAAGCGGACACAGAGCAATGGATCCAAACTGCAGGAAAGAAGATTCCACCTAAACATTAGGAAGAACTTCCTGACAGTAAGAGCTGTTCGACAGTGGAATTTGCTGCCAAGGAGTGTGGTGGACTCTCCTTCTTTGGAGGTCTTTAAGCAGAGGCTTGACAACCATATGTCAGGAGTGCTCTGATGGTGTTTCCTGCTTGGCAGGGAGTTGGACTCGATGGCCCTTGTGGTCTCTTCCAACTCTATGATTCTATGATTCTAGGTGTGTGTAAAATGGTTGTTGCCTCTGTTATAAGAAAAAAACTCCTTTTCCCTTATGGGGTACCCAAGAGCCCGTATAGAGTCCTTATGTAGGTTCTTTATCGGTAGGAGAAAATAACAGAGGCCAGCCAGAGAATATTGAGAAGCAAAGCAGCTAGTAAGCCTGATCTTTATTAAACTGTTACAAGAGGGTCCTCACTCACCACATGCAGGAGGGAGGAGGAACCCAGAACATTGGTGTGCAAGCTCTTATATAGACTTTTGAAATTGCCCACCCTGGAGCCCAAGATCACCCCCATGAAACATCATACATACATCACAGAAGGAGGCGGTCAACAGCAGAAATCCTGTTTGCCAGGGTACTTGATAATGGTCACCTGAATCCAGGTTACAGTCTCACCCAGTCATACACAGATACGCCTTTAAGACAGGATTTGTGAGCAAAGAGACAACGGGGAGGTTTTCCCATTTCCTTTGTCCTTGCAGAGAAACATTTGAGGTCAATTTCGGGAGAGTCAAAATGGTTTCAGAACTTTTTTCCTGTACTGTTTCAGACATGTGGTTTATATATTTATGTATGTGTTTGCCTGGTCCATTTATGAGCATTTCTTTTATATCTTAGACCAGGGGCCAGCAACCTTTTTCAGCCATGAGCCAGTCCACCGTCCCTCAGACCATGTGGTGGGCTGGACTATATTTTTTTGGGGGAAATGAACGAATTCCTATGCCCCCAAATAACCCAGAGATGCATTTTAAATAAAAGCACACATTCTACTCATGTAAGAACACCAGGCAAGCCCCACAAATAACCCAGAGATGCATTTTAAATCAAAGGACACATTCTACTCATGTAAAAACGCGCTGATTCCTGGACCGTCCGTGGGCCGGATTCAGAAGGCGATTGGGCCACATCCGGCCCACGGGTCTTAGGTTGCCTACCCCTGTCTTAGACCTTATACTTCTCATAACACCTCTTAATACCAACTACTGCCCTAGATTGCTGCTTAGAATCACTTGTTAGAAGGGTTGACTTATTGCATCGTTTCAGTTTTGAGCCTAGCGCAGGGTTGACCCTGACAACCTCCTCCAATATTTACGCTATTAAGAAAGGTTGTATGAAACACTCTTCAATAGATAAGCCAGGCTGTCTTGGAGGGCTCTTCCACACTTCGCTTTCGCTTGTGCAGTGCCTGGAAAGCATAGGTCTGAGCAGTTTCCCGCTTGCTCCCTTCCTTTCCAAGGGAAAACTTTAGTGATAGATCAGAGCAAATGTGAATCTGGAGAAAACTCAAAACTGCCATTTGCTCCGACTGAGCAGTAAAGCAGCAGGAAGTGCAGATAAGCCCTAAATCAGGGTGGGCCAACTTTGGCAAGTAGTTGGGGTAATAAAGACTCCAGATGACAACTTGAGAAGTGTCCTACCAGTCATAATTAGGCCAGTGGACTGGATTGTAAGGCTAACAGCTGCTCCCGTGTTTGACTTGATATAGTAATGGAAGTAGGTTCACAAGGTGGGCAAAATAATATGTTGTGACTCCTATTTAAATGCATACATTTGTTTTTGCTCCAATCAAAATATTGTAGGAGGTGGGGATTTAAAACAAAGATCTCTTCTTGTTTTCTTTACAGCAATGACAAGCAGAGTTATATATATCTCTCCAGCTTCCCAAATGATTCCCCCATCAAATATTTCGTTCAGTCGTTTACTGGGGAAATTGCCTTTGTGACTGACCGAGAGGAGGTATGTCTGCTTATCTTTCTCATGGATCCAGTGGCTGGGTGTTCTAGAGCAGGCATGTCAAACAGGTCGATCGTGATCTACTTGTTGATAGCGAGGTGTCCCTGGTGGATCCTGGTTGATCTTTGGACCCCCTGATTGATCTCCAAAGAAAGAAAAAAAAGCTCAACAGCTCTGGTCAATCGTCTAATGGTAGATCACTGCCAGTTCTTTTATACCGTGAGTAGATCGCAGTCTCTTGTGAGTTGGACATGCCTGTTCTAGAGGAACAAGGCTTAATATTGCTGAGGAACGTATGATTTCTTTCTTTCTTTTTTCATAACCTTTATTTTGAAATGCAAAACAATACAAACAGGACAAAAGGCATCGGCCAACAGGTACAAAACAGTTTATTTAAACTATTTGTAGCCTACCTTTCTGTCCTTGTGGAATTCTCAGGGTGGCTGACAAATAACACACACAGACACACCAAACTAATGAAATTATAGCAGAACAGCAAGTGGCAGTAATAAAGGACATTTTAGGAATTTATGTTAGAGCCATTATATAAACCAAAGATTTCATAGCTTGTAGTGTATAATCTAGCCCTATTCATATTTATTCAGAAGGAAACCCCAGTGATTCGAACAGGATTTTTTTCAGGTGTTGTGTTCCCCACCCATCTGTAAATACTGTACACAGGGCTGCCTTCAGTTGTCTTGTAAAGGTTGTATTGTTACTTATCTCCTTGGCTCAGGGGTCGGATAACTATATCTTCCAACATTTTTCCGATGAAAATAAGGACATGTCAATGCAAGTGAGATTGCTAGTCTCTTAATCATTCTGCTACATTATCAACCCAGCTGTGTGTGTTTGTGTGTGTACACACACACACACACACACACACACACAGAGCACTACATCGCTTGAGCATTACTTTCCCTCCTCTTTCTAGATTTGGGTTTCCAAAGAACTTGGCACAGAGATTAAAAAGGTATATCCATCAGAAGCCTGGGATGTGTACAATTATTTGCAGGTGATGAGAGGCTCACCACATTACAGCTTGACCCTGAAACATTCCATACTCACCATTTTCTATGTTGATGGACAGTTGCAAGAGGTGAGTGCATTAGGCTGTGTTTGCCTTGACGTGTAATCCGGGAGGTAGCTGGTTTGAAAAGGGAGCCATGTCACCACTCAAGGCATGTGTGGTGGTGTGGAGGCGCTTTCTTGAATCTGGAGTCACCAGTGCTATTTTTCTAGAAAAAGAATGCCAGAACTCTCTGTGAATGGCTCCCTTGTTCTCTTATACAGTGGTACCTTGGGTTAAGTACCGTACTTTTTGCTCTATAGGATGCACCCGACCATAGGACGCACCTGGTTTTAGTGGGGGAGAACAAGAAAAAAAAATTCTCCCCCTCTCTGCTCAGCGCCCCTTCAGCGAAGCAGCAGGAGAAACGGAGCCCCTTCCATTTCTCCTCCCGCTTTGCTGAAGGGGTGCTGCGCAGCTCTCCCTCTCTGCTGAAGCCAGGAGAGTCTTGCTCTCCCGGCTTCAGCAAAAGGAACCTGAAGCCTTTGGAGTGCAGCGCGAGGTCCCACTGTGCTCCAGAGTCTTCACGGATAGCCACTTGAAGCTTTTGGAGTGCAGTGGGAACTCACGCTGCGCTCCAAAGGCTTCAGGTTCCTTTCACTGACCCGAAGCCTTTGGAGTGCAGTGTGAGTTCCCGCTGCGCTCCAAAGGCTTCAGGCAGCTATCCCTAAAGCCTGGAGAGCGAGAGGGGTCGGTGCGCACCAACCCCTCTCACTCTCCAGGCTTCAGCGAAAGCAACGCGCAGCCTCCGGAGCGCGGAGGGAGCGCTCCCTCTGCGCTTTGGAGGCTTGACAATGGCACCCATTGGACAGGTGCCAGAACTGATTTCCAGCTGAAAAAAAGCCCTGGATGTCACTGCTGTTTATTATTGAATAAATAATAATAGCTGGCTGAGGCCGAGGCAAGGCCTTGGTGAGATTTAATTAGGGGGCACTGGTGGGAGTGCTGATGCTGTCCCCACGAATCCCCAGCCTTGCCATTGCCCCAGCTCCAAATAAGTAGGAGACATCAGATCAACAGCCGTTGTCAAGAGAGCAGCTCCACCCAAATCACCACTGCCGCTCACATACTGATCTGAAACATTTGGAATTGAAAGTAACACTGTGATGTACACTCTTGCTCTTACTGCCATTGCTGTCTTGCTTAGATTCTCATCATATTTGCAAGACAGAGCTGGCCAGCTGCTCAGGTTGATGGCAAGGTTTTCCTAGCAGCAGCAGAGCTGCTAGGGCAGTTAGGGACCAAAGGTGGACAAACTACCCCAGAAGGACCACCAGAGGTACTACCCTTCCCCTAACACTCCACACACGTACATCCCATTACATTATAGACGTACATCCCATTATGTAACAAAACACTAGAGGAGAGGTGATAAATTTAAAATGTGTTTTGTGTACCCGATTCCTCTAAATCTGTTAACCTGGGCTTCTTTTCTTTCAGCTGGTTTATTTGGCGGATACTGCAGACAATGGAAGATTAGTCAGAAGGCAATTCCCTCTGAGTCATGTCCTTACCTATGACCTGTTGATAACAACCCCTAACAAAGAGATGAGACACAAGTGAGTGGAACACACAAAGTGTGGTGTCATCACTTTTGAACTTTTCTCAAACATCTGGCAGGGCAGAAGTAGTTTTGCAAAGGCTCTTCAAAGTCTCAGGCCTTCTGTCTCATTCATTTGCAAGGTACCTGGGATTTGCTGTCCATTTCCTCTTTCAAATCTTTTTTTCTATCCTCTCTCTGCAGCTTTTGCAACAGCAGACTATGGATAATGGGGGCTCTTCACCTTAGATTGGAGGCCTTGCTCAGGTCTCCAGTGCTTTTCCTCAACCAGGGAAAATAACTGGTTGCAGGAGCAGCTAGCAGCGAGGGGTATCATCTCACACCTGACCTCCAGTCAGCTGCAGCACTGTACTTTACTGGGAAGGGGTGGTGATAGCAAGCTTGGCAAAACTTCTGCTTTCAGCCATGTTAGCTAAGACGATCAACTTTTATTTCACTGTAATTTGTAAGTATTTTTCTGCACACTACTTTGCTGTATTTGCTGCCTGCATTGAAATGTAAGTAAGCCTTTTTCATTTATGTTACTAAAAATGTGTAGTTCATTCTCTGCTTTGGGGATGAAGAGGGGAAGGTCAGCAGACCACATAAGAAAGAGCAAGAAAGGTAGAACTGCCTAACTCACAGGCTTTAATAAGCTGCAAAATTATAAGCGTTCTTGCTCTGCTAAAAAGGCTTCACTTTTTTTATTTCTCACAGAAACATGGGATAGGAGGTTTAGATCTAAATTTACGGATTTCATCCTTAATTCATCTCCCACAGTATTATGCCCTGAAATTTTTGGACAGAGGCAGAAGCTATAGGGCTTGGGGGTTGTGTTTAGAATCTGCTTTTTGTATGGGAATTTGCAGTCAGAATAATTTTGCTTGTTTTGGTGAATAAGGATATGAAGGGTTCTTCCTGATGACAAGAGAAGGCAGTGTGTGACATCACTTCCTTTGAGTTCTCTGATGTGATAAAGGCAAAAGGGTTTAATCTTTTCTACTTTCCCCTGCTTCAGAACTCAGCCCACCATGCTTCTGAGGCAGACCTCTGTTTGGTCTCTGCTTCTTTTTGAATTAAAATATGTATTTTGTAGGGATGCGGGTGGCGCTGTGGGTTAAACCACAGAGCCTAGGACTTGCCGATCAGACAGTTGGCGGTTCGAATCCCTGTGACAGGGTGAGCTCCTGTTTCTCAGTCCCTGCTCCTGCCAACCTAGCAGTTCAAAAGCACGTCAAAGTGCAAGTAGATAAATAGGTACCGCTCCAGCGGGAAGGTAAACAGCGTTTCTGTGCGCTGCTCTTGTTCACCAGAAGCGGCTTAGTCATGCTGGCCACAGGACCCGGAAGCTTAAGCCGGCTCCCTCGGCCAATAAAGCGAGATGAGCACTGCAACCCCAGAGTCAGTCACAAGTGGACCTAATGGTCAGGGGTCCCTTTACCTTTACCTTTATGTATTTTGTAATCTAGAAGTAGAATTGGCCTGCCTTGTTTTCATCACTGTTAACTGCTAGAATCAGGTGCAAGACCTTATGTAATTAACCACTATTTCGTAATCTGCAGCTTGTTGCGTGATACTTTTAATTAAGAGGGAAAGGGAGAAAATCCAGCTTAAATAAATTGCAACAAGGCTACACATCCTAGTCCCAGATTTTCCACTTTAATGCTGCAAGGGATGGTGTTTTAAGCTCTCCTAACATTTGAACTTTCTACTCACACCGCTATAAAATCCATCCAACTGTTTGTTCTTAGTGGATTAGACTACATCAGATTCGCCCACCTTTGCCCATTTGCTGTTGTGCGCTATGTGGACCTACCTCAGCCACAGGAATTCACCCGGATGGAACATTATTTTGCTATGCCTCCTGAGATCATGGAAAAAACTGGCTTTCATGATGAGAAGTCGCTGATTGTGTACCAGGGACTCGTCTATCAGCTGCTCCAGTTGCACTCATCTTACCACAGAGTGAGGATACCTTTTGTTTATTTGTGTTTCTCTTTTGAGGGGCTGAAAAGTCGCTGGCCTCAGAACCACCACAAGACACAGGCTTTAGCTTCTGTCTGGCAGCAAAGTCCTCAAAGCTACGTCCCCCCCCCAAACCAAAACAGCTGTTGAAACTAACAACGATAAACCAGCAAAAAGAAAATTGTGTAAAAGCCTTTATTTTTTTAAAACCAGCTGCCTAAAACAACCAAGTGATTGCATTCTTCATGGCAAAGCATTCTGCTGTTTGCGCCACAAATGCACATGTTGCTTATGCCAATTAAAGTAAGCAAAATAAAGGTCGCTATCCCTTGGACTTACTATTTAAACACAGGCCTCAGCTAGTGGAACCCCTGATCCAGCATCTATTTCTGGGCACTCAAGCTCAATTGTAACATTCCTGAAGAGCAGGGGTCGGTACGGTTTACCTCGCCTGGGCCGGTTCACTCCAGCAGAGATCCCTCTGTGGGCTGGATTGTGTGTGTGTGAGAGCACGCGCGCCTGCAATTTCTGGTGTCTGCGCAGGTGCGATTTCTGGCGCTGCAGAAGCGAGTCCTCATGCCACGCTGTGCCGGTTTAGCACAGCACGCAGGGACTCGACAAGTGGGAGGCTTGTGGGCCGGTTAAACGACTCCCGTGGGCTGCTTGTGGCCCATGGGCCTTAGGTTGCCTACCCCGACCCCAGGATGTTTTGGAGAATGCTGTCTGACATCATAGAAGGAGATCCAATGTAGTAGGCCCCCCTTCTGACCCTGTCTTCCTCTCTGAAGCCCTGGCTCAGCTGGAGTTAATAGTTCATGTAGGGAAGCAGCTGGAATCTGAAGCCCCCCTGCTGCTCTGATTTTCCCTCCCCCTCCTTGGGATAAAAATTTAACTACACATTTGAGCACCTCTAAACTGCTCCCTCTCTTTTCTTGCTAATGGAAGGAAAAACATTTGAAAGCTTTTAAAAATGCTTTCTGCAAAGATCCCTACTGTTTGCTTTAGTTCAACAGTGTTGGATGAGGCAGCTAAATGACCTTTGGATTTCCTCTCCCCACCCCCACCCCGCTTTTGATTACATCCTTCTTGTCCAAGTGAGAGTTGCTTCACTCATCATCATAAGCATATAAGAATCTTCTGTCTCCACTGTCTCCTTAAATAGCACAGCAGGCATCTCACTTCCAATAGTCAGAGGGAAGGCCTATGTAAAGTTCTAGCCTCCTATAACTCTAGCGTGTTTCAATCTAATAAGAGCATGAAGGGGTTAAACCATAGGCTAAGCCTGGAGAAGAAATGGGTTACCAAGCCTTTGGTATCTTTCATTCCCCATGTGGACTTCAGTATGTAAGGAGCTCTGAACTGGTCACTCCAGCCTCATGACTTTAACCAGCATCCTTTGTTTCATAATAGTAATTAATAATAATCGTAGTAGTAGTTGTTGTTGTTCAGTCGTTTAGTCATGTCCGACTCTTCGTGACCCCCTGGACCAGAGCATGCCAGGCACTCCTGTCTTCCACTGCCTCCCACAGTTTGGTCAAACTCATGCTGGTAGCTTCGAGAACACTGTCCAACCATCTCGTCCTCTGTCGTCCCCTTCTCCTTGTGCCCTCCATCTTTCCCAACATCAGCATCTTTTCCAGGGAGTCTTCTCTTCTCATGAGGTGGCCAAAGTATTAGTAGTAATACTAGTTTATTTATACCCCGCCCATCCAGCTGGGTTTCCCCAGCCTGCATTCTCTCTAGCATTTTATTCCTCTAACAATAGTTTAGAAACTTTTACCTTCTGTAACTACACAGTGTTTTAAATGCCTGTGCATATTTTCTGACCGCTGTATGGAAAAGCACATGAATCTGACCTTTGCATTTTGTAAGTAAACCTTTTTATGACTTGCCAAACATGTGGTCTGGCTCTGTGCCAGGGAAGTGGGACAGATGGAAAGAGCTTCTAGAAGGGGACATTTTGGGACTCAAAAGGGCATATTTTAAAGGTTTCACAGACTATACTTCTCTCCGGCATGTTTTTGTGATGTTAAATCTCTGCTGGGCTTCTCCCACCAAACTTGGGTCTTGGCTTCCAGGATTCTAACATGCCAGCTTACTATATCTCATGCCACCGTCTGTCTTTCTTCAACCCCTTCCTCTTAGGAGCTGCCACCACATGCCACTTCATCCACCCAGATCGGTTGCCATGACCTCTGCTTGGGTGGACCACAGCAGGGAGGTTTCAATGCTGTCCCACACTAAATAAAATTGTATATTATTTCTGCATTTCTAAACAGGTTTTGCTGCTAATTTAGTGATAGTTTTTGTGCGCCTGTCTGTCTTCAAACTCACCCTTACCAATTCTTTTTTTCTCCCTAGGCTTATGCTGACCCAGTCCATGACCCCACATGGAGGTGGTGGAAGAACAAGAAAGAGGATGCGGTAAGAACAAAAATTTTGAAAAGCATTCCTTAGAAACAACTTCCCTTACCACTCCATGATTAACATTAACCTGGTCTTAAACTTTCTTTTTTAAGTAAAAAAACCAAAATAAAGTGATTTTGATATTCAAGGAGAGAGAGGAATACTGTTGTGTTTCCCGAAGACACCATTTTTTTTGACTGCTTCTAAGGGATTTGACAGTCAGTTGATGTGTGATACACACACACGCAATATGAATCATTTAGTAATGAAACAGTCATAATTTTGATGTATGAGTGTTTCCTTTTCCTAACCAACATGCTTCACCTTTAACTGCTGCAACACCCAAGTTTGCACCTGGGCTTTGCCCCTATCTTCACTGTATGCCTTACCTTAGGCAAGCCAATACTTACCAACCACACTGTCAATGGATAGCAATACTGGCCTACTTTCCAGGGCTGTTGCAACCATGACTAAGGTACAGTTTATGGAGCACTTGGAAGGAAGAGACAAAGGGTGGGGGCGGGGAGTGGAAGATGATCATTTTCTTGCTTCCCAGGAATACTACACCTATGTGGCAAGCAACTGGAACACCTCGGCAGGCATCTATGTCGACATGGCCAACTACATCAAGATGTACGATCAGATGCCTGAAAACTTACTGCCTTCCAAGCTCTACCTGGACAAGAACACCGAATACAGCTTCTCTCTGTACCTGAGCATGAGAACAACGAAACAGAGCAGTAAGGGGTGTTGAGCTCAGGAACTGCTGTGATGGAGGAAGGGAGGGGTGGATCTGTCACATAAAACACAGCAGTTACAGGGCATCTCCCACACCCAACTGAGAATGTAATGTTGATATCTACTGTGAACTTATTGTTTCTTGGGCATGTGGTGATATCTAAGGCCACACTCAGTGAAGCCATGATGTCAACACCCCCCCCATAAGGTGTTATACACACACACACACACACACACACACACACACAGTGAGTCGTTTAAAAGAGGTCCTGTGGATACAGAGTACACATGTTCCATGGGGCCTCTTTTAAAAGACTCACCCTGTATATGTGGATGTTTTGCTTTTCTTCTGATTTCTGGTTCTACAGTAGCACAGACATGGAACAGAACTGAGGGGCTGGCAGAGGGGATGTCATGGATTGGCTGGACACAGAGGAATGGGCGGGGGGGGGAGGAACCAGGTGGGGAATCCCCAAGGGAAGAAGGCTCAGAGCCCGCGGAGTGGTGGTGGGGCAAGGCTATACGATATACGATATATATACGATATACGATATACAGTATCTTTATTGTCATTGTCCCATACAGAACAATGAAATTGAAAAACTACATAAAACATTCAAAACCCCCTAAAAACTCTGAAACCCCATTTTAAAATACAATATACTATGATGAGTGGTCAGAGGGAGCAGACTGGGAGGAGGAAGCTGAAGAGGTAACAAGGTTTAGTGAGCAGGAAGAGGTGGTGGCAGAGAGTAGTCCAGAAGTAGAGGCAGAAGCGGAGGCTAGAGAGGAGGGAGGTGCGAGAAGCAGAGATGGGTCAGGCTGGTGAAGAAGCCAGGGTGTCTCCCCTCTTGCTGTGACCAGCTCTCCTCCTCCCATGTCTCCCAGTACCTGAAGAGGGTGGAGCAGAGACAAACAAGGCGGAGAAGGCTCAGATTGCTTGGGAAGGACCTGGGGCAGGAAGCAGTGTAGGCCACTGTTGGAAGACAGGGACCTTCAGTCCTTGTAACTGCCTCATTGGGGCAAGATCTAACGGGAAGAGTTGCTGTGCTCACTAGGCCTGGTCTCTGGAGCTCTTTGTTTCTCTGAATAAAAAGTTCACTGACACCATGTGAGTTATTACTGACCTGCTCCTGGCACCCCACCCCAGACGGGAGAGGTCTCCAGGAAAACCGTGATCACAGGTTTTCTTCTCAGCAATGTTACTTATTTACAAGATTTATGTTCCATCCCTCTTCAAGGGATCTTATGGTGGGCCACAACAATTCAAAAAAC
The DNA here is from genome assembly GCF_027172205.1 of Podarcis raffonei. NCBI lineage: Eukaryota > Metazoa > Chordata > Lepidosauria > Squamata > Lacertidae > Podarcis > Podarcis raffonei. The sequence goes on along the minus strand of NC_070609.1, from coordinate 6,043,088 downwards.
AATAAGAACAAAATGGAATATACTAGAATAGAAGGGACGCGGGTGGTGCCGTGGGTTAAACCACAGAGCCTAGGGCTTGCTGATCAGAAGGTCGGTGGTTTGAATCCCCACGACAGGGTGAGCTCCCGTTGTTCGGTCCCTGCTCCTGCCAACCTAGCAGTTCGAAAGCACGCCAAAGTGCAAGTAGATAAATAGGTACCGCTCCGGCGGGAAGGTAAACACTGTTTCCGTTCTCTGCTCTGGTTTGCCAGAAGCGGCTTAGTGATGCTGGCCACATGACCCGGAAGCTGTACGCCGGCTCCCTCGGTCAGTAAAGCGAGATGAGCGCCGCAACCCCAGAGTCGGTCACAACTGGACCTAACGGTCGGGGACCCTTTACCTTTACTAGAATAGAATAAATAGAATACAGTCATCCTCTGCCTACTAAATACAATATATCAGATCGAATAGCCATGTGACCCAGTAGACAGACAATAGCCCTCAGACTCAAAGCAGCCTGCTCAAAAAGCCTGGTGGAAAATGAGTCTTCTGCTGGTGCCGAAAGATAACCAACTTCGGCATCAGTCAGAGCTCAAAGCAGAGAGTTTTCCATAGCTGGGGTGCTACTGCCAAGAAGTAAGAGGGGGTCATATCTCACATGGTTGCTGCATGCCCAGCGAGAAGAATATTCATGGCAAGCACCAACATTCTGTTCCACATGTATATGCCCTATTCTTTTGCATTGCCTGATAGCTTTTTCATTTTGCTTGCAGTGGGGGAGTCAGCAGATGAAAATTCTCTCCAAAACATATGGCTCACTCTCATCTTAGCCCATCCTGAATATATTCATACACATCTATATAGGCAAGAGCTCATCAGCAGAGGTTCAGTACGATATGTGGTAAGGGCCTCTCAAATCCTAGATGATGAAATGAGGCAAAATCCTCCTTGAAAAGTCAGGAATGCAGGCTTGCTTCGATCAGCATGTTGAAATGTGAGAAACCTGAACCCCATTCTTATTTTGAGACATATTTGAAACTATGCTTGCAAACTTTTGTTTGTGCAAGATTTCTGGCATCTCTGAGCATATACAGAGTGCCTTTTTGCAAGTGTAAAGAAGGCCTACAAATATTTACTTTCTTGCGTGCCACCCCAGTCTCTGAGCTTTGTGTGATTCCAGGCGCTTACCCAAGGTTCAGTTTCCTCGGAATGTGACGTCTTTATGTCATATATAGCTTATTTACACACACACACATCCTGAGTCTACGATGAAGGAGCTTATAGCATTGCATCCCAGAAGGTCTTGTTTCTTCCATAACCACATTATATGATTTATAGCCTCTCTTCACCTTAAGGTTCCAGGATGGAATACAAAATATATGTTAAATCACAGGATTATATATCATTAGAACCAATATAAACAACAGCCAGAAATGTCAGTACTGCTGAGAAGAAGCACCGTGTTATTTAAGGGTGCATCACTGGGAAGCAAACAAAGATTCCTGACATGCGCTTAGAGGGTGGCAAGATTTGTTATTATGAGTATTCTTGGCCATCCATTCTGCACCATTGAGTGGCTCACAAGGGGGAAATGCCATTAGAGAGCTGGTTTCTTATTAAAACTGATTCCATTTTAAACTCCTGTTTCTTTTGCACCACTGCATCTCTTTGTCCTCACAACAACAGATAGTAATTCATGACAAAGGTGTTTACCCGTATCAGCAGCTGAGTGGGAAGAACCTTCTGAAGAGTTCTTTTGGCTTAAAGGTAAGAAGGCAGTCTTTGCTGAAGTTCCAGGGTCTTGTCTTCTATCACAAAATTGTTGCTCTTGGGCTAGGATAGGCCACCCGGAGCCTCTTCAGTGTACCAAAGGTGGCACATGAAATCAGTCTCTTGCCACACTGCTGTTCGTTTCTGATCTGTTTCTGATCTTCTTGTTTCTGGTCTGTTGAGTTGTACTCCTCTGGTATACAAGTGGCCAGAATTTGCCTTTCCCCTGACATTTGCTTGGCTTGTATTTACTTTCCCCAGGTTGCACACTCGGGAATGAACTGCTACGAGTACACATCCAACGGACCACGGATAAGGGTAAGGGTGGCTTGGATTGCTTGAAGGGAAGATAATTTCTCTCAATTCTCTCCTCCTGGTAGCAGCCCCGGAGGAGGCAGTTGGCACCTGATACTCAGGATTTCCAGTCTGAATCCCTCCCCACCATAGTACCAGCTTCCTGTACCAATGCTGAAAATTTTTGAAAGCTTGTCTGGGAGAAGCTCGGTAATTCTGGAAAGGCAGCTTGTTTGCCATGAATAATCTTCCTCTGGAGCCTACAGCTGTGGGAATTGTTCAGAAGCATGGCGGTCACCTTGACTGGCCTTGCTTTTGTGCCTTTGTTGAGTGGCAAATTAAGCAAGCCATGTTTTTCTTCTCCAGACTGTGGCATAATGTGAGGGGGACGAGGGGGTCCGTAGTCCCAGGTGCAGAATTCTGAGGGGGCACAACCCGGCGCCCCCATGACAAGGCCACATGGCTGCCATCTTCTGGAGCCACGGGGAGGTAAGCCGCACCCGAGCGGTGGTGCCTCTTTCTCCTCATGTCCGCCTAAGGGGTGGTCACCCCTGGACAGAACTCCCACCGGCTGGAATCTGGACTTTTCTGGCCTGCACCACTCCTTCCCCAGGGCCTCCCTTGGCTGAGGCATGTGCCCTGCAGCAGGAGCATAGAAGGAAAGCTGCCCGCTCACCTGGGACTCGCTGGCACCTGCTCTTGTGCTGTGCAGCCAAGGACAGGCAGCCGGTAAAAGGCTGCACTTGGCACCTCAGCCTGGTCTCCACCACCCTCCTCGTAGGCCTGCTGTAGCTGCGGCTCTGGTGCTGCTGAGACACCACCAAGCCAGCCAGGGATCATCAGATGCCGCTCCCACCAGGGGCTCACCAAGCTGAGAGGGCAAACACTGTGACCAGCGGGCAACCTCTGCGAGGAGTGGCCACCGCAGGGGCACAACAAAGTCTGCCTGTTGCCTTCCGTGCGACACCTGTCAGGAGGCGCAATCCTTGCCTTGCCTTGCCAGAAAAAAAATCCTGCAGGCCAGACTTCTGTTCCAAGGCAGAGGTACAAAAACGCGGTGAGTCCTATCGGGTGTATTCTAGGGAACCCTTCATGAAGGTCAAGTGAAGGTACCTTAGGCATTGACTGAGGGTTCCTCCAAGGAGATACCTATCCAAATTATCCTCTGCAACATGCAGGGATTCCGCAGCAGAAACAGAGGTGAAAAGGGGTCCTTTTAAGAGAGGGAGTTTGCAATCCAGTGTTCTAAAAAAGAAAGAAAAAAAAGGCCACTTTTCTTTTCCAATTTACTTGCCCCCGCAGGGCAGTTATGTGTCGACTGTCTACATTGGATGTCCCCCAGGCAAGAGGCTAGCTTTTGACATTACTTCCACTAAGAATGAGACTACCGTCAAGAACAAGCGCTACTTCGATTGTATCAAGAAAGACCCCGAGATGCCTTGCTTCTCCTTCAATGATGGTAAGGCTGGGGTGAAGTGGGGTGTCTGGGTAGGTCAGATCTGTGAGGCTTATAGATGAAGTTAATTAAGGAATGATGGGTGCCAGGCAGAAGACACATGTGATACCATACCTGTTTGATTCATTTGCAGTGTTTTACCCTTCTTTTTTGATCCAAGATATGGTGACAGGAGACTCAGGACGTTTCAATGGAAGGTAAGGGCTGAGCTGTGCTTTTGATGGCATTTTGTTGCTTTGCTGAACTGAAATAAGTGAACCTCCACTGAACATATTGTTCAGAGGCCAGGGGGAGGGTAAGATGGAGGCACCTAGGCCAATGCCAGGGTGCCCAGGCCTTGGGGCCGGTATGACCCAAGAGGTTTTCGCTGGGGACTTCCAGGTAAAGCTGAAGGCCAATCAGAGGAAGCCCTGTTGTCGCTAGGGAAGGACAGAGAAGACTGTTTCCGGTCCCTTCCATTTTTGTATGTGTTCGAAAGCCCATTCCACCCCATGTCCACATTAATTTGCAAATCTGCATCTAGATACATGTTTTTAATACATTTTCTCTCAAAATATGCAATTTGATGCATTTTCTTTTTGAACTGAGAACTGCATCGTGAACTCTGGAGAGGTGTGGTATCTGAAGGATAACTTCTGATCTGCACCTTGGTTTGAGTGGTGTTGATTGGGTCAGTATGTATCAAAATGCACCAAGAGCAAATTCCTCAAGAGTCCCTAGCTGCTATGTGACACCCTTGAAGGCAAGAAAATTGTCTGGCAGGTATACATTTGTACTAACAGTAGACCCCAACTGATCTCGCATCCCGGCTAAGGACACGGCCAGGAAACCTCTGCCATGAGCTTAGCTTGGTGGCCAGAGGCAAGTCTTCACTCGATGGGACACACAGGAGATCCATGAATAGGATATCCTAATTTTTTAAAAGGGAAAGGTGCCTGGGAGGATTGTGGTGGCCCACGTACCAGCATGCCCAGAGGAAATGGGTTATTTCGACCCATTTTAATTTGGTTTCAGGCCTAGGAATGGCTCTAAAACTGCCCTGGTTGGCAACCTTTATCAGGCGAGATACAGAAGGAAATGCTCTTGTTGATTCCCCTGACCTCTCAGTGACTGGTATCCTCTGGGAGTGGGTTCCCGGCTTGTTTGTTGTGGGGGAGAAAGGGAAAGGAGAATGTCAGCCGCTTAGAGACTCCTTAAAGGTCAAGGTAAAGGGACCCCTGACCATTAGGTCCAGTCGTGACCGACTCTGGGGTTGCGGCGCTCATCTCGCTTTATTGGCCGAGGGAGCCGGTGTACAGCTTCCAGGTCATGTGGCCAGCAGGACTAAGCCGCTTCTGGCGAACCAGAGCAGCGCTCGGAAACGCCATTTACCTTCCCGCCGGAGAGGTGCCTATTTATCTACTTGCACTTTGACATGCTTTCGAACTGCTAGGTTGGCAGGAGCAGGGACCGAGCAATGGGAGCTCACCCTGTCGTGGGGATTCGAACCGCCGACCTTCTGATCGGCAAGCCCTAGGCTCTGTGGTTTAACCCACAGTGCCACCCACAGTACCCACTCCTTAGGGTAGTGATAAAGGGGGATATCAAATCGAAACTCCAACTCCTCCTCCTCCTCTTTTTCTTCTTCTTCTTCTTCCAGTAACCGTGCTGTGATAGGAGAAATGGCAGTTTTGTCCCAGCTGTTTGTGAATGGGTGTGGGGTTTTTTAACTGTTAAAGCTTGTGCAAACTCACCTCCATCTTGCTTATTCTGCTGGCAGCTACATCTTCAGAGTAATTGGTGGGGGACCATTTTCGATAGAAAACATCAGATACTTCAGTGAGGAAGAAACCTTTAACTACAACACAATGAATGGCAGGTGACCGCATTTTTCCAGACTCCCACAGTGCCTAGCATTGTGACCTTAGCTGTTTAGTATCTATGTCTTATTCAAATGCAACATTTTTAGTCAGTTTAAAAGACCCCCATTTGGGACCAGTCTTTCCAAATGTGCGCACCTGGGCATGTGAACATGCCCACGTAAGAAAAGTGCTGGTTTGCCATATGAGAGTGAGAGAGCGCAATTAAATAATCACAGGCTCCTGTGGTCCTCCAACTGCCTATGCACAGAGGAGGCTGATCCTCCAGCCAGTTCACTCCTTCCAGATGATTAAGGTGAAGCAATACCTCAGCAGTTCTAAATGGCCCTACTGCAGAAGCAGCCAATGGCTGCCTTCTCAGAATCGTGGACAGAGGAAACTGTCTCATACTGCAACAGACCATTGGATTATTCAGTCCAGGGACTGGGGACTTGCTGAATTCTGACAACATCTGGAAGGCCACAGGTTCCCCATGCTCTATAGAGCCCACTATTGCCAGTGCACTCTGACTGGCAGTGTCTCCACAGTGTCTAAGAAAGGGGGAATCTTTCCTGGTCCTTTTCCCCTGTAACCATTTAACTGGAGATATCAGTGCTCAGACCTGGACCCTTTTGAATATGAGGCATGTGCTCTGCCTACTGATCTGTGGCCCCTTGGGTTGTGGCTTACAAACAGCCACTTGTCCGGTCTGTGATGAGAATTGCCTCCACTCTGGGGGATAGAGCAGAGAAATAGCTGTGAGCTGCAGTGCTTTTTTTCCTTTAAAAAATGTTTAGGGGTACTCTCATTTTGACTCAAGAAAATCACCATTTTATTGTTCAAATTGGGAAAAATAAATACAGCAAATAGACAAAAGTACAAAGATTCACAAAACGTGTAGGGGTATGCATACCCCAGCGTTCCTCCAGAAAAAAAGCACTGGTGAGTTGTAAGAGATTTGATTCCCCCCCTTCTATTTTGAAGCTGATAATGAGCCATAGCTGATGAACATAGGAATGTAAAAGCTGGCAAGGGTGGGTGGGTAACAACGGGCTATTAAGGATGTGAGTGGCCTGGTAACCACTTTAGGCTTCCTTGCAAAGCTTAGCTGTCTTAATTCATGGTTGATTTCATATTCTCTTTCCAGTGAAACATCAAGTCTGATCTGGCTTAGGGCTGAAACGCACGAAGATAAAGTTGATTCTGAAGGTTTCCATATCCTCTCTCAAGCTGAGTCTGGGATTTTGTAAGGAAACATTTGCTGCGTCTTTGGGTGTGGGTGTCAGTTTCTGATCTAAAACCTCCCAAATTCTTCTTCCCAAATGAAATGTTTTATTTGGTCAGCAATAAAACATAAGAAGAGCCATATTGAATCAGGTCAAAGACCTGTCTAGTCCAGCTTCAGATTGTCATGGGGCCAACCAAGTGCTCTTGGAAGCATTCAAGAAGTGTTAGGGTTGCGGCCATTTTCCCACTTGTGCTTTCCAGCAACTGGCATTCAGAGACACATTTGTCTCCAACGGCGGACATATAACATAGCTACTGTGGCTAGTAGCCACTGAATTTGCCCAATTCCCTTTTAAAACCATCTAAGTCAGTGGACATCACTACATCGGGTGGGAACAAGTTTAACCCTGTGCTGTGTGAAGAAGGCCTTTCTTCTGCCTGTCCTGAATCTTCTAACATTCAGTTTCCTTGGATGTCCACAGGTTCTAGTCGAAACAAAATAAAAAATTTCCTTCCAGTAGCACCTTAGAGAAGAACCAGATTTGTTATTGGTATGAGCTTTCGTGTGCATGCACACTTCTTCAGATACACACGAAAGCACATCCCAATAACAAACTTAGTTGTTCTCTAAGGTGCTACTGGAAGGATTTTTATTATTATTTTGTTTCGACTATGGCAGACCAACACGGATACCTACCTGTCACAAGTTCTAGTGTTATGAGGGAGAAAAACTCCTCTCTGTCCACTTTCTCCAAGCCATGCCCAACTTCATGTCCCTCTTATCATGTCCCTGCCTCTTACTTGCCCTTTTCCCAATTTAAAAAGGCTTAAAAGTTGTAAACTTTCCTCACAGGGAAATTGTTCCAACCCCTAAATCATTTTGGTTATCCTCCTCTAAAAATGTTATGGCTCTACTAGTATCCTTTTTGAGGACATGTGCTTTATTTCCCTTCTGTTTCTTTCTTCTTTGAGTCACCTGCCATCTGTAAAAAAGTAAAGGCAAAGGACCTCTGGACAGTTAAGTCCAGTCAAAGGTGACTATGGGGTTGTGGCGCTCATCTCCACTTTCAGGCCGAGGGAGCCGGCATTTGTCCACGGACAGCTTTCCGGGTCATGTGTCCAGCATGACTAAACCGCTTTATTGTCCCCAGCTAGGGACATGAATTGAAACAGCCTACCATGTAAGACATCATAAGGCAAAATCCCTTTCCTCCCACAGGTGGGTTTGCCAGACGAATTCTCCATGCTATGATATTGTCCCCCAGGGAATGGCTGCTCCTGATTATTTCTTTGTGGTGGAAGTATCAAACAGGTAGGTTTGAGTTTTTAAAATGTGTTTGGTTCATTTTTAAAAGAATTAAATTAATTTACAATTGAACTGAATTATATGAGAGCAGTACATGTGAAAAGGATCTAGGAGTCTTGGTTGACCACAAACTTGACATGAGCCAACAGTGTGACGCGGCAGCTAAGAAAGCCAATGCAATTCTGGGCTGCATCAATAGGAGTATAGCATCTAGATCAAGGGAAGTAATAGTGCCACTGTATTCTGCCTCTGGTCAGACCTCACCTGGAGTACTGTGTCCAGTTCTGGGCACCACAGTTCAAGAAGGACACTGACAAACTGGAACGTGTCCAGAGGAGGGCAACCAAAATGGTCAAAGGCCTGGAAACGATGCCTTATGAGGAACGGCTAAGGGAGCTGGGCATGTTTAGCCTGGAGAAGAGGAGGTTAAGGGGTGATATGATAGCCATGTTCAAATATATAAAAGGATGTCACATAGAGGAGGGAGAAAGGTTGTTTTCTGCTGCTCCAGAGAAGCGGACACAGAGCAATGGATCCAAACTGCAGGAAAGAAGATTCCACCTAAACCTTAGGAAGAACTTCCTGACAGTAAGAGCTGTTCGACAGTGGAATTTGCTGCCAAGGAGTGTGGTGGACTCTCCTTCTTTGGAGGTCTTTAAGCAGAGGCTTGACAACCATATGTCAGGAGTGCTCTGATGGTGACTGCTCTCAAGCCAGGTGTCACCCATCTTGTATTTGTGCCTCTCATTTTTTTTGCCCAAGTGCAATAGTTTACATTTCTCCCTGTTAAAATTCATCTTGTTTGTTTTGGCCCAGTTCTCTAATCTGTCAAGGTCGTTTTGAAGTGTGATCCTGTCCTCTGGGGTGTTAGTCACCCCTCCCAGTTTGGTGTCATCTGCAAATTTGATCAGGATGCCCTTGAGTCCATCATCCAAGTCGTTGATAAAGATGTTGAATAAGACCGGGCCCAAGACAGAACCCTGTGGCACCCCACTAGTCACTCTTCTCCAGGATGAAGAGGAACCATTGATGAGCACCCTTTGGGTTCGGTCAGTCAGCCAGTTACAAATCCACTGAGTGGTAGCATAGTCAAGACCGCATTTTACCAGCTTCTTTACAAGAATATCATGGGGCACCTTGTCAAATGCCTTGCTGAAATCAAGGTAGGCTACATCCACTGCGTTCCCTTCATCTAACAGGCTTGTAATTCTGTCAAAAAACGAGATCAGGTTAGTCTGAATTGACTTATTTTTCAGAAATCCATGCTGACTATTGGTGATCCATTCCTTTCTAGGTGCTCACAGACTGTGCTTAATGATCTGCTCCAGAATCTTCCCTGGTATTGAAGTCAGACTGACTGGGTGGTAATTATTTGGGTCCTCTCTTTTCCCCTTTTTGAAAATAGGGACAACATTTGCCCTCCTCCAGTCTGCCGGGACTTCGCCTGTTCTCCAGGAATTCTCAAAGATGACTGCCAGTGGTTCTGAGATCACATCTGCCAGTTCTTTTAATACTCTTGGATGCAGTTCATCTGGCCCTGGAGACTTGAATACATCTAGACTAGCCAAGTATTCTTGTACTATCTCCTTAGTTATTCTGGGCTGTGTTTCCTCTGCTGAATCATTTGCTCCAAATTCTTCAGGTCGGGCATTGTTTTCTTTATCGGAGAAGACTGAGGCAAAGAAGGCATTGAGGAGTTCAGCCCTTTCTGTGTCCCCTGTTTGCATTTCACCATCTTCTCCTCTGAGTGACCCCACTGTTTCTTTGTTCTTCCTTTTGCTATGAACATACCCATAAAAGCTTTTTTTGTTGCTTTTAACCTCTCTAGCAAGCCTGAGTGCTTTAGCTTTTCTGACTTTGTGTCTACACGTGCTGGCTATTTGTTTGAATTCCTCTTTGGTGGTTTCCCCCCTTTTCCATTTTTTGTACACATCCTTTTTTAATCTTAACTCAGTTAAAAGTTCTTTAGATAGCCACCCTGGCTTCTTTAGGCACCTTCCATGTTTCCGTCTCATTGGTATTGCCTGAAGTTGTGCTTTTACTATCTCCCTCTTAACAAACTCCCAGCCATCATGAACTCCCTTTCCTTTTAGTATTACTGTCCATGGGATCTCACCCAGCACTTCCCTAAGTTTTATGAAGTCGGCTTTCTTAAAGTCGAGAAATTGAGTCCTAGTATGCTTGGCTGCTCCTTTCCGCTGTATAGTAAACTTCAGAAGAGCATGATCACTCGCGCCTAATGATCCTTCCACTTCTACCCCACTAACCAGGTCATCAACATTGGTTAGGACCAGATCTAAAATGGCTGTTCCTCTTGTTGCTTCTCCCACTTTCTGGACAATGAAGTTGTCTGCAAGGCCAATGAGGAATCTGTTTGACCTTATGCTCTTGGCTGAGTTTGACATCCAACAAATATCCGGGTAATTGAAGTCCCCCATTACTACTATCTCCCTTCCTTTTGCATGCTTGGCCATCTGTTCCAGGAAGGCATCATCTATGTCCTCCGTTTGGCTTGGGGATCTATAGTAAACTCCCACAATGAGGTCACTGTTATTCTTCTCTCCCTTAATTTTGACCCAAATGCTCTCACTTTGGCTTTGAGGTTCTAAATCTTGGATCTCTTCACAGGTATACACATCCCTGACATATAACGCCACTCCTCCTCCTTTCTTGTCTGGTCTGTTTCTCTGAAATAGATTGTATCCCTCCATTATTACATTCCAATCGTGGGACTTATCCCACCAGGTTTCAGTGATGCCTATTATGTCATATTTAGTTTGCTGTACCAAGAGCTCAAGCTCATCTTGTTTATTTCCCATGCTTTGCGCATTAGTGTACAGACATTGAAGTCCATTAATCATTCCCCCGTGTCTCTTATTTAAGGATTTTTTCCTCTGCGTGCTGTTTGCTCCATTTGGTCTATGACATTTGGATGATCATCTTCATCAATTGATAGACTCCTACCTTCAGGAGCACTGTTTCCCTCCCCCACATTAGTCAGTTTAAAGCCCTCCTGATGAGGTTTCTGAGATTTTTGGCAAAAACATTCCTCCCAACCGTTGTGAGGTGCAGCCCATCGCTTGCCAGAAGTCCATCTTCAAGAAACTGCAGTCCGTGATCTAAGAATCCAAACCGTTCCTGTTTACACCATTTGCGAAGCCAGTTGTTCACTTCCACTATTTTCCTCTCTCTCCATGGGCCACGTCGTTCAACTGGAAGGACAGATAAGATGACAATTTGTGCATTTAATTGCTTCAATTTCCTGCCCAGAGCCTCGTAATCTCTTTTGATCTTCTGGAGGCTATTGCTTGCAGTGTCATTGGTTCCCACATGAACCAAGAGGAAGGGGTATTTGTCAGTGGGTTTTATGATTCCTTGCAGTCGTTCAGTTACATCTTGGATCTTAGCCCCGGGGAGACAGCACACTTCCTGAGACATCTTGTCAGGCCCACAGATCACTGCTTCTGTTCCCCTCAGTAGGGAATCCCCTATCACCACTACACGCCTCCTCTTAGGTCTGGTCAGGGTTCTTCCGTGAGCTGTCCGTTCCAAGGTCGCCTGCACAGTCCCTGAGGACTGACTTTGCTGCTCGTCTTCATATACCTGATCGACTGTAATGAGGGAGAGATCCTCAAATGGAGTCTGCTCTTCGTCTTCCATGCTAGGGGAGAGGACCTCAAAGCGATTGTGTATTTCTAAACAATCAGAGCGAACCCTGGGCCTCCTACTTCTTTGCGTCACGTTTCTCCATATATCTGGCTCCTGTGTTGGTGAACTAGCCTCCTTCTCAGGGGAGTCCCCTGTTTCCTCCTTGGTGGAGACGGTGTGCTCTGTTGCTTCCAAGAAGAGCTCCAGCTCTCTAATTCTTTGGAGCGTAGCTACACGTTCCTCCAGTTGCTGGACTTTGTCTTTTAAGAGGGCAATCAACATGCAGTTGCTGCAGGTAGAGCTGCCTGCAACCTTTGGCAAGATGGCAAACATTGCGCAGGAACCACAGGCGACTGCAGCTGTTCCCTCACCCTCCATCTTGAGAACGTGTCGTTGGGGGTGACTACAGCGGTCCTCCATCATAAAAAGCGTAAAGACAGGACAAATAAATCCCCCCCAAAAAAACCTAGGTCTCCCCCAACAAACGTTTGAGACTAGCTCCCCGAAATCTAAAAGATGGATCAAACTGCAAGAAAACCCTTTTTGCTCCTTCTTCAGTTGCTGCCCTGCAAGCTCTGATAAGCTCCTCCCACAGCTAATCACCTGCCTCAACAGAAACCCTGCCCCCTCTGACCCTTGCACAGGGAGAGCAGCTAATCAGCCACAAGAAACACACACAAGAAAACCCTTTGTGCTCCTTCTTCAGCTGCTGCCCTGCAAGCAATGTAAAGATCTAAGCAGAGAGCTGTAAACAGCAATTGACCAAGCTAAGCAGGCCTGCTCAGACCAGTAGTCAACTGACGTCCTGCCTCTTTTGCTTCCATAGGGGTGTCGACGAATCCACCTACTGTGATTATGCCTTGGAGTTCATTATCCATGTCCATGGCTTGCGCCTCAGCCCCACCCGGGCCATCTTTCTCTTGAAGGTAACAGCCGCCGTGCCTTGAGCATCTTCATTCTTTCTGTATGGAATGAAAAGGCTTTGCTTGATGACCAAAAGGACATCAGGGTCAACACCATGCAAGTCTCCCTGTAGAGGGCATATATGGAGTGCCACACTTGGAAAAGCCGCCCCCAGCCATCTAGTCATAACAGACCCTCTATACTTCAGGGGGGCTCAGGTGATGGCCAGCTTCATGTGGAATAAAGTGGCCCTATGGATACCCAAGTTCAAAGTCCTTCAAAGTCCCACCAGGACCACATAACACCGGTTCTGAGAGATCTGCATTGGCTCCCAGTACGTTTCCAAGTGCGATTCAAAGTGTTGGTGCTGACCTTTAAAGCCCTAAATGGCCTCGGTCCTGTATACCTGAAGGAGCGTCTCCACCCCCATCGTTCTGCCCAGACACTGAGATCCAGCGCCGAGGGCCTCCTGGCGGTTCCCTCATTGCGAGAAGTGAGGCTACAGGGAACCAGACAGAGGGCCTTCTCGGTAGTGGCGCCCACCCTGTGGAACGCCCTCCCATCAGATGTCAAAGAGATAAACATCTACCTGACATTCAGAAGACATCTTAAGGCAGCCCTGTTCAGGGAAGTTTTTAATATGTAAAGCTGTACTGTTTTCAACAATTGATTGGGAGCCCCCCCAGAGTGGCTGGGGAAACTCAGCCAGATGGGCGGGGTATAAATAATAAATTATTATTATTATTACTTCAGGCTATAAAGATGAGAACCAGCTGTGCTTGTAGCATAGCACCGTAGAAGACTGAATGAAGGCAGTATGCCTCTGAAAACCAGTTGCTGGGAATCACAAATGGGGCAAATCCTATTGTCTTGCCTGGGGGGTTCTCATTGCCATCTGTTTGGCCAAAGTGAGTATAGAATCACCATGGCCAACCAGATCTCCCTGGGAAGCCCGCAAGCAAGCATAGGAGTTGCCTCCCCACTTGTGATTCAAAGCAAATGGTATTCAGCGGCTGGTTGCCTCTAACAGTGGAGGTGTTGTCGGAATTCAAACCAGCAGAGCCTCCAGCTCTTAGGAATTTGGCCACCCTCCAGGTGCCCGGCTTGAATCCTTATGTTTACCTCCCCTGCCAGCGTCTGCCGGCAAGATCAAGGGAGGTCTCTTCGGCGATCCTTTCAAACGTGAAAAGAACACACCACTCCTCCCCCAGGGAGGGGGAATGTGACAGACAGAAATATATCTACATGTCTTTATTTCTGTCTTTCAGCAGTACAGAGAAAACATGTCTGCACACTCTGCTTCCCCACTGCAGAGAGAGAATAAACTCCACCCATGTACTTCCAGTACAGGGTCATGTGCTGCTCTGAGGTAACATCCGGCTCTCAGAGCAGTGAATAGACTGTGCCTGGTTCCCACGGTACAATCCAATAACAGCCACATCCTGTTTACCATTCCAGCCACCTGGTGCTTGCTTCTGCATTGCTCCTTTTTCGTAACATCCTCCCCCAAAAGAATCAATGCGTGTTGCAGCAAGCAAAGCATGATCCAGAGAAGAAAACAAACAGTTGTTATACACATAACACTCCCCTGTTGTTTCAGTTCCACCCTTGGAACTCCCCGCCACTGGTTTCCCCAGTGTACCTCTCTGGTTGTCTGGTTTCCAAGGAATGAGTGCATCTGCATTACCTTGGCTAGCAACTCTCTGTTGTGTCTTTGTCTCTGACTTAGACACAGCTCCAACCTGTCCTCGGTTGTTTACAACAGCAACACATGCAACAGCTAAGTTAGCAAACTCTTTTGAGTACCTCTTGGGTGGTTGACCCTTTGTAACTCTCTCAGACCTACGTATGAGGTGCTGATCCTCTCTGCTCACTGGTCCAGTCTCAGGACTCTTTGGAGAACTAGTTCCAATGGTAAACAGTGGTTCATCCTTCAGTTGTGAAGGCCTATCCATTGTGTGAGACTTCCTCTCAATGACTGTGACAACTGAGCTCTCCGAGCTATCAGTGTCATCACTTTCTGTACAGCTGAAATCAGTGAAATCATCATCATCTGAATCGTCCTCAGTGGGAAATGTGTGTACTATCACTCTCTCCTGTTCAGGAGCACTCTCTAGAAATTTTGTGAGAATCACCTGACCAGATTCAGACAAAATTACTCTGTAGAGACCCTTTTCATACCCCACAAAAATGCCTCTGGCATTCTTTACTCCACCTGGAGCTTCTGTTCTCACATGAGACCCAAAAACCTTGAAATGGGCAACAGAAGGTTTTCTGTGGAACAGTTTCTCAAAAGGAGAACTTCCCAACTCTTTTGAAACCTTTCTCACTTTCGTATAACAGAACGACATTAGAGACTCGGCCCAGTACTCATGTGGCAGATGTGAACTAAGCAATTGCGCTTCCATCCCCTTTTGCAATTCTCTGTTCACCCGTACACAGACACCCCTGTTCCACGCTTCCGCTGAAACAGCAATCTTGTGTCTGATCCCCTTTTTCTGCAGGAACCTTTGGAAATCCTGTAAAAGAAAAATCTGCTTCTCATCTGTGAATAGACAATCAATGTTAGCATCATGCATACTCTTAACTTTGTCACAAAACTCCTGAAACCTCTCCAAGGCTTCCTGTGGCTTTCTCAACACATAAACCCAGACATAGTTAGAGAAATGATCCACACACACAAGATAATATCTTGCATTGCCTCTAGATGGTTCTAGAGGACCAATCACATCAGCATACACCCGCTGAAATGCCCTGTTGACCCCGGTCTTCTTCTTGCTCACACCTGCAAGAGAAACTAGGTTAGACACAGATGAATTACATTCCATGTAATCACTTTGTGCAAAAGTCAACAAATATAGTCCATCCTTCTGTTTGGCAGAAAGATATAACTCTCCATCTTTGTAGATCTTGCAGCTCTCAGCATCGTAGGACAGTTTCAGTCCTCTCTTTGCAATCTGCGAAACACTCAGCAGATTGAACTTCAATTCAGGAACCAAGTAAACATTGTTTATTGTCAAGTCCAGACTCTTAAGATAGACAGTCCCCACGCCGGCCGCTTCCAGCTCCTGACCATTGGCCTGTGTCACAGTGAAGCTTTGCTTCTTAAACGTTGAAAAGAGTCCTCTGTGTGGGGACATATGAACCGTCGCTGCAGTGTCGATAATAAACGCGTTCCCAACATCTGGCGTGGTTCCTTTCGCCATCAAAGCCTTTGCAGGTTCCACCATAGGCTTGGTATGACCTTTGCCTGACGCCTCAGGCTTTGCTGAGCGGCCCTTCGCTCCTTTAGGCTGACGTGGCTTCTTGCAGTTCCGCTGAAGATGCCCAGCCTGTCCGCAACTGTAACACTGGACAACATTCAAAGCTACAGCATCCTTTCCAGTAGCCTCATCGGTGGGGGAATTAGAACTCCGTTCCTCCCCCCCCCTGTCCTTTACTTCCAGTGCAGCATGCCGGCTGTGTTCATCTAGAACCATGGCATTCAGGGGCACTCCCCCCTTCTTGGCATCCATGCTGAATCCAAGGGTCAGCTTTACACTCAATCTCAAGCCAGCTTTCACTTTTCAAGCCAGTAAAACTCCAAAAGTCTCTGTTTACTGCTTCACTGGCAGGCAAGCCTTTGGGCTGTTTTTTCAAAACCCTTGCACAGCTGCGCAGATACAGTTTCGATTTCCCAGGCCCTTTTAGCCCACTCAGTAACTGGCAGACGTTGCCTAGCAACCTGCTCAGGACGGAACTCCTTATCTCACCACAGGAATTCCTGGTATGCAAGCTTGCTCTTTCAGAGCTTGTTTTTTTCAAACGCAGCTCTTTCTTGTGAACCAGAAAATAAACCTTTCTGCGTTCATTCTCTCTCTCCCAAAATGCAGCATACCTTTTTTGGGGCTCCGTTGCCTTGAAACACACTCCTCTCGGTGTCCAGCTGTCTGTTTCAGCTTTCTGGCTGCAGGCAGACGCTTTTCATTATCTCCTTAGGTGCAGAGGATGGCAACGATTCATCGACCTCTCACCTCTCATGCAGATTCTCATAGATCAGATAACCATCGGTCTGCTACCAGTTGTCGGAATTCAAACCAGCAGAGCCTCCAGCTCTTAGGAATTTGGCCACCCTCCAGGTGCCCGGCTTGAATCCTTATGTTTACCTCCCCTGCCAGCGTCTGCCGGCAAGATCAAGGGAGGTCTCTTCGGCGATCCTTTCAAACGTGAAAAGAACACACCACTCCTCCCCCAGGGAGGGGGAATGTGACAGACAGAAATATATCTACATGTCTTTATTTCTGTCTTTCAGCAGTACAGAGAAAACATGTCTGCACACTCTGCTTCCCCACTGCAGAGAGAGAATAAACTCCACCCATGTACTTCCAGTACAGGGTCATGTGCTGCTCTGAGGTAACATCCGGCTCTCAGAGCAGTGAATAGACTGTGCCTGGTTCCCACGGTACAATCCAATAACAGCCACATCCTGTTTACCATTCCAGCCACCTGGTGCTTGCTTCTGCATTGCTCCTTTTTCGTAACAGGTAGAAGGTAGCCGCCGTGGCCAGTACCCACTGACAGCCTTATCCTGCATAAATTTCCCTACCCTGTTTTAAAGTTGGTGGCCATCAGTATGTCTTGTGCAAGTGAATTCTGCCGTGGGAACAAATGCCATAGTTCTTACCACGCTTTGTGCCGTTTAGGAAAAGGGAAGCAGAATGGCAGGGAGTGAGAATAGCTGGCCGAACCCAAACAGAAACAATCGTTCTAGGAGGGAGGATACACTGCAACACCCTTGTTGCTGATCCCATTGGTTTTATCTTTTGCTAGCCTGAATAACCTTCATCCGCAGATGGGAATGAACATTTGTGTGCAGTCCCACATTCCTTTCTTGCTCCCTCTCCTAGCAATTTTGGAGGTTTCTGTTCACATACAGGTATTGCTAACAATTAGGAATTAACACTAATTGTTAATTAGGGGGGACGCGGGTGGCGCTGTGGGTAAAACCTCAGCGCCTAGGACTTGCCGATCGCATGGTCGGCGGTTTGAATCCCCGCGGCCGGGTGCGCTCCCATCGTTCAGTCCCAGCGCCTGCCAACCTAGCAGTTTGAAAGCACCCCCGGGTGCAAGTAGATAAATAGGGACCGCTAACCAGCGGGAAGGTAAACGGCGTTCCGTGTGCTGCGCTGGCTCGCCAGATGCAGCTTGTCACACTGGCCACGTGACCCGGAAGTGTCTGCGGACAGTGCTGGCTCCCGGCCTCTAGAGTGAGATGAGTGCACAACCCTAGAGTCTGTCAAGACTGGCCCGTACGGGCAGAGGTACCTTTACCTTTACCTAGGAATTAACAACCATCTTCTCTCTTTCCCCCCTCTCCGCTCCAAGGTTACAATAGCCATCATCCTTGGCTTGCTTCTTCTATACATAGTGGTTTACATCACGGGCCCCTTGGTCAAGGCCTTATTCAACAAAACATTCCGGAGATTGGAGGAAGCTTTAGCTATGCGAATAGGTGAGTTGGCAACAAGCAGGGGCACTAAGGAGGACAAAACCTCCTTGAGACTTCTGTTAGGGAACCATCTGATAGGGAAAATGTGATCTCTTAGCAGGAAGGCCAATTTTGGTTTGCCTTAAGGACTTAGGTCTGCCAGTCTCATTAACATGGGAAGATGTCATTTGTATCTTGAGGAGGCAGGGATATGGCTAATCCTAACTCACCAAGAGGGGAGAGGAGAGGAGGCTGAGGGAACACATCACAAGAAAGGGTGTTTGAAATGGGGTGAGGGGCTGCCGGCTCTGCAGGCGAGGGGTGACATAGCTGGGCTTCAGAGCGTGTTTCTCCACAGGGTTGCTGCAGAAAGAATGTAGTTGGTCAAGGGAGCTGTGGACTCAAAAAGGTTGAGAACCTCTGCCCTAAACTGTTGGAATGGTTTAAAAGGGCATATTCAGTGTAGGAGAGGCTGGGCCAGTGCAAATAGGAAGGAAGTAGAAAGAGTGAACAATCTCCTGTCAGTTCAGTGGTGCCTCGCAAGACAAAAAGAATCCGTTCCGCGAGTCTCTTCGTCTTGCGGTTTTTTTGTCTTGCGAAGCAAGCCCATTAGCGGCTTAGCGCTATTAGCGGCTTAGCGGGCTTAGCGGATCAGCTGTTAAGCAGCTTAGCGGCTTAGCGGATCAGCTGTTAAGCGGCTTAGCGGATCAGCTGATAAGCGGCTTAGCGGATCAGCTGATAAGCGGCTTAGCGATCAGCTGTTTAGCGGCTTAGCGGATCAGCTGTTTAGCGGCTTAGCAGATCAGCTGATAAGCGGCTTAGTGGCTTGGGAAAAGGGGGGGGGAGGAAAAAAACCCCGCAGGAACTCGCAAGACATTTTTGTCTTGCGAAGCAAGCCCATAGGAAATTCGTTTTGCGAAGCTCCTCCAAAATGGAAAACCCTTTCGTCTAGCGGGTTTTCCGCCTTCGAGGCATTCGTCTTGCGGGGCACCACTGTTGTGGATTTTTGAGGAGACCCTCATGGGAGCCATTGGTGACCCTTGGCCTATGGTCACCTAATGATTTAGCTCAACTGTACTAGGGCAGGCAGGCACACTTTCACAGATGCTGTACCAGGCCTGCCTCCCTCTTTTTTTGCTTTGCTAGTCCAAAAACTGGGACTAAGCATGCTCCATGGAACCAGTTTAACAGTCAACGTATTGAGCCTCTCAGCTTCTTGTGAGTTACATCTTCAGCTATTTCTGGAACCATTTGAATCTCTCTCTCTCTCTCTCTCTCTCTCTCTCTCTCTCTCTCTCTCTGCTGCCAGAATCCAGCCTCACCTTCTCATCTTCATTCACCAGTCAAGGATCCCTGCAGCACTTGGCCTCTGAACTCAGCGGGATCAGTTCACCACAATCACAATCCCCGAAAGGGCCTCCCCAGTCAAAAACGCGCTAATGTCAGCTACAGCTTCCAGGCCCTTTCTGCCACTAGCCCTGCACTGTGTCTGGGTGCACCATCCCTCTGTGATTCTCCTTCCTCTGATGAGCTTGCAAAGGGCTCCTCTTTGCTTGCAATGTCCTGACATGGAGCAAACAACAGCCACCTTGGACATAACAACTGAATGACATCTGAATCACAAAGCTTTAAAAAAACCACAAAACACGGTGGTCTGTGAGCAAGTTGTTCAGTTGGCCCATTTGCAAGATGCATGGGAACCGTTCCAGAAATCTGTGTCAGTAAAACCACTAAGACCAGTTGGTGGGAGATACCCAGAGACTACCCAGTTTCAACTATATCACCCTAGGCAGCACCTTTTTGCTATTCCTCAAACCCCTTTAGTCATCTCAGGTCAATATGTAATGTATTCCATCGCCCTGGTGCTTTCTCAGCTGCTGTGTATCATCCTGACGCTAGAAAGCAGCTGCAGAATTAAACCGGACAGGCCAACTTAACCAAAAAACCTGATTGATCCACTTTACACATGACAAGTGCCTGATCCTGTACATGAAACTCCAGGCCTGCTTTCAGCTTAACATCTGCCTGTGTAGAGGCAGTTTGTGAATGAATGGAAGGCCATTGCACCTTTCCCCAGTCATTTCTTTAAAAAGGAGGCAGATAATCCTTTTTACCAATTTTCTTATCTGTTCACTTAATGTTGTTAGTTTTTGATGGTCATTCCAAGACGTTACATGGTTCATTAAACATTTGATTGCTGTGCAATTTGGTTGGTAAGGAGTATCTTTTGTCCTCCAGTGAGTGCAGAACATAACGGTGGAAAGTCATTAACTTCTCATTGCACAGGTCTGAAGAAGTGTGCATGCACACGAAAGCTCATACCAAGAACTAACTTAGTTGGTCTTTAAGGTGCTACTGGAAGGAAAAAAATTTTTTGTTTTGACTATGGCAGACCAACACGGCTACCTATCTGTAACAGGTCTGACCTGTGAGCATGTATTGACACACACAGAGACACCCCAGTCAGGACAGGAGCAAGGATTGCCCCCCCCCCCGTGCACTCCCACATGAATTTAAAAGCATGCAAGTTTCATTTTATAGGCAAATTCTTGGGGATCAGGAAACTGCAAGAGGGTTAGCTTGCAAGGTGGAAGGGGAGAAAGCGGGGAGAATATCAGGCTCAGCTTGCATTTTCTCCCTCCTTGTAATCTGGTATTAAAATGGAGAGGAAAAAGGAATCATGCAGAAGTCCTGAGAGCAGCTCTGTCTCTCACAAGGGGCTCTAAATTCATCTTTGCTGACCTCTGAAAGCTGCTCAGGACAGAGGCTGCCTGCATGCCATACATTTAAATCACACAACTTCGCTAAAATAATTCTGGGAACCATAGCTTTTAAAGGGGTGCTGGGAATCTAGCTTTGTGAGGGGTAAGCTGCAGTATGTGGACCGAGTACTCCCAGAAGTGCAAGCTGGATTTCAAAGGGGCGGAGGAACCAGAGACCAAATTGCAAACATGCACTGGATTATGGAGAAAGTTAGAGAGTTCCAGAAAAACATCTACTTCTGCTTCATTGACTACGCAAAAGCATTTGACTGTGTCTACCACAGCAAACTATGGCAAGTTCTTAAAGAAATGGGAGTGCCTGATCACCTCATCTGTCTCCTGAGAAATCTCTATGTGGGACAAGAAGCTACAGTTAGAACTGGATATGGAACAACTGATTGGTTCAAAATTGGGAAAGGAGTACGACAAGGCTTTGGAAACCATTTTCCTGGGTTAAAAAGTTGTCTTATACGCCGGAACATATGGTAAATGTGCAAAGGATTCTTTTAAAGCAGTAGTATTCATTAGGTGCCTAAATGCAACTAGAGATTATACTTTAAGTGGGATTGTGCTTTAATTCTAAGTATCCTTGCTCATAGGATTGGACTTTGGAGCTGGCTGCTAAAACCTGCCAGGGAAGGCTAGCCACAGTTTATAGAATGCAGAGGCTTCTTCACCCCATTGCCTCCAATCTAGCTAGATAGCAGCTAGACAACAAATCCCACACAAACCCTGGACTTTCTCCAAAGTATTTTCAGTTCCATACCCATTCCAAAGGAACTCAGCAGTACAGCTCTGCCCCTCTTACTTCGCAGAGTGAATTAGGTAAATCCTTATAAAGAGCCATTTCCCCCAGAAAGAGAAGCGCTGCCTCCCCCCCCGCCCCAGTCCTCATTCCTGATTTTTCTACTCTACTCAACTCCCCTTGTTTCAGAATTTATGAAACACACACTATTTATTTATTTATTTATTTACTTGCTTGCTTACTACACTTGCACTGGTCATGGAGCCTTGAGGATGCTGAAACTATGATTTAGAATGGTGTGCGAGAAGCAAGAGGAGCGTTGAACTTTGACCTTGCACAGGTCACCGCTGAAACTTGAGACCCCCAAGGTCCACCTCTGCTAATTGTTGCCCATCCTTGATAGGTTCCCACAACGTGCTATATCAAGAAGCTTTCACCAATTAACACATCTCCAAGCTATTAACAAGTCCATGGCTCTGAACAGCTATTGCCTCAGGCAACCTACACTTATGACTCTACTTACAGAAATCAGATAAGAAAGCCCAGGACAATATGGATAAAGTATTAAGGAAGTTGCATTTCCTTAAAACCAGTTTTTCTAGTGAAAAAAAATAAATGCAGTTTTTTAGATCTGTGCTACTATGGTAATCCACTAGAGGGCAGTCTGCACCCGCTGCAAACACCAAATCATTTATTCCTGAGCTTGACTGCATTGTAGGAAATAATTTATTTTGCAAGCGTTAACAAGAAAACAAGAGAAAAAGAAATTTCCCCAAGAGTGAAGGGAGCTGTAAATGTATCTGATTGCCAAAACTTCTGATAGGTGACAGGGAGGGCTTTTTTAAAGCCAGAACTCAGTTCTGGCACCTCTCAGGTGGGCACCATTGCCATTATAAGAGAACAAGGCAGGTGTTCATGGTGAGTCCTGGCACCTCTTTTTCTAGAAAAATAGCACTGGTGACAGGCACTTCTTTTTCCTGAATTGAAATTGAGAATTTGCTTCACACATACAACTGAGAGTCCCATTCTCAGGGGCAGCCCACCCCTGAGGCGAGGTGAAGCATTGGCCTCAGGCAGCAGATTCAACCCCCTTCCGTACTGTCTCTCATGAGCTTTGCAAGCAATATCAAAGTGTATCTGATGAGCACTCTTCAACAGTGGGTAGTTAGAGATTGCAACATGTGGAAACCAATTTTTGCTTCAATTTTGTGTCTCATCACATCATGCTATACCAAGCCATAGCTTAGTGTGAGCTTGGGTGCCCCAAGAGGTTCTCCTGTAGAGGAAGGGCTGCAGTTCAGTGACAGAGCACTTGTGTGCTGGTCCCGGGGGGGGGTGTGTGTTACCGTGCGGCGTGGTCTGAGTCCGGTCCTGGGTCGAGGGTCTGGAGGCTGTCCGTCAAGGGCGAAGCGGGGTCCAAGGCAAGGAGCCGGGCGTGGTCAGGAACTCCAGAAGAGCGGGTCAGAGTGCCGGCAGGAACAGGTTTCCAACGATGTTGCTCCTGCAACCTGGGACTGGGCTGACTGGCCTTTATCTCCTCTGAGGCCTGGGGCGGTCCCGGCCCACAGGTGACTCGCCTCCCCTGGCCTGGAGGCGAGCACTCCTCCTGCGGGAACTTAGTTCCCTCCGCCTCTCTGCCCTGAGCCTCTGCAGCTCAGGTGTGCTGGTCCCGGGGGGAGGTTACCGTGAGGCGTAGTCAGAGTCCGGTCCTAGGTCGAGGGTAAGAAGGCTGTCCGTCAGGGGCGAAGCGAGGTCCAATGCAAGGAGTCGGGCGTGGTCAGGAACTCGGGAGAGCAGGTCAGAGTGCCGGCAGGAAACAGGTTACCAACGATGTTGCTCCCGCAACCTGGGACTGGGGCTGACCGGCTTTTATCTGCCCCAAGGCATAGGGCGGCCCCGGCCCACAGGTGACTCGCCTCTCCTGGCCTGGAGGCGAGCACTCCTCCTGCGGGAACTTAGTTCCCTCCGCCTCTCTGCCCTGAGCCTTTG
Organism: Podarcis raffonei; assembly: GCF_027172205.1. Lineage (NCBI taxonomy): Eukaryota > Metazoa > Chordata > Lepidosauria > Squamata > Lacertidae > Podarcis > Podarcis raffonei. The sequence continues at coordinate 6,019,704 of NC_070609.1, read as the reverse complement.
CAGCTCAGGAGAGGCTGGAGAGTCACCGGACCCAGAGGCGACCTCCTCTTCCCTTGCCGGGGCTGAGAGAGGAGCACCTGCAAGCAATGGGTCCTCCATCACCTCCGGAGCCAGAGCAGATTCAGCTGGTGTCTGCTCCTGAGGATCCAGCACAGGTGAGGGCCCTTCAGATTCAAGCCCTTGCCCCGGCTCAGCCGGCCCTGGAGGCGGGGACTCCTGTGCAGGCTGGGATTCCTCCGGTTCAGCCTCTGAATCAGATTCCCAGGCCATCACAACTTGCTTGGCATGCAGAAGGCCCCAACTTCAATACCTGGCATCTCCAGCTAGGGCTGGGAGACACTCCCTGTCTGAAACCCTGGAAAGCTTCTGCCAGTCAGTGTTGACAGTACTGAGCTAGATGGACCAATGGTCTGACTCAGTGTAAGGCAGCTTCCAGTGATCTTTCTGCTGCTGCACAGCCATGAGCTAACCTGTATCTTGCTCCAGTTGACTAATGAAGGGAGGTCAGCTGTTGCAGGACCATGGAGAGCTCCAAATGTGCAACTTGCTCCCACGTGGGCTGGAGGTGAGCCAAGGCCTCCTGAGCCTCTGAATGTAGCCTGCCTCTGAGGACTGGAGGTTTTTTTTTGTTTTTTTAAGGACCAACTCTCTGGCCTGAAGATGTGCACTTCTCTCCATGACCTCCTGTATGCTGTACTCCTTGTGCTGTTTGACTGGAGTAATATTACTACTACTACTACCAGTACAGTGGTACCTTGGGATGCGAACAAGATCCGTTCCAGAGCCCCGTTCGCTTCCTGAATGGAACGTACGACGCATCTGCACGTGTGCGGGTCAGGTTTTGCCACTTCCACGCATGTGTGTGACGTCATTTTGTGGGCATGCGCATGCGCGAGCAGCAAAACCCGGAAGTAATGCGCTCCGTTACTTCCGGGTTGCTGTGGAGCGCAACCCGAAAACGCTCAACCTGAAGCACATTCAACCCGAGGTACGACTGTAGTAGTATACCACCCATCATCCACAGATCTCAGGGCAGTTCACAACATAAAAATACAACCTAAAAGCACAAAATACATGATAAAAACAACAACAAACCCCACAAACTAATGTGGTGTTTCCCGCCGTTTTGGAGCCCCCACCAAGTCACTAGTACGCCACTGAGGAGGAATGGTTGGCTGCTCCACAACCCAAGGGGCAAGATGTCCCACAACGAGGAACGCCTGATAAGTTCTGAGGAGATTTAAGGGGCAAAGAGAACCGCCTCAGTGAAATACGGAGCACCGTGAGGCAGCACTGAGGAGATTTGCATGGCGATACCCGCCCCCTCCCACAGATGGAGTAAATAAAGACACCGGACACAAGAATTTAGGTTAATGGGCGAAAATGGCCACAACTTTATTGATTACAGGTAAGAGCGGTATTGGCTTTAGGCATTGGCCCTAACAGACTATCCGGACTAACCGGGAAGGGGTTAAACACCAACAGGGGGAGCCCCCCGAGATGCACATCCGTAGGCGCTCCCCAAGGGGTTACCGCTCGGGAGCGCGCTTTAGGCCCTAGCCTCCATAGGTTTCGGACGAGGCGACGCCCCTCGGAGTCCTTTAACAGACCACCCTTCAAGATTTGGGGGAGGTGATGGCATTCCTCCCCCCCGACTTCATTTGCATGACAATGCCCCCTGCCAATGCCTAACCGCCAAAACCAAGGAGTTGTGACGTTTTGCTACGAGGTAGGCGAAAAAACCAAGTGGCTTCAAAATACAGCCAATTAGCCAAATGGAAAAACTCCTACCAGGCCCCTTGCGGCGACCAGCCGAAGCCCATAGCAAAGTCAGAAAGCAAACCTAGAGGGTGGGTGGGTGGGTGGGTGGGAAACCGCAGCAGCTGTAAGAGAGAAAAGGGGCGAGCCATGGCTGCCCTGACCCTAAATGCTCCCTGGTGGGCCTGCCCCCAGCGCCAGCCGATTGGCTGACGCTGTGGGCGATGAATATTAATGCTAAGGGAATCCCCGCGGGGCTGGCCCCAGCCCCGCGAGAAGTAGATGGGGGCGTGTGACCGCAACCCCACCCCCTCTTTAGGTCGGGAGTGGCTTTAAGATACGAGTCAGCTCCTAACACGGCTTCCTCCGAGGAGAATTCAAGAGGCAAGCCAACACGTGAACTGCCCTTGAGCCAAGCGACATGCTACATTACTCACACATTTTTAGAAATGTGATTAAGCTGGCCATTTTTATTTTGAGGGCCTGGTCCAGAACCTGCTGAAACCAGCTTCCTGCTGAAAATCACCCCCTCTCTGGCTGCCCCTGAAGGAGCTTTAAACAACACTTTGGGGGCGCAAATAGGTGTGTGTGTGTGTGTGTGTGTGTGTGTGTGTGTGGTGATTTTCATCAGGAAGCACTTAAAATATATAACATAACATATAGTTTGGGCCCTGAGTAGCCAATGGCTAAGTAGTGAGGAGATCTGAGGGTCAACTGCTGATATAAACTGAGCCCACATTCACATTCACATGCTATGATACCACTTTAAACAATCATGGCTGCAGTTTGCTGAGAGCTGTTAGGAGACGCCCCACCATTCCCCTCCCAGAGCTACAATTCCCAGAGTGCTTTCAGTGTTAGAGGGGCTTTTTCTCTGGTGGCAGATGACAGAAACTATGACACCACGAGACTGGTGTAAATCCAAATCAAATAAAGGTTTTATTACAAAACAACAAACAACAAAGCTTGTGAGTGTTTTTCCTTGCAGGCAAAGTTCAAACAACTTTTCCTGCTTTTGAAGTCATGACCAGCTGTACCCAATCTGCCCAAAGCTCACAGAAACAGTTTTTAAAGGTACAAACATCTTTACTGTTTCTTTGCAGAATGACTCCCAACACTGTCTCATTCAAACAGAAACAGAAGCGAAACAGTACTTTAAACATACACAAAACATATTTACACATCATGCACAACAATTCCTAATTTTGTCACTAGTCGTGCATGTTTCTCAAAAGTTAGTGCTTTCGTAAATATATCGTTAAAGAAATTGGAGTTCTTGTTGGAAATACACTAAAAAGGATATACCAAGAGCTCAGGCCACAAGTTTCAATATAAGGAATAATTCCTACTCGAGAGTTGAAAAGAAAAACGTGTATATTCTGCTAAGAATAATAGTTTGAAGCTAATAGTAAATTTAAACACAACGTGTAAGTACGATAGTTTTAAGGTAAAACGTTTAAGTACAGAAATAATGTAGTTTCAAATATGCAGTGATATAGTATAAAGGTACATAAAATACCAGTACACAACAATTATTTTGTACAAGTCTCAATGGCAGTCAAAAGGAGTCCATATTATATAGAATCAGAATAAAGAATAAAGAATCAAATAGGGCCGAAAAGGAGTATCCGGAGTGTGAATCAGATGTACGACTCAGTAGTGGTGACCAGGACAGGGCCCTGTTTCGGAGTAAACGCCTTCTTCAGCTTGGTTTTTTGAGGACTATAAATCTGTTGGAAGTCTGTATCATTTAATTCTTTTGTGTTTCTTTTTCGACATGCTTCTTAGATAATGGAATGCTCCCACGTTTTCTTGCGTTTCTCTGTGCGTTTTTCTTTTCAACTTTTCCTTTTTCCTTTCCTTATCCTTTTTCGTAAATATATCAGCCACATTTTGCATGCTCTCGCAGTATTTTAGCATTATCAGGTTTTGTTTAACATTTTCAGTTACCTTTTGATACTTAATTTCTAAATGTTTGGCTTTATTTTTAAACTGCTCAGACCCAGCCAAAGTTATTACAGCTTTATTGTCTTCCCATATTTGAACAAGATAATCACACTGTATATCTAAATCATTGAGGATTTGAACGTAAAATTTTATTTTGTTGCACAACTCCCAACATTCAGCACCTGCCCCTCTTCACAGGGGACTCTGGGAAATATAGTTCTGTCCGGGGAATAAGGGTCTCCTAACAACTCTCACCCTTAACAAACTACAGCTCCCAGAATTCTTTGGGGGAAAGCCATGACGGTTTACAGTGGTATCATAGTGCCTTAAATGTATTGTGTGAGTATGGCCAGAGTGCAACATGACCAGGGATGTTCGCAGTGAGGTGCTGGATCAGGCCCAGCAGGCTTCTTTTTTTATATATAACTTTTTTATTCAAAAATGAAACAAAAGATATTATCCAGAAACATCATCATATTATCATCCTTATTTATTTATTTATTTATTTATTATTTACATCCTTATTTTCCCCCATTTTTCCTCCCTCCCCTCCCTTCCCCCACAGAACTTACCCACCCTTACCCCCCGACTTCCCTCAGTTCCAGTCTTTGATTTCTCTAAAAATGCTGTTTTCTGCATGTTACAGAGTTGTATAGATCCTCAAACTATTTAGCTGATTATTAGCAATAAAAAGTTTGTGAAGGTTTATTCAAAACCAGCCAAGGAGTCCAGTTCGCTTTGTTGCGTCTTCAAATACTTTGTAAAGGGTTCCCATTCACCTTTAAAGTCACAGGTATACTTGTCCCGTAGCTTATATGTCAGTTTTGCCAGTTCTGCATAGTCCATCAATTTTTCTTGCCGTGATTCTTTAGTTGGGGTTTCTTCAGTCTTCCATCCTTGTGCTATTAAAACTCTCGTGGCCGTTGTCGCATACATGAAGATGTTTTTCAGCTTTTTTGGCAGATCTTTCCCTACAATCCCTAATAAAAATGCTTCAGGTTTTTCAACAAATGTTAAATGGAACATTTTCTTCAATTCGTTGTATATCACTTCCCAATTTTTTAAAATTTCCTTACAATCCCACCACATACGATAAAAAGGCCCAGCAGGTCTCTAAATCTGGCCATTTGCCGCAAAGCCGAGACTCGGGCCGCGCTGAGGTAAACCAGGTGCGGTGTATGATTGGCAGAGCCGCCGCTTAGCCTCTTCCTCCCGCCGCTGCCGCCCTGGTGCTCCTGTGGCTGCTGGCGCTCTGCGTGCCTGTGAGGGGGGCGGCAGTGGCGTTCCTGGAGGAGGACAGCCAGCCTGGGCTAGGGCTCGGCGGGGCCACTGCCACCGTGCTCCCATTGGCAGCTGCCGTGATGGTGTAGCACCCTGCTTGTGGTTAACGCTTAGCTGGAATGAAATATTCAACGCAGCAATAGAGAAATTGAAATAATAATTTATTTGTCAGACAAATAAATGAGAGACACAGTGGTTACCAAAGCTCTGCCCACTCCAGCCCTGATGGCCAGCACTTATATTTCCTCAGCCCAGCCCCCTTGCTCCTCCTTTGGCTGCCTCTGTCCAATCAGCCTGGTTGAAATTCCTATTGGCTGTTTGCTAGAACCAATCATAAAAGATACACCCATTTCCTATTACCTTTTATGGGAGACAAAGAGCTATATTTCCTTCTATCTATAAATGGCAAACAAGTAGCCATATATCTTACATTTGCCTCGACCAGGCACCTTAATTACCAGATAACCTTTGGCCCCTGCTGCCCTATTACCCTATTCACTCCAAAACAGATGGCTAATGGTTCTAATTTTATCTTAAACAGAGATCTTGGGTTCACCTTCTCACACACCATCTATGAAATAAGAATCTAACATAAGAATCTAACATTTCTTACTTTCTAAATCCTTTGCATAATTACATTTAAGCCAATATATTTCATACATAACATATATAGATTTTTAGAAGAAAGGGAACTTAGTAAAAGCTAAGCTAAATTCTCTCTAAGTTCTCTAAAGCTTCAAAGCAGTTTCAGAGAGCTGCTTTGCCTAGTCCAGCTGCTGTTTCTATTTGCCCTTTTAACCTTATGAAAATGTGGCTCAAGTTTCTAATGGGAGGCACAATAATTCTTACTATTTACCAACTCTTAATTGTGTTTTTCAGCTTGATTGTATTCTGTAATTTGTATGGTCAATATGACCTTTTGCTCCTAGCCTGTAATTTCCTTTTACAACCCTGAAGTACTCGTCTCCTGCAATGAATCAGTGGGGCCCTTGAACAGGAAGATAAACATCTGCCAAAGTCTTTTTAGCCAGCTGGTCTTCTGCACACAAGCATCTGCAAATATATATATTTTTAAGCTCATTTTAAAATGCAGATCTTGATCAGATGCCTCATAATACAGATCTTGATCAGATGCCTCAATGGTGGAGGACGATGAGGCCAGCGGTGAAGTGGCCCAGGCGGTGGCCTTCACCTCCGGGTAGCAGGACGACGAAGGGGTGTGGGTAACATAGATTCCGGCGTATAAGACGACTTTTTAACCCCAGAAAAGAGGTTAAAAAGTCGGGGGCCGTCTTATACGCCGGGTATGGGCGTATAAGACGACAGCCGGTGGCAGGCTCCGCTCCTCGCTGGGCGGCTTTCTCCCGGTGCGTAGCTGCCCAGCGTATTAGGTGACTGGGCTTATAAGACGAACCCCCCAATCGCAGCTGCCAATTTGGGGGGTCGTCTAATACGCCCAGTCGCCTAATATGCCGGAATCTACAGTAGTTCTGGGAGGGGAATGGTGGAGCGTCTCTTCACAACTCTTAGCAAACTGCAGCTCCCAGAATTCTTTGAGGGAAGCCATGATGGTTTAATGCGGAAAAGGCTCACACAGGGCGGCAGCTGCAGGTGAGGCACCAGCTTGTCCTTCCCGTCCGGCCCCCGACAGTGTCTGAGGGACAGTGAACCGGCCCCCTGGGAGCCGTAGTTTGCTGACCCCTGGCGTAAGTGAAAGAGAGATGCTTGCCAGTTGAGAGTTGCAACCGCCCATTTGGCGTAGAGAAGCGATGGGGGAGTTGTGGCCCTCCAGATATTACCGGACTCCAACTCCCATCACCCTTGGCTGAACAAACAGTGCTCAGGGATGCTGGGAGTTGGAGTCCATCGTCAGGTTCTCCAATGGCAGGGAGGGCCTTTAAATAACCTATGCATTATTAGCCCCTTAAACCAGATGGATGTAAAATATCACAAGGCAAAGTAGATGTGAGGAGGGAGATTTGTGACTAGATCTCTCAGTGTTTTCCTCCTCCTCCTCCTCCTCCTCCTCTTCTTCTTCTTCATTTTGAAGAGTTTGGATTTGATATCCCGCTTTATCACTACCCGAAGGAGTCTCAAAGCGGCTAACATTCTCCTTTCCCTTCCTCCCCCACAACAAACACTCTGTGAGGTGAGTGGGGCTGAGAGACTTCAGAGAAGTGTGACCGGCCCAAGGTCACCCAGCAGCTGCATGTGGAGGAGCAGAGACGTGAACCCAGTTCACCAGATTACGAGTCTACCGCTCTTAACCACTATACCACACTGGCTGTAGATGCAGAGAGATGGTATTTTGTTCAGGGAAGCAGCAGCTGGGGAAGAGAGGCCCAATTCTTCCCCCCTCAGCCCCCCCGGAAGCTGCTATTAGCACCACTGAGGAGACATAGCAGGCAGGATATAACTATTCTGCCCCACATCTCCCTGTGATGCTAATTTAGATTAGCATCCCTGTAAGGGAGGCAATTTGGATCGGGAAAACTGTGCAATGGCAAAAGAGTTACAGTGGTACCTTGGTTCTCAAACACCTTGGTACTCAAATGCCTTGATTCCCAAACACCGAAAACCCATAAGTAAATATTCCGGTTTTCGAACATTTTTCGGAAGCCGAACATCTGATGCGGCTGTCAGCTATTGTTTCCGGGGCGCCTGCACCAATCAGAAGCTGAGCCTTGGTTTTCGAACATTTCGGAAGTCAAACGGACTTCCGGAACGGATTAAGTTTGGCACTTTTGTTTTTGCTATTTGTGTTTTTGTTTTTGTGGCTTTTTCGGTTAATTTGTTTTTGTGACTGTGTGGAACCCAGTTCAGCTACTGACTGATTGTGTGACTGCGGAAATGGATAAAAGGCCCCCATCCAAACAATGATAATCAGTGCAGGTAAGGAAAATAAATTAATTATAATTTTTATCATCTACAATACTGTCTTATTTATTTTATAGTATAGTACATTGATTATTGCTTTCATTTTATGGATCAATGGCTGCACTCCCGGTGGAGTACAGGATCAGGTTTAAGGTGCTGGTTTTAACCTTTAAAGCCCTATACGGCCTAGGACCCTCGTACCTATGGGACCGCCTCTCCTGGTATGTCCCACAGAAGAACTTACGGTCTGCAAATAAAAACATCCTGAAGATCCCAGGCCACAGAGAGGTTAGGCTGGCCTCAACCAGAGCCAGGGCTTCTTCGGCCGTGACCCCGATCTGGTGGAACGCTTTGTCACAAGAGACTAGGGCCCTGCGGGACCTGACATCTTTCCGCAGGGCCTGTAAGACAGAGCTGTTCCACCACGCCTTTGGTCAGGGCGCAGCCTGACCCCCTCCTCTGGCAATCTGCACAGAATTTTGCTTAACGGTTGCCATCAATTTGGTTTTAATTAATTTTTATAATGAAAGGTTTTTATAATGTTGGATTATTTTGATTGTTGTTAGCCGCCCTGAGCCCAGCTTCGGCTGGGGAGGGCGGGGTATAAATAAAATTTATTATTAATATTATTATTATTATTATTATTATTGGAAAGTAAAAGAGTCACATCCATTACTCTGATTGCTTTTGTACAAGCTTCCTCAACCTCAGCCCTCCAGATGTTTTGAGACTACAATTCCCATCATCCCTGACCACTAGTCCTGCTAGCTAGGGATCATGGGAGTTGTAGGCCACAAACATCTGGAGGGCCGAGGTTGAGGAAGCCTGCTTTTGTCCCTGGCCCTGTCTACCTAAGGAAGTTCGATTAGCCTCAACCAGAGCCAGGGCCTTTTCAACACTGGCTCCGGCCTGGTGGAACGCTCTGCCTAATGAGACCAGGGCCCTGCAGGATCTGATTTCTTTCCGCAGGGCCTGTAAGACAGAGTTGTTCCACCTGGCCTTTGGCTTGGAGCCAATTTGATTCCCTCCCCCTCTTTCTTTTTCCTTTCTCCTCCTATGAAGAGATTGCTCCCTAATTGTTTTAATGTTGTATCTTAATCTTTTAAACTGTATTTTAATCAACTTGTTTTTATTATTGGTTGTTAGCCGCCCTGAGCCCCGTCTTGGCTGGGGAGGGCGGGGTATAAATAAATTATTATTATTATTATTATTATTATTATTATTATTATTATTATTATTATTATTACCTGTTGCCTCTGGCCCTATCCACTACTCTGCTCCCCCCCCAATCATTGCCATGCAGCCCCTGGAGTGCTGACCATGAGGAAATGCAGCCCTTTGACTGAAGAAGGTTTGATATCCTATAGAGCAGTGCTTCCCAAACAGGTCTCCAGCTGTTGATGGACTACAACTCCCACCACCCCCAGCTAGCAGGACCAGTGGTCAGGGATGATGGGAACTGTAGTCCTAAAACAGCTGGAGATGCAAGTCTGGGAAATGCTGCTATAGAGCAGGCATAGGCAACCTCGGCCCTCCAGATGTTTTGGACTACAATTCCCATCATCCCTGACCACTGGTCCTGTTAGCTAGGGATCATGGGAGTTGTAGTCCCAAAACATCTGGAGGGCCGAGGTTGCCTATGCCGGCTGTAGAGCAACATCTGTGATCCCTGGGAGCTCTCCAGGGTCCTGCAGGTTCTGCTATCTGACACAGGCTGCTCAATTCCCTGAGATCTGCTGCTTGCTTGCTTGCTTGCTTGCATACATGTTCTGTTCATGAACCGTTACTCTGACTTTGTAGGCTTGATCCATCCTGGTATAAGGCACACTGCTACTCTAGCCCCAGTGCAGAGCCCAGCATTACAGTGGTACCTCGGGTTAAGTACTTAATTCGTTCCGGAGGTCCGTTCTTAACCTGAAACTGTTCTTAACCTGAAGCACCACTTTAGCTAATGGGGCCTCCTGCTGCCGCTGCACTGCCGGAGCACAATTTCTGTTCTCATCCTGAAGCAAAGTTCTTAACCTGAAGCACTATTTCTGGGTTAGCGGAGTCTGTAACCTGAAGCGTATGTAACCTGAAGCATATGTAACCTGAGGTACCACTGTATTACTTTAGATCTGTTCCAAGAGTAAAGCTCTCTCGGTGGTGACTCCACCCTTCTCAGGGCTTTTCTGTTTCTTGCATCCAACTGCAGCTTAGATCTCACTGACAAGATCTCTCAGAACTGGCTCTCGCTCTGTGGGCCTTGGTTTTTATCTCTCGGCAGCAGTGCTGAATCTTGGCTGGCAGATAGCGACACTGCCGGCCCTGGAGACCCAAAGCGAGAGAGGGAGGTTTCTCCATTCAGCAAACCCTTTCAAGGGCCAGCTCCTTTTCATCGTTGGTTGCCATTTATTAATCCGCAGCAGTTCCTAGACAGATAAAGGGCCTGGGAAGGGCCTTTCAGACAGCCCTCTGGTAGCTCCTTTTTAGTCTCCTTTTCAGCTAGAATTACGAAGGTTTCAACTCCCCAAAGGAGGAGAGAAGAGAGAGAAAGTGAGAGGAAGCAAAGATAAAGGAATCCAAGTCTGCATTGCATAATTCTCTCCACCAGCACTCCACAATTCCTCCGGGGCCCACGGCCACCAGATCAGAACTTTTAATCAAGACAGGATCATTAACATTGCTGTTGGATGTGGAGTCTAAAAGAAGAATCCAGAGAAGGATGAGGAGAATTTTCAGGGAGCTCTGGGCTGGTGGCAACAAGTGACCCACTCCCCGCCCCCTTTGTACCCTTGATAGACACTTCCTTCTCAAAGCAAATGGGCTAAAGTTTAATTCGACTACTCAGTAAGTGCCAGTAATTCAGTGTTAAGGTGCCACCTGCTTATTTGTTTACACTATTTCTGGTACTGGTGTGTTCTGTTGTAAATTATGGCTCAACATAAATAAGAGATATGCAGATGACACAACCTTGATGGCAGAAAGTGAGGAGGAATTAAAGAACCTTTTAATGAGGGTGAAAGAGGAGAGCGCAAAATATGGTCTGAAGCTCCACATCAAAAAAAGGAAGATCATGGCCACTGGTCCCATCACCTCCTGGCAAATAGAAGGGGAAGAAATGGAGGCAGTGAGAGATTTTACTTTCTTGGGCTCCATGATCACTGCAGATGGTGACAGCAGACACGAAATTAAAAGACGCCTGCTTCTTGGGAGAAAAGCAATGACAAACCTAGACAGCATCTTAAAAAGCAGAGACATCACCTTGACAACAAAGGTCCGTATAGTTAAAGCTATGGTTTTCCCAGTAGTGATGTATGGAAGTGAGAGCTGGACCATAAAGAGGCTGATCGCCGAAGAATTGATGCTTTTGAATTATGATGCTGTAGGAGACTCTTGAGAGTCCCATGGACTGCAAGAAGATCAATCCTCTCCATTCGGAAGGAAATCAGCCCTGAGTGCTCACTGGAAGGACAGATCCTGAAGCTGAGGCTTCAATACTTTGGCCACCTTATGAGAAGAGAAGACTCCCTGGAAAAGACCCTGATGTTAAAAGGTGAAAGATTTATACGATCTGAAGAGAAACCAGTGCTATAAAAGAAAATGTTATGAAGATGATGTATTGATGGTATATAACCCCCGTAAAGTTAGCAAAAATGTATAAGATAAGTAACAAATGTTGGAAATGTAAAGAAAAGGAAGGCACTTTCTTTCATATGTGGTGGGAGTGTAAGAAGGTAAAATGCTTCTGGGAAATGATTTATAATGAATTGAAGAAAATGTTGAAATATACATTTACTAAGAAACCAGAAGCGTTTTTACTAGGTATTACAGAGAATGAGATAAACAGGAAAGAGAAGAAGTTATTTTTATACGCAGTGACTGCAGCAAGAATATTGATGGCCCAGAAATTGAAACAAGAGGAGCTGCCTACGATAGAAGATTGGAGAGCCAAAATGATGGACTATGCGGAATTGGACAGAATGACAGGAAGGATTCGGAATCCACGAGATCAAAGATTTACAGAAGATTGGGAGAAGTTTATTCAATATTTGCAAAAACTAAGTGATAACCAGATTACGTTTGTAAGTTTTAAGGAAGCTCTGTGATGTGAAAATCTAATAAGTATAAACAATGAAATTGAAGCTACCAGAATAAATAACAATAAGTAGGATTGCGTTAAAAGTTATAAAATGAAGGAAGTTCAGACAAATTGAGGGAAGTCAAAAAAATGGAATTAAGAGGTAATTAAGAAGTTTGAATGTACAACTTTGTTTTCTTTTTTTGTATTTGTAAACCAATAAAAATATAATTCAAAAAGAAAAAAAAGAAAAAGAAAAGACCCTGATGTTGGGAAAGATGGAGGGCACAAGGAGAAGCGAATGACAGAGGACGAGATGGTTGGACAGTGTTCTCGAAGCTACAAACATGAGTCTGACCAAACTGCAGGAGGCAGTGGAAGACAGAAGTGCCTGGTGTGCTCTGGTCTATAGGGTCACGAAGAGGTGGACACGACTAAACAACTAAACAACAACAACAACAAATAAAAGATTTCCATCACACACAGCCTTCCCCAATCTGTCAGTGTAGTCATATGCCTGGGGCTGATGGGAGTTGTATTCCTAAACATCTGGGGGGGGGGGCACAAGGCAAGGAAGGCTGAGCATTTGCATGTTAAACTGTAAGGCACTTCATGCTTCCTTTAGAATTTCAAGGAGGAATCTATATTGAGAATTTGATAGTCAGCAAATGTATTTAAAATTATTTAACAAATGGATTAAAAGGCAGATGATTAGACAACTAAATTGGGCTGAATTAGGCCCCACTGGCTCTAGCCATTTAAAGAAGCACAATACCATTTTAAACAGTCATGGCTTCCCCCAAAAGAATTATGGGAACTGTAGTTTATTAAGGGTGCTGAGAGTTGTTAAAGGTAAAGGTAAAGGGACCCCTTACCATTAGGTCCAGTCATGGCTGACTCTGGGGTTGCGGTGCTCATCTCGCTTTATTGGCCGAGGGAGCTGACGTACAGCTTCCGGGTCATGTGGTCAGCATGGCTAAGCCGCTTCTGGTGAACCAGAGCAGCACACGGAAACGCCGTTTACCTTCCCGCCAGAGCGGTACCTATTTATCTACTTGCACTTTGACGTGCTTTCGAACTGCTAGGTTGGCAGGAGCAGGGACCGAGCAACGAGAGCTCACTCCGTTGCGGGGATTCGAACCGCCGACCTTCTGATCGGCAAGTCCTAGGCTCTATGGTTTAACCCACAGCACCACCCGCATCCCAACATACTTCGCTTAAATATAGGTACTACTTGCGGGTGGCGCTGTGGGTAAAAGCCTCAGCGCCTAGGGCTTGCCGATCGAAAGGTCGGCGTTTCGAATCCCCGTGGCGGGGTGCGCTCCCACTGCTCGGTCCCAGCGCCTGCCAACCTAGCAGTTTGAAAGCACCCCCGGGTGCAAGTAGATAAATAGGGACCGCTTACTGGCGGGAAGGTAAACGGCGTTTCCGTGTGCTGCGCTGGCTCGCCAGATGCAGCTTTGTCACGCTGGCCACGTGACCCAGAAGTGTCTCCGGACAGCGCTGGCCCCTGGCCTCTTGAGTGAGATGAGCGCACAACCCTAGAGTCTGGCAAGACTGGCCCGTACGGGCAGGGGTACCTTTACCTTTACCTTTTTACTTGGTTTCAAACAAATTGTAGATTGCAATTACAACTGAACTTAGAGGATGTGGTTTGCACTTGCCCGCCAACCCAAAGCTGCAAACCAGAATCCAGTGGTGAGGTGGCAATTGTGCATCACATTGTAGATTGCTTCACACTTAAGAGGATTCGTGATCTTTAAAATGCATCGAGAAGTTCTAAGTAATCTGAGCCCCTTCTACACAACAATGGATCTGCCAACTGTTATTCATATACATCAGGGCTATGTTCCATCAATATTATTGGATAAGGGGAACTCAGACCCTTTCCATTCTTCACTGAAGTTCAAAATATTATTATTTCTGGGTACAAGATATTGTGTGAAAATGTCCAAAAGTGAAAAATTCACCCAGATAGATAGGGTCTGTGTAGTTGGAAGTTTCAGCTCATCAGCAAGCCTTGCTGCTAGACCTTATTTTATTTACAAGGCGCCCCATAAAACAACATTTCTGGGCATCGTACAATAAAAGGAGAATAAAAATATAGCAGTAGAACCATACAAAAATAAAACCACAATAAACTTAAGAGACAACCCGCGTATAAACTCAAATGCAAAACCAGTACAATAAAACGCTAAGGCAATATCAACTACATACCAAGGTACAAAGCTGCCAATTGCAGCACAGGAACTTAACTCCCCCATCCCCAGATCTTTAAAATTCTCTGAAAATTCTTGACCTGGTTCGGAAAAGTCAGCGTTGGCACCTACCGTATTTTTCGCTGCATAACATGCACCTGACCATAAGACGCACCTAGTTTTTAGAGGAGGAAAACAAGAAAAAAAATATTCTGAACGAAACAGTGGATGTATGGTTTTTGTGGTTCATGCTGTGGCCACAGACATGTGATCTGACGGTGAATTTGGGGTGAGCCAATGCAAAAATCCTGAGGATCCGTGTGGATCCGTGCTTTGTAACCACATTTTTGCACCATTGCAGCCCCAGGAAACAGTGGATGCGTGATTTTTTTGGTGCAGGCTGTAGCCATGGACATGCTATGTGATCTGATGGTGAATTTGGGGTGACCCAATGCAAAAATCCCTGAGGATCCATGGGCTTTTACCTCCCCCTCCCAGGCAGCCTCCACTAGCGTCCCTTATCTCTCTTCCGATCCCACCAATCAGCTACTTCCTTTCAACACTCCCTTCCCTCTTGTTTGCCTTAGTGTTTTTCCTTAGCTGGAGCAGTTTTTTGCTCCTCCTTTTCTTCTAATTTCTCTCCTTATTGCTTTAGTCTTCCTGTTTTCCTTTGCAAGTTTGCTGTCTTTACGTCCCCCCTCCCAGGCAGCCTCCTTTATCTCTAGCGTCCCTTATCTCTCTCCCCGATCGGCAAACGATCAGCGGCTTTGTTTCAACACACCCTTCCCTCTTTCAAAAAACCCCCACCATGATCTGCTTTTCTCCCCTGGGACCACGCATTCGCTCCATAAGACGCACAGACATTTCCCCTTACTTTTTAGGAAGAAAAAAGTGCGTCTTATGGAATGAAAAATACGGTAACTGGCTTCCCTGTGGGGTTTTGGCAGAACATTTGCCAATGGCTTTGTCTACACAGCCTCTACTAGAAAGTATTCTTGGTGTCCAGGGAGAAAATCTATTCGCTTGATGGTAAACAAAATAAGGGAGCACTGAGTTCAGGAAGACTGCGCCCTCCAGAAAACACCCGCAGGCCCTCAAAAGCCACTACCTTCCACCTCTCCCCCAGGATGAATTAGGGAAGAATGTATTTTGCTCTGTGTTCCTACTGAGGTCCTTACCGGCAAGCTATTTTTAGCTGCTATTAACCTCCTGCCTCCCACTGTTAGGGCCTCTCCGTCGTCACTGGAGGCCGCGGCCAATTTGTCTAATTAAAGAGAATTAAGGAAGAAGTGTCCCCAATTAAAGCAGGAGAAATCGCCTATTTTGAAGGTAGGTTTTTGGCCACGGGTGTCAAATGGAATTAGCGGAGATGGAGACCTGTTCCGGCTTCGGAAGGGTTCAAAGGAAAGGAAGACTTCGCTGCCTTGAGGAGGAGGACCTGGACTAATTGGAGATGGGCTTGATTTGCACAGGAAAGAGGCCTAGTAGGTTATTTCCAAGCAAATCCCAAAGGCAAGCTTTTTAAAAAAAGTATTTGAGGATTGGCGAGTGTCCTCTTCCCTCCCCAAACTGCACCCAATACATGGAGAACAATATTTCTGTATGTGCCGAACTAAAGTGACATCAAGACTCTGGGGCATAACCTAAACTCAAGAGAGTCTCAGCTAATCTCAACAAATTGCAGATTAACTACATCTTCACATGGTTTAATCAGCATTCTGTGCTCATAACCAGTCCCTGGCCAGTGAGCTGGAGATATGCATAGAGTCATTTACTCTTATTCTTCTTTTTTTACCTTGCCCTTCCTCCAAGGAGCTCAGAGCAAGACAAATGGTTAATCCCCGCAGCCATTTTATTCCCTTGGCAACCTGGTGCGGCAGGTTAGGCTGAGAAACAAAGTGTGCGAAATGCCCAAGGTCATCTGGTCAGCTTCACAGTCCTAGTCTGACTCTCTAATCACCAGACCACGCTAATTCCTGGGCCTGCAAAGGATATCGTGCTCATTTCAATGCAGCAGGGGTGATCATCTGTGCAAAGGATTGTGATTGTGTACGCGTGTAAATGAGCAGATCTGACCAAAGTTGCACAAGTCTATCCTCGCAAGCAGAGACATCACCTTGCCAACAAAGGTCCGTATAGTAAAAGCTCTGGTTTTCCCAGTAGTGATGTACGGAAGTGAGAGCTGGACCATAAAGAAGGCTGATCGCCGAAGAATTGATGCTTTTGAATTCTGGTGTTGGAGGAGACTCTTGAGAGTCCCATGGACAGCAAGAAGATCAAACCTCTCCATTCTGAAGGAAATTAGCCCTGAGTGCTCACTGGAAGGACAGATCCTGAAGCTGAGGCTCCAATGCTTTGGCCACCTCATGAGAAGAGAAGACTCCCTGGAAAAGACCCTGATGTTGGGAAAGATGGAGGGCACAAGGGGACGACAGAGGACGAGATGGTTGGACAGTGTTCTCGAAGCTACCAGCATGAGTTTGACCAAACTGCGGGAGGCAGTGGAAGACAGCAGTGCCTGGCGTGCTCTGGTCCAGGGGGTCACAAAGAGTCGAACACGAATAAACGACTAAACAACAACATCCTCGCAAGCTGCACCAAGACATTCTAGAATGTCCTACTGTTCTCCAAGTGAGGTGTAAGCAAATGTCCCAGGGAAGACGTGTCACCCACAAACTTTGGACACACAGACAGGAGAGGTCTGTAAGGTAGAAGGGGCTCCAGGAGCCGATAAAAGGGCAAAACAGAGCCCTGAGGACTGGAAAGAGGGTGAGAAGCTAAGAAAAAGAGGTCAGAGCAGGAAAAGGGGGCTACTTTGGAATGGCATTGCTTCTGCATCCCACCAAAAGTTAAGGTCATCCATCCACCCATCCGTCACTGACCTCAGCATCCACCCAACTCCTTTCATCATTAAATCTGTCTGCCAGCTCTTACTTTCCCAGATGCACCTGTGTAAAAAGAAAAGGACCAAAAGCACTTCTGGTCAACCCAGGCCTAGTGAGAAGAGAGACTCTCAGTTGCTAATAGCTATTCTCCATATAGCCACTGGAGGTCTCCAAGAAACCGTGTTTTCCATCTGGAATCACAGAAGTCCCATAACAGATTCAGTTTTGCCTAGCACTTGGAAATCCAAGAGAGGTTGGTTGAGAGAGGTTACTTCCCCATTGCCAATGAAAACAGAAACTAGATCATGTCGTAGTGTGATCATTTGGATCCATCCTGATAAAGAGAGTTGGTGGATATATGGCATGGCATGCCCCATATCTCTGGGGAAATTATGCTAACCATGGTCCCAGAGAGGGGCTTGCTGGGAGCTCTGATGCTTAAACCAGGAATCTGCATGGTCAGAAGTTGGGAGCTAGCTAAGCAAGTTCCCAGAAGAGTCCAAGCCAGAGAGCCCTCTTTTTTTGGAGTGTTTTCACCTCACTCTTTTACCCTCCCAAAATCCCAGAGCAGCTTAAAATAAGAAGACAGTCCGTGTCTTCAAGCTTAGAATCTAAAAGACATAACACAAAAGGAGCGGGGAGTGGATTGGGCGAAAGAGGGAAAATTATACCCAGGCGCTTGTTCTTAGGTACAAAGTTCTTACAAGTCAGAGGCAGGGAACAGTTCTCAGCCCAACAGCCACATTCTCATCTAGGATGGCATTCAGGAGGTGGGAGTGGAATGGCACATGCCAAAGATGGGTGGGGCCAGCAGGAAAAGTGGATGGAGCCATTAATGTAGATGTTGTACCGTAGACTAGATGTTACCTATCCACGCCCATGATATCCTCTGTTAAGTTGTGGGTGAACATATAAGACGACACAGCGATTCTTCAAACAGCTCTTGTTTATTCACAGGCCAGAACAGAACTGAACTGAAGGGTTCAGTCAGCCTGCTTATATAGAGCTCCAGTACAACGTAACTGTAACAATTTTCTAAAACTATCCAATCACTGAACGTCACCTTCGATCCCTTATTTGCATAACTATCTACAGTATCCCCCTGCTGGCCCAGGGTGAGAACTTCAGTATATAACATCCAGGACACATTCCAGCCAGGCAAAAACGTTCAAGGAGGGTGCAAAGCAGGTCTGGTGAGGGGTGTGCATGATACCCCACTGCCCTGTAAACAATTATGGGGTATGTCTTCAGAGGCGGATTTAGGGGAGTGTGACCAGTTCGGTCACACTGGGCATGGAGCCTTGGAGGGTGCTACAACTATGAAGTTTCTGAAGGCAGCTCTGTATAGGGAAGTTTTTAATTTGTAATGTTTTATTATGTTTTTTATATATATTGGAAGCTGCCCAGAGTGGCTGGGGCAACCCAGTTAAGATGGGTGGGGTGCAATTATGATGATGATGATGATGATGATGATGATGATGATGATGACGACACAGGTGACGCTGTGGGTTAAACCACTGAGCCTAGGACTTGCCGATCACAAGGTTGGCGGTTTGAATCCCCGTGACGGGGCGAGCTCCCGTTGCTCGGTCCCTGCTCCTGCCAACCTAGCAGTTCAAAAGCACGTCAAAGTGCAAGTAGATAAATAGGTACCGCTCTGGCAGGAAGGTAAATGGCGTTTCCGTGTGCTGATCTGGTTCGCCAGAAGCGGCTTAGTCATGCTGGCCACATGATCCGGAAGCCGGCTCCCTCAGCCAGTAAAGCGAGATGAGCGCCACAACCCCAGAGTCGGCCACGACTGGACCTAATGGTCAGGGATCCCTTTACCTTTACCTTTTATTACTATTTAGAATGGAAGGTGAAAAGTGGGGGGGCACAAAACTTTATTGTTCCACAGGGCACTGTTGAAATTTGAGGCACCAAGGTCTGCCACTGCCGTCTTTGCTGGGAAGGAAAACCACCCTCCCTTTTTACACACCCACCCCCACCCACCCAGCCACCCATTGATTTGTTATGAATTCCCTGAGCTCTGCATGACTTTCAGTCAGCCAACCTGGAGCCTTCCAGATGTTTTTGGACTATAATTCCCACCAGCCCCAGCCAGCACAGGTAACTGGCGGGAATTGTAGTCCAAAGCTTCTGGCCGTGGCTTAAGGGAGTTGTAGCAGAAAACAACTAGCTGGCGCTTATGAGCTTTGTAATCCCAAAGGTGTGGGGGGCACTGGTTTGGGGAAGGCTACTTTCAAGAGCAAACCATCTTAAAAAGCAGAGACATCACCTTGCCAACAAAGGTCCATATAGTTAAAGCTATGGTTTTCCCAGTAGTGATGTATGGAAGTGAGAGCTGGACCATAAAGAAGGCTGATTGCCGAAGAATGGATGCTTTTGAACTATGGTGCTGGAGGAGACTCTTGAGAGTCCCATGGACTGCAAGAAGATCAAACCTCTCCATTCTGAAGGAAATCAGCCCTGAGTGCTCACTGGAAGGACAGATCCTGAAGCTGAGGCTCCAATACTTTGGCCACCTCATGAGAAGAGAAGACTCCCTGGAAAAGACCCTGATGCTGGGAAAGATGGAGGGCACAAGGAGAAGGGGACGACAGAGGACAAGATGGTTGGACAGTGTTCTCGAAACTACGAACATGAGCTTGACCAAACTGCGGGAGGCAGTGGAAGACAGGAGTGCCTGGCGTGCTCTGGTCCAGGGGGTCACGAAGAGTCAGACACGACTAAACGACTAAACAACTAAACAACAACAACAACTTTCAAGAGCCTTATCCACTATGACACTTCTTTCTCCCTTAGCAAAATTTGGCGAGATCTCTCAGAGCTGGGGTGCGTGTCTGGTTTCCCGGCACAGGTAAAAGCAAGGCATGTCATGACAAAGAAGCCTAATATAATGGCCTGGGGCTGGTGGAGTACAGCAGGGAAAGGGCTGTGTCTGCTCTACAGAGCCCTGTTGCTGTTTATTTACATTGCCCCAGGCAGACCCTGGGGAGAAGAATAAAAAATACTGGGAAGGTGGCGTAAAGGGGCAGGCACCCATGTCTCTGAAAGGGTGGAGGTCTGTGCCATACTGCAGAAGCAGCAGACCTGGTTTCCACCACAGCCTCACCCAGTCAGGGGAGGGACCTCTTCTCAGGTGCAGAAAGGGCCTATCTAGCTTTTAGGTAAGAGGTAAAGGGGACCCCTGACCATTAGGTCCAGTCGCAGATGACTCTGGGGTTGTGATGCTCATCTCGCTTTGCTGGCTGAGGGAGCTGGCGTACAGTTTCCGGGTCATTTGGCCAGCATGACTAAGCCGCTTCTGGCGAACCAGAGCAGCGCACGGAAACGCCGTTTACCTTCCCACTGGAGTGGTACCTATTGATCTACTTGCACTTTGAGGTGCTTTCGAACTGCTAGGTTGGCAGGAGCAGGGACCGAGCAACGGGAGCTCACCCCGTCGCGGGGATTCGAACCGCCGACCTCCTGATCGGCAAGCCCTAGGCTCTGTGGTTTAATCCACAGTGCCACCTGCGTCCCTGTTTAGCTTTTACCTACCTCCATTTTGCCAAATGGAACTTCCACATTCAGAAGGAGTCTACCTCTAAATGCCAGCTGCTGGGGGGAAACAGTGAGAAAAGGCTATTGCTCTCATGTTCTGCTTGTGAGGTTCCTGTGGGAAGAGGATGCTAGATAGACATTTTAAGTCTTATCCCACAGGACTACGTATTCTGAAACTCTTTCTGTGGCATTTGGTCTTGTAGCCCCACCCACTTCTTTTTTATATATATAAATTTTTATTAGTTTTTTAACATATCATTTTCAACAGTTATTAAACATACTTTTACATCTTATACAATTTTGTTGACTTCCATCAATCACATCTGAAAATTTTCCAATCTAATCACTTAATATACGTTTCTTACTTTCACTGTTACATTTAAATCTAATAACTAATATCTCTATGCTTTTTCACTTTGTAATATTTCATATGTTTCTCCTTACAAAACTTCTTGTAGTCCTACTAACGTAATTTGTTGATTGCAGTTGCTCTTCAAATAATTCGTATATTTCTTCCAATCTACTGTAAATCTCTGGTCCCACAGGTTCCGATTCCTTCCTGTCATTTTATCCAATTCTGCGTATTCCATTAATTTTGTCTGCCATTCTTCTTTCGTCGGTATGTAGCCCCACCCACTGTGGTGTAGTGGTTAAGAGCGGTGGACTCGTAATCTGGTGAACTGGGTTCGATTCCCTGCTCCTCCACATGCAGCTGCTGGGTGACCTTGGGCTAGTCACACTTCTCTGAAGTCTCTCAGCCCCACTCACCTCCCAGAGTGTTTGTTGTGGGGGAGGAAGGGAAAGGAGAATGTTAGCCGCTTTGAGACTCCTTCGGGTAGTGATAAAGCGGGATATCAAATCCAAACTCCTCCTCCTCTTCTTCTTCTTCTATAACACCACCCACCACTGGCCCCTCCCATTTTTGGACAGGCACTTTCTTTAAACCTTCATCCATTGTCTGTTCCTTTAAAGTTTAAAGGAAAAGAAAATTAACTCCAATGCGTTATAACACCAAACCTGAAAGAAAATGGTTAGTTACTTATTTCTCCTTGGGTGGGGGCATTCAACAGACACAACTAAAAAATGTGTTTGTGCGCACATGCTGTCAAGGGTTCTTAATTCTCTTTTTCGTTGGTTGGTTTGAAATATTTATATCCTTTCTGCAGTATGATCTACCAGGCAGCAAGCATCAATATAAAACATGAGTTTAAAACACACACACATGCACACACCAGTGAAAAAACATGAAGTACATCCGGAAAGCAGCAACAGCTAAATATTTATAAAGCTAAACATTTATAAAACTAAAAGGGATTTGATGAAGACAGAGCATGGGGCAACCAAATATCTTTCAAGAGACTCTTCAGTAGCTTGGGGGCTACCACTGAGAAGGTCCTGTCCCTGGTAATGATATTTCTGACATAGGCAGTCTCCACCCTGGACGAAGCCAAAGACGATGGTCCCAGAAAGTGGGTGGCTTCATGCCAGAGGCGATGGTTGTGCTTTGTGCCTAGGCTCACCAGTGTTCACCACTGACATCTCTTTTCCCTACCAGCGTTGAGGCTAGGTATAATGAATGGATGGCTTTGGTTAGCATGAAGGAAGGGGGAAGGAGGCAGGCGGGGAAGAGAATCAGTTCATACTTTCCATAGCCATGCATGAACTGGAATGTAGCTAGCCATCAAGATCCACACTTCTCAGAATTTTGCAGTGCAGTTTTTCACACACACGCAAACACCCAAAAAGTGTACAAAATGCATACATTGGGGGGGGGGAAGTGTACGTTAAAATGCACATTTTAGAGAAAACAACACACCCAAGTACATTATATCAGGAGTAAATTGCTGCAAAAATATTTATATTGGGGAAAATTGCATACAATAATGTGTATAATAGGAGAAGTGCAAACGAAAGATGCGGACAAAATTTCTTGGAAACTTTTAAGAAAACGCAAACTGGTGTGGAAATGTGGAGACCTGACTGGAAAAATGTAAAATTGTGAGGAACCAAAATGGGGGCAAATGCATCCATCCTTAGACCAAGGGAGCGCGGCTCACCCAAATTCACCCAGTGAGCTGAGAGGGAGCTTGAAATCTGACGTCTTTTCTTTCTTTCTTTCTTTCTTTCTTTCTTTCTTTCTTTCTTTCTTTCTTTCTTTCTTAGATTTACACCCTACCTTTCAATCCAATGATTCTCAGGGGAATTTAAAAGCAACAGGTAATAATATAAGCAACCACCAAACTCAGTCCTATGACCACACCCACCCACCCACCCACACCATATTAAATCTCGATCAGTTATGCTTTTACAGATTATGGGCAGGTGAAATAAAAACCCTTTTTTGCACGTCACGCAATGGAGTTAAGAAATGTGCTCCCATGAGAAGCAGTGAAGACCATTGATTTGGATAGCTTCGAAAAGGAAGCCACACAAACCCACGAAGGATAAGTCTATCAGTGGCAACTGACCGCAGTGGCCATATAGAACCTCCATGTTCCAAGGCGCCATTGGCAAGGGTGGCAAGAGCAGGAGAGGGCGACTGCCATTGAGTCCTCCCTGTGGGATCCCCAGGCAGGTGTCTGGTAGGTCACTGTGGGGCAGAGGATGCCAGATCAGATGGTCTCATCCAGCAGGGTTCTTCTGATGACTCTGAAGAGGTTTACACCCTTCGTCCAGTAATGAACTGAAGGAATTCTAATCAGGGGCGTTGCTAGAGGGTTGGCCCCCTGGCAGAGAGCCCCAAGTCTCTCCCTAAGTGACACAAGCATTTCTGGGTAGGTTTGAGAGGTAATGCATTGGGCAGTGCTCTGAATTACTGGGTAATTACTCTGAATTCGACGCGGGTGGCGCTGTGGGTAAAAGCCTCAGCGCCTAGGGCTTGCCGATCGAAAGGTTGGTGGTTCGAATCCCCATGGCGGGGTGCGCTCCCGCTGCTTGGTCCCAGCGCCTGCCAACCTAGCAGTTCGAAAGCACCCCCGGGTGCAAGTAGATAAATAGGGACCGCTTACTGGCGGGAAGGTAAACGGCATTCCGTGTGCTGCGCTGGCTCGCCAAATGCAGCTTTGTCACACTGGCCACGTGACCCGGAAGTGTCTCCGGACAGCGCTGGCCCCCGGCCTCTTGAGTGAGATGGGCGCACAACCCCAGAGTCTGTCAAGACTGGCCCGTACGGACAGGGGTACCTTTACCTTTACCTTACTCTGAATTACTGGGTAATTACTCTGAATTACTGCAACAGCAACAGCAACAACTGTTCTGGGGTGAGGTGCCAGTTGACCGAATAATATACTTGGGAATAATTTGGATGGGGAATTGGTTGGTTCTGTGACACTTAAATCCTAAATTTCCACCTGCACATGCAAATTAGCACATGCAGATTTTATGCAGATTTGTGCCTATGGGCCCGAATCATAGAATTGTAGAGTTGGAAGGGACACCGAGGGTCATCCAGTCCAACCCCCTGCAATCAGGAATCTCAGCTAAAGCGTCCATGACAGAGGGCCACCCAACCTTTGCTTAAAAACCTCCATTGAAGGAGAGTCCACCACTTCCGAAAGGAGACCGTTCCTGCCCTTTCTGTATTTGAACTCTGCAGCTTTTTGGGGGCAGAGACCTTTTTATAATAATCTATATATTGTGCCAGGGACGCGGGTGGCGCTGTGGGTTAAACCACAGAGCCTAGGACTTGCCGATCAGAAGGTTGGCGGTTCGAATCCCCGCAACGGGGTGAGCTCCCGTTGCTCGGTCCCTGCTCCTGCCCACCTAGCAGTTCGAAAGCACCTCAAAGTGCAAGTAGATAAATAGGTACCGCTCCTGCGGGAAGGTAAACAGCATTTCCGTGCACTGCTCTGGTTCGCCAGAAGCGGCTTAGTCATGCTGGCCACATGACCTGGAAGCTGTACACCGGCTCCCTCGGCCAATAAAGCGAGATGAGCACCGCAACCTCAGAATCGGCCACGACTGGACCTAATGGTCAGGGGTCCCTTTACCTATATATTGTGCTGCATTCTCCATCGAGGTGCTGCCATTAATTCTTATGCTGCTATAAATAACGTGACAGAACATTGTGGCCATCGCTTTGCTGCCAGGCTTTGCTTCCTAAGAATGAGGGGTTTCCTTCTTCAACAGACAACCACCTTTCTTGGGCAAAATACCCCCTCTCTGTCTTTCCCTCTCCCTCCTCTCTCTCTCTTTCTCTCTCCTTCTCTCTCCCTCTCTCTCCAACCTCCTTGCTAGACCTGATTTGTCCTCTGCAAGATTCTTTTCTGTCTCTCCCTCCAGCTCCGTCTCACCCCAGCTTCGTATAACACGATAACGGTGGGGACCTCTGGCAACAATAGGGGGATTGTGAAGCCAAGAGAGACGAGGAGGGAGATATAATAGAGACATCTCGGAGGGATATGATTTTGCCGACATCCAGGGCCTGACCTCCATAGCTCCTTCTATTGTGAGCTTTTATACCCAAAATATGATTTCCAAGAGGGATTAACAACTTCAAAAGGCAACCAGGCTTTGATGCCGGCGCTCCTAAAACCTTCATTCAAATCTTTTTAGTGAGGTTCTATATATATTTTATTTCGAGCAAACCTGATTAAAGTTCCCCATTGTCCTTAATGACATGCTTCTGTCCTCTCTCTTAAAAAAATAATTATAATATTAAAAAGTGATGGGGAAAACTTTTCCCCGTTTCTTTTTTTTTCTTTTTTAAAAAAGGAACTAAATACTGTTTAAATCGATAGTTGGTTATATTTGAGTTGATGCTTTTCTGCCTTCACATTGCATGATTGCTAGTAAAATCACGAGAATCTGGAACACATCCCTCTCCTTTTGCAGGTCCTGTAGATAATGGACGGGACTTCCCCTACCCCTAGGGTTGGACAAATTTGTCAATTTTAGTTCCTCTCAATTTCTAATTTCCTTACCCTTCAGTTCTCCACGTTTTCAGATTAGTTCATTTATTCTTTAAAAAAGAAATCCTCATGAAAACTTGTCAGCATCTAAGGGCAAATTTATCCTGACATGCACATTCTTGCAGGCAGTTTTCCCTAACTTAATGCATTTTATATAGTATTTCCACCAATACACACATCGTTAAGCACACTTTCCCACAGCAAACACATTTTTTGTGCACGTTATTTGGTTGGAGAACTGCATCACGAAATTCGGGGTGTGAATTCAAGCGATAGCAGTGTTTCGGTTAAATTAGATTCGCATTAAAATCCCAGCCAAACTGAACTTCTCTCCCTCCCCAGAGGTTTTCGCAACTGCATCTACAGTGGTACCTCGGGTTAAGTACTTAATTCGTTCCGGAGGTCCGTACTTAACCTGAAACTGTTCTTAACCTGAAGCACCACTTTAGCTAATGGGGCCTCCTGCTGCCGCCACACCACCAGAGCCCGATTTCTGTTCTTATCCTGAAGCAAAGTTCTTAACCTGAAGCACTATTTCTGGCTTAGTGGAGTGTGTAACCTGAAGTGTATGTAACCCGAGGTACCACTATATACAAAGCCAATTTTCTAAACTGTAACAGCCCTGAACAACCACAACTACACGCCCTCCAACATTTCTCTGATGAAAATAGGGACGTCCCATTGCATAATGACAATTTTACTATTTACAGTGGTACCTCGGGATGCGAACGGGATCCGTTCCGGAGCCCCGTTCGCATCCTGAACAGAACGTAAGACGCGACTGCGCGTGCAACCCGAAAATACTTATCCTGAAGCGTATTTATCCTGAGGTATGACTGTATACCCCACACATCTTACTGGGTTGCCCCAACCACTCTAGGTGGCTTCCAACATATTATACATATATATATGGATGTGTATGTGTGTGTGTATATAGATATAGATATAGATATAGATATAGATATAGATATAGATATATAGATATATATAACTTCCCTATACAGGATTGCCTTCGAACACCTTGGGGAGTCAGATAACTCCATACCTTCCAACATTTCTCCAATGAAAATAGGGATGTCCTAAGGAAAAGTGGCATATTCCAGGATCAAATCAGAAACCAGGATGGCTTCTCTAAATCAGGGATGTCCCTGGAAAATAGGGACAGTTGGAGGGTCTGCAACTATACCCACCCTACATGTTCTTTGGCTATGGCCTGAAAGGATCATGAATCATGTTAGATTCTATATTACTCTGGACAATTTGCAGTGTTTTTAAACACTTATTTCTACATACTCCAAAATGGGATGACCAGAATTGCATCCTTGTTGACTGTAGGCTCTTTGGGGACAGAGACTGTCTCTGGGTTGGATAGATAGCCAAGGCTGCTCCGGAGGTGCCAGTACTTTTAGCTAGGACTGCTCAGTCAGGATCAGGCCTGCAGTCCAGTGGCTAGCGGTCAGCTTGGCTGCGTGTAATTGGGAAAGGTCGTATTTCCTGGGCAGGCAGCATGGACACAGAGCTGACCTTTCACCTTGGGCGTCATGTGGAATTGATGGCTCCCATATGGGCTGGGTTTGTGTGCCCAAAGATCCCAAAGCCTTTGAGGTTGTCTTCATGCTTTTTTTAAAAATAAGTGTGCTCCTAAGAATAAGATAAGAGAAGGAAAGAGGGTGCTCAGTCTCAAAATGCTCACGGGTATGACTGTGAAGTTGCTGAGGAAATGCTGGATTGCAGAAAAAAGCATGGAATGTGGACACAGAATTCAGCTTCCTCAGAATATTAGCCTTCTTTCTTTCTAGTGAGCGCCTAGCCCTCAGTGTTCTGGAAATGCATACCCTCCAACATTTCTCCGATGAAAACAGGG
The DNA here is from genome assembly GCF_027172205.1 of Podarcis raffonei. NCBI lineage: Eukaryota > Metazoa > Chordata > Lepidosauria > Squamata > Lacertidae > Podarcis > Podarcis raffonei. The sequence goes on along the minus strand of NC_070609.1, from coordinate 5,992,378 downwards.
ACCTCCTATCTTCTTCTTCTTCTTCTCCTCCTCCTCCTCCTCCTCCTCCTCCTTCTCCTCCTCCTCCTCCTCCTCCTCCTCCTCCTTCTTCTTCTTCTTCTTCTTCTTCTTCCCTGCCCATCCAACATATATGAAAACATAATAAAACATTAATCATGAAAAAACTTCCCTATACAGTGGTGCCTCTGGTTAAGTGCTTAATTCGTTCCGGAGGTCCGTTCTTAACCTGAAACTTTTCTTAACCTGAAGCACCACTTTAGCTAATAGGGCCTCCTGCTGCTGCCGCACCGCCGAAGCACGATTTCTGTTCTCATCCTGAAGCAAAGTTCTTAACCTGAAGCACTATTTCTGGGTTAGCGAAGTCTGTAACCTGAAGCGTATGTAACCCGAGGTACCACTGTACAGGGTTGCCTTCAGGTGTCTTCTAAAGATGGTATAGTTACTTATCTCCTTGGCTCGGGGTGTGTGTGTGTCACATAACTCCATACCCTCCAACATTTCCCTGATGAAAATAAGTACGTCCTAACGAAAAGAGGGACACGGGTGGCGCTGTGGGTTAAATCAGAGACTAGGACTTGCTGATCAGAAGGTCAGCGGTTCAAATCCCCGCGACGGGGTGAGCGCCCGTTGCTTGGTCCCTGCTCCTGCCAACCTAGCAGTTTGAAAGCACGTCAAAGTACAAGTAGATAAATAGGTACCGCTCCAGCGGGAAGGTAAACGGCATTTCCGTGCGCTGCTCTGGTTTGCTAGAAGCGGCTTAGTCATGCTGGCCACATGACCCGGGAAGCTGTATGCTGGCTCCCTCGGCCTATAGAGCGAGATGAGCACCGCAACTCCAGAGTCGGTCACGACTGGACCTAATGGTCAGGGGTCCCTTTACCTTTAAGGAAAAGAGGGTCGTTCTGAGACTGAATCAGAAACCGGAACGGCTCCTGTAAATCTGGGACTGTCCCTGAAAAACAGGGACACTTGGAGGGTCTGGAAATGTGCTTGAAATTAAAGAAGCACCGCTTGCAGAAAGACTCCTGGGTTCATTTCCTCCACCCCCTTACCTCCCAACTTTGGCCCAATCATCTCTTATGTGGCTCTTCTATGCCTTAGTGACACCTTCACCTTCATCCCCAGCTGTGGTGTGAACATGCATCCTGTTGTTGACTGTCGTGACCCTGGTGTTGAGCCAGATGGCACAGCGGCACCGTGGCTGGGTGGGTAAGGAAGTGTTTGCCCCAACCCTGTGCCATCACGTAATTGCCCTGCCTCTGCCAGACTAAATACAGGAAGCGGAAGGTCAGGCCTGATGACCGTGTGCCTAAGCAGGCGACGAGGAGAAGTCGGAGAGGCCTGGGAGTGACCCCCAGGCGTTAACTCCTGCCCCGGCTGGCTCCATTAACTGCCAAACCAAACAGTACAAATAGCATCATTTAGGAACCGGCTGAAATCCAAGCACCCTCCCCCCACCCCGTTGCAAAGGGCAGACACTGCACAATTAGCAACCGGGGAGGGGGCAGCTATGAGAGGAGAATATTCGCTCCCCTTAACAAGTCCTATTGCCCTTGTTCAAAAGGACTATTGTTTCAGTCAGGGCGCCAGAATCTAAAGTGTGTGTGTGTGTTGTGCGTGTATTTGTGGGGCTGTGGCAAGGTGGGGGGGGGCAGAATAAGTAGCCAGACTGTATATATTCATTTATGCATGTGTATCTTCCAACATACATCTTTGCAGGCTTGTGTTTGGATTCTTCTTCTTCTTAATTTTTTAAAAATGAGATGAAGCAATATCTTCAGTTTTCCCAAAAACTGGAGGGTGTGGCAGTTTGCCCTTCACAAAGCCCCAATATTAAAATACCAATTCATCTCCCTAGAGAACAATTGCTAGATTGCGTGTGCATATGGCGCGTGGGACACGGGTGGCGCTGTGGGTTAAACCACAGAGCCTAGGACTTGCCCATCAGAAGGTCGGTGGTTCGAATCCCCACGACGGGGTGAGCTCCCGTTGCTCGGTCCCTGCTCCTGCCAACCTAGCAGTTCAAAAGCACGTCAAAGTGCAAGTAGATAAATAGGTACCTCTCTGGCAGGAAGGTAAACGGCGTTTCCATGCGCTGCTCTGGCTCGCCAGAAGTGGCTTAGTCATGCTGGCCACATGACCCGGAAGCTGTACGCTGGCTCCCTCGGCCAGTAAAGCGAGATGAGCGCCGCAACCCCAGAGTCGACCACAACTGGACCTAATGGTCAGGGGTCCCTTTACCTTTACCTTATGGTGCATGAACTAATTGGCACTGATCTTGTTATTTTCTATTTTGTAGCGCAGGCCCTAGGTTTGATCCCCAGCATCTCAAGATAGGGCTAGGAAGGACTCCCGGCTGAAACCCTGCGGAGCTGCTGCTGCTGCCAGTCAGTGCAAGCCATACTGGGTAAAAGAGTGGACTGCTGCTGTGTAAGTCAGCTTCCTTTCTCCATCTCTACGTTATCATCATAAAATTATAGAGTCGTAAGAATGGTAGAGTTGGATGTCACTGTCAGTTTGCACAGCGCTAATAATAATAATAATAATAATAATAATAATAATAATAATAATTTATACCCTGCCCATCTGGCTGGGTTTCCCCAGCCACTCTGGGCAGCTTCCAACAGAATATAAAAATACAGTAACCTATTAAGCATTAAAAGCTTCCCTAAACAGGGCTGCCTTCAGATGTCTTCTAAAAGTCTGGTAGTTGTTTTTCTCTTTGACATCTGGTGGGAGGGCGTTCCACAGGGCAGGTGCCACTACGGAGAAGGCCCTCTGCCTGGTTCCCTGTAACCTCACAGTGAGGGAACCGCCAGAAGGCCCTTGGAGCTGGACCTCAGTGTCCGGGCAGAACGATGGGGGTGGAGACGCTCTTTCAGGTATACTGGACCGAGGCCATTTAGAGCTTTGAAAAAGGGGCAGACACAAAGAACTTTGTGGCAATAAATATTTTAAATAAACTTCCTTCCTTGGAGGTTTTAAAGCAGAGATTGGATGGCCGTCTCTCATTGAGAGCCAGTGTGGTGTAGTGGTTAAGAGCGGTGGACTCGTAATCTGGTGAACCGGATTCGCTTCCCTGTTCCTCCACATGCAGCTGCTGGGTGACCTTGGGCCAGTCACACTTCTCTGAAGTCTCTCAGCCCCACTCACCTCACAGAGTGTTTGTTGTGGGGGAGGAAGGGAAAGGAGAACGTTAGGGTAGTGATAAAGCGGGATATCAAATCCAAACTCTTCTTCTTCTTCTTCATGGATGCTTCAGCTAAGATTCCTGCATTGCAACGGGTTGGACTGGATGACCCTGCGGGGTCCCTCCCAACTCTACAATTCTATGATTCTGTTGTGTTCTCTTTTTCCAGGGGAGAGACAATAACTGGATGACCGAGGATATGCTGGTCGCAGAGAGGGTCTCGGGTTGGGAGCCAGTGTGGCAGCAGAGTGGCTGCAGTGTTGTCCTCAGATTGAGGTGGCTGAATCCCCAGTCAGGCAGGAATTTCACGGGTTGACCTTGGATTAGTTAACTACTGCTCAGCCTAGCCTACCTTATAGGGTTGTTGTTTATGCTGCCTTGAGCTCTTTGGTGGGAGGAAGTGATTAAAAACATAATGATGTTGCAGTGCTAACCCTCCTTCCCTGGGAGTAAACCCCAACGTGGAAGTAAGCCCCATTTAATTCAGGTGGATTTATTCCTGGGTAGAAACAGTTGGGATTGCTACCTCACTTAAATTAAATCCCTGGCATCGCCACTCAAAAAATGGGGAATCCCAGGTTTGGGTGCTGGGGGCTAGAAGAGACCATTCTGGTCTGGAGGGACCAGCAGTCTGACCCAAAATATAAGCCTGAACCCTATTATTATTATTATTATTATTATTATTATTATTATTATTATTGACATGGGTGGTGCTGTGGGTTAAACCACAGAACCTAGGACTTGCTGATCGGAAGGTCGGCGGTTCGAATCCCCATGACGGGGTGAGCTCCCATTGCTCGGTCCCTGCTCCTGCCAACCTAGCAGTTCGAAAGCACACCTGTGCAAGTAGATAAATAGGTACCGCTCTGGCGGGAAGGTAAATGGCGTTTCCGTGCGCTGCTCTGGTTTGCCAGAAGCGGCTTAGTCATGCTGGCCACATGACCTGTAAGCTGTATGCCAGCTCCCTTGGCCAGTAAAGCGAAATGAGCGCTGCAACCCCAGAGTCGGCCATGACTGGACCTAATGGTCAGGGGTCCCTTTACCTTTATTATTATTATTATTATCACCATTCTTCTTCTTCTTCTTAATCTCTAAACAACTTAATCTGTTTTAGCTTCAAACCATCCTCCCCCACCCTTGTTATAGAGAAAACACCCCACCATAGCACTCTTAACCTTACACATGTACTCCACGCATGGCCATACCTGCTCGCTTTCACCTCTGTATGTTGGTGCCTCGGTTCCGCTGCTCTAGGGAAAAGTGAGCTTTCTTCCCTCCCTCCTGCTGCGTCTTGGAGCCCTAATCCCAAGGCTGCTGGTACATCCCAAACTTAATCCTGCTCTAAGCTCTTTAGAGATTGTTTGCTGGGGGAATCCTTGAAGTCGCAATTGGGAGAGGCGGGGAACATGGGGTTTCTTGCCAATCTCCTTTGGGTCTTTGTGCGATTTAAGATTTCGGAGTTCTTTCTTTCGCGGCTGTGCTTGATGAGCGACTGAGCAACCCACCACCCACCCTCGCCCCCTGTGCACATCCCTTTCCCATGGGACCCCATCCCCACAAGAGGCGTGTTTGCAGCGCAATTAGAGACAATATATGCCCTCTCGCTACACATAAACACATGTGTGCACACATGTCCGATTTGAGCATTCGGTTTTTCTCTTTGGAATCTTCCTGATTATTGGTTTAATCATTGCTGTCCTCAACATTTGTACAGAGCTTGGGGCTGCACAAAGTGCTTTCACACGCATGAGCTCCCACTGGAAGGTTGGCCAGTATTAGGATCCCCATGTTGTAGATGGACGGTGGGGAGGAGCTAAGTGATCTTGGCTTACTTGCAGGCCCGTTCAGGCTAGAGGCAGACGGCTGCTTTTTCCTCTGAGAGTCAAGAAAAAGAGAGTCAAGAGTAATTGCTGGTAGGGCAGAAGGCAGGGAGCCCAACAGTAGGTGGCGCCAGAGCCAATCACAGCCAGAAGCAACCAGTTATGGCTTTGTCTCCATCCTGCTGCCTTGCTGAGTTCTGCAACACTGAAACAGAGGAGGAGGATGTTGGCAGCCAGGTCATTATAATTACAGTGGTACCTCGGGTTACATACGCTTCAGGTTACAGACTCCGCTAACCCAGAAACAGTGCTTCAGGTTAAGAACTTTGCTTCAGGATAAGAACAGAAATCGGGCTCCGGCAGTGCGGCGGCAGCAGGAAGCCCCATTAGTTAAAGTGGTGCTTCAGGTTAAGAACAGTTTCAGGTTAAGAATGGACCTCCGGAAAGAATTAAGTACTTAACCAGAGGTACCACTGTATACCTATACAGTGGTACCTCTGGTTAAGTACTTCATTGACTTTCAGAGGTACCACTGTATAGGTGCTTCATCTACTTCTGCTTCATTGACTATGCAAAAGCCTTTGACTGTGTCGACCACAGCAAACTATGGCAAGTTCTTAAAGAAATGGGAGTGCCTGATCACATCATCTGTCTCCCGAGAAATCCCTATGTGGGACAAGAAGCTACAGTTAGAACTGGATATGGAACAACTGATTGGTTCAAAATTGGGAAAGGAGTACGACAAGGCTGTATATTGTCTCCCTGGTTATTTAACTTATATGCAGAATTCATCATACGAAAGGCTGGACTGGATGAATCCCAAGCCGGAATTAAGATCGCCGGAAAAAATATCAACAACCTCAGATATGCAGATGACACAACCTTGATGGCAGAAAGTGAGGAGGAATTAAAGAACCTTTTAATGCGGGTGAAAGAGGAGAGCGCAAAATATGGTCTGAAGCTCAACATCAAAAAAACTAAGATCATGGCTACTGATCCCATCAGCTCCTGGCAAATAGAAGGGGAAGAAATGGAGGCAGTGAGAGATTTTACTTTCTTGGGCTCCATGATCACTGCAGATGGTGACAGCAGTCACGAAATTAAAAGACGCCTGCTCCTTGGGAGAAAGGCGATGGCAAACCTAGACAGCATCTTAAAAAGCAGAGATATCACCTTGCCAACAAAGGTCTGTATAGTTAAAGCCATGGTTTTCCCAGTAGTGATGTATGGAAGTGAAAGCTGGACCATAAAGAAGGCTGATCGCCGAAGAATGGATGCTTTTGAATTCTGGTGCTGGAGGAGACTCTTGAGAGTCCCATGGACAGCTAGAAGATCAAATGTATCCATTCTGAAGGAAATCAGCCCTGAGTGCTCACTGGAAGGACAGATCCTGAAGCTGAGGCTCCAATACTTTGGCCACCTCATGAGAAGAGAAGACTCCCTGGAAAAGACCCTGATGTTGGGAAAGATGGAGGGCACAAGGAGAAGGGGACGACAGAGGACGAGATGGTTGGACAGTGTTCTCGAAGCTACAAACATGAGCTTGACCAAACTGCAGGAGGCGGTGGAAGACAGAAGTGCCTGGCGTGCTCTGCTCCATGGGGTCACGAAGAGTCGGACACGACTAAACGACTAAACAACAACAACCACTGTATACTTAATTTTAAAAATTATCTTATTGATTAATTTTGCATACCGCCCTTCACAAGACAAACACACAAAATATATATTAAAAACAAAACAAAACAGACCAATAATCCCCTCCTACAAACACATTTAAAAGGGCATAGGATGTTAGTCAGCCAAAGGCCTGGTTGAAGAGGAATATTTTTGCCTGGCACCTAAAGGTGCTAGCCAAAACTACCGGGGGGGGGGGGAGCATTCCACAAATGAGGACACAATGCAGAAAAGGCCCATTTTTCTGTTGCCACCCTCCAGACCTCTTGCAGAGAAAGCACATGAAGAAGGGCCTCAGATTATTATCCACAAGGCCGTAGGCTGTTTAATTAGCCAAAGGCCTGGTTGTAAGAAGGCTGGCAGCTGACGGCTGGTTAAGGGGAGACTGAGGTTGGTGGAGCAGGGGCCCATTTGCCCTAATGGACCACCCACCACCTGTGTTGATTCGAAAACTTGGCAAGCGTTTTTCACCAGAGATAACAGTCAGATCAGAGCATTGTCCACATGAAGCATGGGGGGCAAAATGTTCCCTTAACTACTCTGAGAAACTTTTGTCCCACACCAGCTTCTGTTCATTTGTGGCCTGCCAAGATTTGAACCCAGCACTTAGAGTCATAGAATTGTAGAGTTGGAAGGGACCACGAGGATCACCTAAGTCCAACCCCTGCGACGCGGGTATCTTTTGCCCGATGTGGGGCTCAACCCTGAGATTAAGAGTCTCATGCTCTTACCAACTGAACTATGTGAGTTAAAGTTTGATCCCTTTGGTATTAGGCTGCAAACATTTATCAAGTAAAGTATTTTTAGCAAGAATGCTGCCAGGGCACCCAAACTTCTGCTGCTGGCTGATGTAGGCCATGAATCCACCAGGAAGTTCTCAGGAACAAGTCTCATCACCCTTGCACAGATCCTTTTCATTGCAATGGGGTCTGTGAAGAAGACTCACTTTTAGGTGGGTTTTGTGCCCCAAGATCATCTCTGTCTATCCCTTCGGCTCTGCTGCTTGTAATGGCATCTAATAATAATAATAATAATAATAATAATAATAATAATAATAATAAAATTATTTATATCCCGCCCTCCCCAGCCGAAGCTGGGCTCAGGGCGGCTAACAACAATAAAACAATACAAAAGTACAACACAAACAACACTCTAAAATCATTCATTATATCATTCATTATAAAATTAATAGGGATGTAAAGGAGGCAGTGATCTGCATGCTATCCTAAGTTCACTGCAATCATCACTATTTCTGTTCCACTACAGTTTGGCTTCTGCTGTAGCCTATATTATTTGCCTCGCTGTCCGCTGAAACATGTAATTACTTATGCAATAAATTTGAAGGAGTTTTAGTGGGAGGAAAGCAATGCGTTAAGCAACATAATTCTTTATGCAACATTGGTGGACAAAAAGGAACAATGATAGTGAACGCTGCTCATATTCCCTTGCATAATTTCCATTCCTGCCCTCTGATGAACATGTGAACTGTGGGACTTACAACTCCCGTTTCCATTTACAGCAGAATCCCCCAACGCTGTTTCCCAAGAAACACTAGCAGAATGCAACCTCCTCATAACCAAGCCGCCCTTGTCAGTTCAGGTCCCAGAAAGCCCCTGGTTCAAGCTGTCAGGTACGGTATTAGAGTTTTCTTTGTTGTTCCCACTCTACAGCTAAAACAATTATGCCTGAGAGGCAGTGAAAACAGCTGAGCTGGTATTTGAGTTTAGGCCTTTTGGATTCAAAGCCCAGACCCTCCAAGTGTCCCTATTTTCCAGGGACAGTCCCAGATTTACAGAAGCCGTCCCAATTTCTGATTTGATCCTGGAATGTCCTGCTTTTCCTTAAAGGTAAAGGGGCCCCTGGCCATTAGCTCCAGTCGTGACCGACTCTGGGGTTGCGGCGCTCATCTCACTTTATTGGCCGAGGGAGCCGGCGTACAGCTTCCGGGTCGTGTGGCCAGCATGACTAAGCTGCTTCTGGTGAACCAGAGCAGCACACGGAAACGCTGTTTACCTTCCTGCTGGAGCGGTACCTATTGATCTACTTGCACTTTGACGTGCTTTCGAACTGCTAGGTTGGCAGGAGCAGGGACCGAGCAATGGGAGCTCACCCCGTCGTGGGGATTCGAACCACCGACCTTCTGATCGGCAAGTCCTAGGCTCAGTGGTTTAACCCACAGCGCCACTTGCGTCCCTCTGCTTTTCCTTAGGACATCCCTATTTTCATCAGAGGCATGTTGGAGGGTATGGAGTTATGCAGCCCCCAAACCAAGGAGATAAGTAAATTACAGTACAACCTTTAGAAGACATCTGGAGGCAGCTCTGTATAGGGAAGATTATTTTAATGTTTGATGTTTCATTATGTTTTTAATATTCTGTTGGAAGCCGCCCAGAGTGGCTGGGGCAACCTAGTCAAATGGGTGAGGTATAAACAATAAAATTGTGATGATGATGATTATGGAATGTTGTTGTTGTTGTTTAGTCATTTAGTCGTGTCTGCCTCTTCATGACCCCCTGGACCAGAGCACACCAGGCACTTCTGTCTTCCACTGCCTCCCGCAGTTTAGTCAAACTCATGCCGGTAGCTTCGAGAACACTGTCTAACCATCTCACCCTCTGTCATCCCCTTCTCCTTGTGCCCTCCATCTTTCCCAACATCAGGGTCTTTTCCAGGGAGTCTTCTCTTCTCCTGAGGTGGCCAAAGTCTTGGAGCCTCAGCTTCAGGATCTGTCCTTCCAGTGAGCACTCAGGGCTGATTTCCTTCAGAATGGAGAGGTTTGATCTTCTTGCAGTCCATGGGACTCTCGAGAGTCTCCTCCAGCACCAGAATTCAAAAGCATCCATTCTTCGGCAATCAGCCTTCTTTATGGTCCACCTCTCACTTCCATACATCACTACTGGGAAAACCATGGCTTTAAGTACACGGACCTTTGTTGACAAGGTGATGTCTCTGCTTTTAATGATCCTGTCTAGGTTTGCCATCGCCTTTCTCCCAAGGAGCAGGCGTCTTTTAATTTCGTGACTGCTGTCACCGTCTGCAGTGATCATGGAGCCCAAGAAAGTAAAATCTCTCACTGCCTCCATTTCTTCCCCTTCTATTTGCCAGGAGGTGATGGGACCAGTGGCCATGATCTTTGTTTTTTTGATGTTGAGCTTCAGACCATATTTTGCGCTCTCCTCTTTCACCCTCATTAAAAGGTTCTGTAATCCCTCCTCACTTTCTGCCATCAAGGTTGTGTCATCTGCATATCTGAGGTGGTTGATATTTCTTCCGGCAATCTTAATGTTGGAGGGGATGAAAGCCTATTGCATGACCAACTTCCTGACCCTTCCCCTCTCCTTTCATTGCAGTTCCTTTCCCCCCCTGCCCTGTAGGATTGCAACTGAAGAGTCAGTACGGAGTTCTGGAGCCTCCCCAAGCAGGCCTCCTCAAACCTGAAAGTGGTGGGTCGTGTAAACAAAGAATTCCCTCCCATTGTCTCTGAACTTCTTGGGTGTTGTGAAGAAAGTGAGTGTGGTGGTGCTGTTGGAAATGGAGGTAGGCCCTTTTCCAGTGTCAGGATCCCAACCTCACCACCCTCCAGAGCTATACTTGTGCTGCTCCACTAGCCTTCCGGCTTCTTTCCAATTGTGTATAATCCGTAACCTATTTCCGATTCATCTCTGGAGCTCCTTAAGAGCTGCCCCTTTTCGAAGCTTTCCTTTTTTCACTCTCTCTCCATTTTTTTTTTTTTGGTCTGGACTTATCTCTTATTGTTACAAAATCTTCTTCCTCTTTTTTTTTTTTTAAAGTAAAATGATTATTATTAAAGGACAAAAAAAGAAGAGGTCTGCTGTGGCTTTAAAGGAAGGAGGGGGGAAAGGCAGACTTGCAGCTTTGCGGCACCTGTCAAAGGTTTTCAGAAGGCGGCTAAGAAAAATGGAAGTGAAAACCGCCTTCATTAACATAAAGCCATTTAGGTGATCAATGGTCCCCAGCCGTAAACAACGATTTCAATCCATAGAGCGGTTGATTGGGCTTTGCCGCTCTCTGGCTCAGTGCGATGGCTTGGCTGACAGTAGGGAAGAAAAATGTTGCGATTGACCCAGGAGTTGAGCGCAGCCTGGAAAATTAAAAGTGCCGAGGAGGGAGAAAGCGAGAGGGGGCCAAGAGGTTGGAGGCAAGGAAACAAGAGGCTTGGGGGGGCTGGAGTGAGGCGTTTTTGCCTGGACCCAAACCTCAGTGGGTCTCGCCCCAAAGAGGGGCGGGCAGTCTTTAGGGAAGGGGCGAGTCCAGCCTGAACCACTCTCTTCACCTTATTGTGTCTTCAGTCGGGATGGGCAAATCTGCATGGTTCGGTTTCCCCCCCATCTCATTTTTCCAATCTTAAATGTTCAGTTCACATCAGTTTGTGAATTCCTTTTAAAGCAAATCCTCATGAAAATTCACCAGCATTTTATTGGGGAATCTATCCTAATAGACACATCTTTGCATGCAGCTTTGTGTAATATGCACATTTTTCACATTTCCAATATAATGCGTTTTTGCACAGAAAGCCTTGGGCGCATTTAACTTGGGCGCATTCAGCTTTATGCTCTTGGCCAAAAAAATCGAATCAATTAAGAAGGAGGCGGGGTTCCAAGGGAAATGACTTTGGCAATACCACCTGACATTGAACCCAACAGGTTTTGACTTTGTGCGATTTGGGCTTTAGGCGCAACCCCTGGAACATAACCACCACGTAAATTGCAGGCCTACTGTATGCTATTTTCATGAATACAGTGGTACTTGGGTTACAGACGCTTCAGGTTACAGACTCCGCTAACCCAGAAATAGTACCTCGGGTTAAGAACTTTGCTTCAGGATGAGAACAGAAATCGTGCTGTGGCAGCGGGAGGCCCCATTAGCTAAAGTGGTACCTCAGGTTAAGAACAGTTTCAGGTTAAGAACGGATCTCCGGAACTAATTAAGTTCTTAACCCGATGTACCACTGTACATGCATTATAGGCACACTTTGCCTCTGTGAATGCCTTTTTGGTAGACATTATTCAGCTGGAGAACTGCCCTGCGAAGTTTGGAAGAGTGCAGTTTTCGAACGATGACTGTCTTTTGGTTCTCTAATTGCTTCAGAAAGTGCGAATTATGTACATTTGCCTTTAAATGTAAACTGAATCGAGTTCCCCCCGCCATCTTGAGTTCCCACCACGTAGTGCTATCTCAGTGTATTGGGCTTTCAAAATGGCCGAAACTTGAGGGTCCACTTATTGGAGTTGGGCTAACCGATTATTTATCTAGCTGCCCTTCCAGACTTTGATCTGATGGTGTGGTGAAATTTTCCTTCAGTTTGGCTCAAAAGGAAAAGAGACCCACGCCTGTCTATTTGCTTATTGAAAAATATATATTCCATACTTCAGTTTTAGTATTTTTTTTAACTAACTAACCAACCAACTAACTAACTAACTAACAGGTGCCTGTCTTTTGTTGGCTTTCAATAGTATAATTGCATGGCTTAGGGCTTCTCTCTGTACCTCAAGGTTTTCCTGGGAAGAACTGGGGTATTTTTGCCTTTCCCCACTGATATCACTAGAGGTTGGAAAGATAACCAAGAGGCCCCATTCCTCGATGGAATGCTGGAGCTGGCACAAAGGCCCCAGGCCCTGCGTGCGTGTTTCCTCTAGGGATGTTGGGATCAGGGGAAAACACATTTCCTATGCCTCCCAGTGTCCTGGGATGTGCTACACACCCAGAGCGCCAGAGCACTATCCAGGATCTCACCTAGGGCTGCCAACCATCCCTAGAAAAATGGGGTTGTTCCGTTTTTGGACAAAAGTGTCCCCTGTCCCATTTGAATGTCAAACGAGAAGCCTTTCCCTGCTGTATTTGAGCTCGGCCGGCCCCAAATTGCGGTTGCATTGCCGTTGGTGGATGCAACCAGGAGCCCGGCCTGACTCGGACAACAATAGAGTGAAGGGGGAAGGGGCAGCTTCCTTTCCCTCTCCTTCCTTCCCTCTCGCTGGTGCTCCTCCACAGCCACCACCCGCCAGTCTAGCATGGGGAGGGTCAACTGCCACTTGGCCACCTCCGCCACCCTGTCCTGACCTCCCCCTCCATCTACCCCTAGACCCTGCCCAGCGCAGTCTTTAGCATATGTGCCGCTGGCGTGCAAAGATCCGCCCAGCGCCCCCAAATTTAGTTTAGCCCCCAAATTAACTTTCATTATGCTTATGTCAGGGACGTGGGTGGTGCTGTGGGTTAAACCACAGAGCCTAGGACTTCCCGATCAGAAGGTCAGCGCTTCGAATCCCCGCAATGACGGGATGTGCTCCCATTGCTCGGTCCCTGCTCCTGCCAACCTAGCAGTTCGAAAGCACGTCTAAGTGCAAGTAGATAAATAGGTACCACTTTGGTGGGAAGGTAAACAGCATTTCCGTGCGCTGCTGTGGTTCGCCAGAAGCGGCTTAGTCATGCTGGCCACATGACCCGGAAGCTGTACGGCGGCTCCCTCGGCCAATAAAGCGAGATGAGCGCCGCAACCCCAGAGTTGGTCTTGACTGGACCTAATGGTCAGGGGTCCCTTTACCTTTATGCTTATGTCAGACACCACGCTTACGCCTTATCTCTTGTTTACGAAAGAAGGGAGGAAAAAGAAACAAACTTTTTTATTTGCTCATTTATTTACAATACACTTATGCAACACCACCACGCTTAAACTTATAAGTATTGTTTAGGCACCTATTTAGGAGAAACATCAGTCGTGTCTAAGGTGCCACTGACCCCGCTGCCGCATAGCAGCGCAGCTCAATACAATACGTAACATAATATTTTGATGCAAGAGTTAATTTCGTGTGCACGGCACCATTGAGAATGACAAGTTCCGTCGTTGAGTCAAGCGCCGCCGTTGTGAATGACAAGCGCCGCCGCAAGCGCACCACGTCTTTGGTAAATGAGCGCACAAAGTCGAAAGTCCTTTAGTGAAACAGTAGATATACATTTCAGTAATACCTAGGTATATATGTATTTTGTTTTTCTAGCTTGATCAAAATTATTTATTATTTCATAACACGTAGATAGTTAAGAGTTTAGGTGGCTTCAGCGGCGGGTGCCTGGCGCCCCCTAGAATTCGGCACTCAGGTGCCCCACACCCCTGACCCTGCCCGTCTATGAGCATCATGGGGAAGACCGGGGCCAGAGTGGTGAAGAAGTCAGGAGTTTGAATGTGAGGAACGCCCCTCCACAAGGGGGCGTTTTGTGTCATTATAGTGTGTGTCTATATCTCCCAGTCGCCACCCCGACCTGTTATTTAGTTTGCCCAACCTGTCCAATGTTTCACCTGACCAAAGGCGCCAACCCTAATTTCACCCCTACAGCAATTGTGATGACAGCAAATTGAATACTTTCTGCTGTCACCCCCACCCCACCAAGGCAAAAGCTTGAAATTGTGATCTGCTCTGTAATCTTTCGGTGAAGGGCGGTATACAAATTTAGTAAATAAATAAATGAAATAAGGCATTTCTACATTTCAGAATTTGTTGCTTCCTATCACTTAAAGAGTAGGGACACGAGTGGCGCTGTGGGTTAAACCACTGAGCCTCTTGGGCTTGCCGATTGGAAGGTTGGCAGTTCAAATCCCCGCGGCGGGGTGAGCTCCCGTTGCTCGGTCCCAGCTCCTGCCAACCTAGCAGTTTGAAAGCACATCAAAGTGCACGTAGATAAATAGGTACCACTCCGGCGGAAAGGTAAACGGCGTTTCCGTGTGCTGCTCTGGTTCGCCAGAAGCGGCTTAGTCATGCTGGCCACATGACCCGGAAGCTGTATGCCTGCTCCCTCGGCCAATAAAGCAAGATGAGGACTGCAACGCCAGAGTCGGCCACGACTGGACCTGATGGTCAGGGGTCCCTTTACCTTTACCTTATCACTTAAAGTGCAGCTACCTCCAACCTTTGAAAAACATGTAGACCCTGAATGAAAAGTCCTGACCCCCCAATAGTTTTAGCCAAGTCACACCTCCCCATAGTATGTTAAAAACAGTAGCTAAGGGAGCCATTGCAAAAGGTAAGGGGATTCAGGGCCCTCCTGTAATGTGACCACTATACACTACAAAAAGCTTACCCCTCCACATTCAAACTGACTTAACATTCCCCCACCCCTCTGCCGCCAAAGCACAGCTGTCAGCGCTGCCCAAGGTCCCAGCTCACACAAGACCAACGCTGCTTCTTGCTCAAGTTCAAAAGTCTTTATTGAAGTTCAGTCTCATTTCCAGACGTGCAGCGCGCAACGCTACATCTATCCGTCAGATCATAGAAGTCCCATCTGAATCTCCGCCCCCCTGACACCAGCTTAAGATTCTAGCTTTACTCCACCTCTTCCTCTGTTCCTTCTTTCTCTGGGTCCTTCTGCTAGTCGGAGTCTCTGCCCTCCGAGATTCTTCTGACGCTGATTCTCCCGACTCCTCCTCCCCCCTCTTTCGGGCTTTAGGACCTGGCTCCCCATCCGGGTTTTCTGCTGTCCCGCGCTCCTCCACATTTGAACTTGGCGCGCGCGCGCAGCCTCCCACTTTCCTTCTGACCGTTACACTTGTGTCACTGCTCCCCCTTTCGGGGAGGCTAGCTGGACCTGCCCTTCCCTCCGTCTCCCCACTCCCCGATGGAGGAGACGCTGGTCCTGACTCCCATGCCTCTTCTCCCCCACTGTGCTCTGGTGGGGGAACTGGCCCTACTTCTCCGCTACTCCTTTGGGACTCCCCTCTGGTTCCCTGTTTATGGATCGTCCCCTCTGGGATTCGCCTCGCCCTTACCATAGGCGCCCCCTCCTGGGAATCTTCTGATTCGCTGGAGAAGCTCATGGAATCTCTCGGTCCACTGTCATATTCCCCTACGCTCCCCTCTGATTCCTCTCCTCCGCTCTCTATTTGCTCTCTCCCCTGCTCTTCTGCTCCTGAGCCTCTGACAACAGCAATTTACTCAGCCTCCTTACGTGGTCCATCTTGCCTTTATATGACCAAAAAGTTGCCTCTTCTCTTTCCCCCTCCTCTTCCCCTCCTCCCACTTCGCCTTCCTCTCCCACTTCCCAGAACTTGAAGGTCAAAAGCAATATGGGACCCCAGCCACATTTTTCTCCACTATGGCATGGAGTGACCTTCAGCCACGCCGGAGTTCCCCTTTTGTTCCATTAAACGGCATAATTAAGAATTATGGCAGAGCAGGCGTCTCCGTTTCCAGGAAAGTGGCATCATTCTCCTCAAAAATGCAGCCAAGAAAGCAGCCGTATTTTTTGGGACCTTTCTACCGCCTGCCTCCACTCGCAAGCACAATAAACGTCACCGGTATGACAGGTCCTTGTGAAGGGCCGTAGATCAAAGACTGCCGCCCCGATCCTGCTGTAGCTACACATTGTGATGGCGACCAGGCGCACTGCATGAGGCGGGATGTGCAAATGGAGGCATGTGCAACCATGAGTACGTGTGACCTCCAGGATCAGAGATGCAATGCTTCTGAGGACCAGTTGCTGGGAATTAATGAGCGGGAGAGCTCTCTTGTGCTCATCTCCTGCTCCTGGCCTTCCCAGAGGACATTGTTTGGGTAACAGAATGCTGCCTATACGGCCTAGGACCCTCGTACCTACGGGACCGCCTCTCCTGGTATGTCCCACAGAGGAACTTACGATCTTCAAGCAAAAACATCTTGGAGGTCCCAGGCCACAGAGAGGTTAGACTGGCCTCAACTAGAGCCAGGGCTTTTTCAGCTGTGGCCCTGACTTGGTGGAACGCTCTGTCCCAAGAGACTAGGGCCCTGCGGGACTTGACATCTTTCCGCAGGGCCTGCAAGACAGAGCTGTTCCACCAGGCCTTTGGCCAAGGCACAGCCTGACTCCCTCCTTTGGCGATCTTCACAGAACTCTAGCCCAATGGTTGCCATCAATTTGATTTGAATTAATTTTATAATGAAATGATTTTAGAATGTTGTATTATTTTATTGTTGTTAGCCTCCCTGAGCCCAGCTTCGGCTGGGGAGGACGGGATATAAATAATAATAATAATAATAATAATAATAATAATAATAATAATAATTAGTGTTCGGAACCTCTGTCCCTCCAGATGTTGCCAAAGAACTCCCACCAGCCCTTGAAAGACCTACATTGGCTCCCAGTACGTTTCTGAGCACAATTCAAAGTGTTGGTGCTGACCTTTAAAGCCCTAAACGGCCTCGGTCCAGTATACCTGAAGGAGCGTCTCCACCCCCATCATTCTGCCCGGACGCTGAGGTCCAGCGCCGAGGGCCTTCTGGCGGTTCCCTCATTGCGAGAAGCAAAGCTACAGGGAACCAGGCAGAGGGCCTTCTCGGTAGTGGCGCCCGCCCTGTGGAACGCCCTTCAAGCAGATGTCAAAGCGATAAACAACTACCTGACATTCAGAAGACATCTTAAGGCAGCCCTGTTCAGGGAAGTTTTTAACGTGTGATATTTTACTGTATTTTTGGTTTTTATGGAAGCCGCCCAGAGTGGCTGGGGAGGCCCAGCCAGATGGGCGGGGTATAAATAATAAATTATTATTATTATTATTATTATTATTATTATTATTATTATTAAAAGCATGGCCAAAAGGTGTTGGGAGTTGTAGTTCAGCAATATCCGGAGGGACAGAGGTTCCACGCACCCTGCTGCCGTAGATGGGTCCTTGGTGTGATCAAGGAAGGATCACCTTAGGTTCTTAGAATCATAGAATCATAGAGTTGGAAGGGACTCCAATGGTCATCTAGTCCAACCCCCTCAGCTAAAGCATCCATGACAGGTGGTCATCCAACCTCTGCTTAAAAACCTCCAAGGAAGGAGAGTCCACAGCCCAAGGGAGACTGTTTCCCTGTCGAAGAGCTCTTACTGGCAGAAAATTCTTCCTGATGTTTTGTCGGAATCTCTTGTAACTTGAAGCCATTGGTTTGAGTCCTACCCTCCAGAGCAGGAGAAAACAAGCTTGCTCCATCTTCTTATTCAATTAATTTTTCATTTTGTTGCATTTATGCCCTGCCTTCCTCCCATTGTGGACCTCAAAGCAACAGGCATCTGCAGAGAGTCTTAGAGAGGCCTTGAGGGTCTTTCCTGATCTGGACTAATAACATCTGTTTCCAGATGAACATTTGGGTGCGCATTTGAATGCACATAAAAAAGCAACTCTCTCAAATGAATGCGATGGAGACAGCGATGGCCTGTATCCAGCCTAAGGTAAAGGTAAAGGTACCCCTGACCATTAGGTCCAGTCGTGACCGACTCTGGGGTTGCGGCGCTCATCTCGCTTTATTGGCCGAGGGAGCCGGCGTACAGCTTCCAGGTCATGTGGCCAGCATGACTAAGCCGCTTCTGGCGAACCAGAGCAGCGCACGGAAACACCGTTTACCTTCCCGCCGGAGTGGTACCTATTTATCCAGTTGCACTTGATGTGCTTCCGAACTGCTAGGTTGGCAGGAGCAGGGATTGAGCAACGGAAGCTCACCCCGTTGTGGGGATTCGATCCACCGACCTTCTGATCAGCAAGTCCTAGGCTCTGTGGTTTAACCCACAGCGCCACCCACGTCCCCCACAGCACCACCTGCTACCTAGCTTTGAAAGAGAAGTAGACAAATTCATGGAGAAGAGGGCTATCGATTACTAGCCATGATGGTTGTGATCTGCATCCACAGCTTCTGAATACCACTTGCTGGAAGCCAGGGTGGGCGTGGAGAGGGCTCTTGTGCTCAAATCCTACTTGTGGGTTTCCCACAGCGATCTGGTTGACCACTGTGAGGACAGAATGCTGGACTAGATAGGCCATTGACCTAGGCTTATGTTCTTATGTTAAATAAAGATGACTGAATGAATGGCACCCATCCACCCATACTGTGATACTCTCAACTGGATGCTAGCGGGTTTCATGGTCCATCCACATTCTGGTGCAACTGGTTTTGCCTAGCCACATGACGTGATGAAAGGTTATATATACATGGTATGCAGACAGTGGTATGCAGGTGACACAACCTTGATGGCAGAAAGTGAGGAGGAATTAAAGAACCTTTTAATGAGGGTGAAAGAGGAGAGCGCAAAATATGGTCTGAAGCTCAACATCAAAAAAACGAAGATCATGGCCACTGGTCCCATCACCTCCTGGCAAATAGAAGGGGAAGAAATGGAGGCAGTGAGAGATTTTACTTTCTTGGGCTCCATGATCACTGCAGATGGTGACAGCAGCCATGCAGTTAAAAGACGCCAGCTTCTTGGGAGGAAAGCAATGACAAACCTAGACAGCATCTTAAAAAGCAGAGACATCACCTTGCCAACAAAGGTCCGTATAGTAAAAGCTATGGTTTTCCCAGTAGTGATGTATGGAAGTGAGAGCTGGACCATAAAGAAGACTGATCGCAGAAGAATTAATGCTTTTGAATTCTGGTGCTGGAGGAGACTCCTGAGAGTCCCATGGACTGCAAGAAGATCAAATCTCTCCATTCTGAAGGAAATCAGCCCTGAGTGCTCACTGGAAGGACAGATCCTGAAATTGAGGCTTCAATACTTTGGCCACCTCATGAGAAGAGAAGACTCCCTGGAAAAGACCCTGATGTTGGGAAAGATGGAGGGCACAAGGAGAAGGGGACGACAGAGGATGAGATGGTGGGACAGTGTTCTCGAAGCTACCAGCATGAGTTTGACCAAACTGCGGGAGGCAGTGGAAGACAGGAGTGCCTGGCGTGCTCTGGTCCATGGTGTCACGAAGAGTCGGACACGACTAAATGACCAAACAACATGCAGACAGTGGAGAGAGAGAGAGAGAGAAGTTTTGCTGTTCCTCTCGTAACACTAGAACTTATGGATAGCCAGTGAAGCTCAATGTTGGAAGATTCAGAACAAAGTCCTTCTCCCCACAGTTCAACTGCCTCCCACGGGAAGTAGTAATGGCCATCAACTTGGATGGCTTTAAAAGAGGATGAGACAAATTAATGGCGGTTAAATCTATCACTGGCTACTAGCCATGACGGCTGTGTTCTGCCTCCAGTGTGGAAGACCTCTGAATATCCGCTGCTGAGAACCACGACTGGGGAGAACTGCCATTGCACTCGGGTCCCGTTGGCTGGCTCCCATAGGGGCATCCGATTGGCCACTGTGAGAACAGGATGCTAGACTAGATCAGCTTTTGACTTGATCCACTTGCAGGGCTCTACTTATGTTTATATGGATTTGGAGAGGACTAAGGTCACATACAAGGGACGCAGGTGGCGCTGTGGGCTAAACCACAGAGCCTAGGACTTGCCGACCAGAAGGTCGGTGGTTCAAATCCCCATGATGGGGTGAGCTGCAGTTGCTCGGTCCCTGCTCCTGCCAACCTAGCAGTTCGAAAGCACATCAAAGTGCAAGTAGATAAATAGGTACCTCTCTGGCGGGAAGGTAAACGGCGTTTCCGTGCGCTGCTCTGGTTCGCCAGAAGCGGCTTAGTCATGCTGGCCACATGACCTGGAAGCTGTACGCTGGCTCCTTCGGCCAATAAAGCGAGATGAGCGCCGCAACCCCAGAGTCGGCCGCGACTGGACCTAATGGTCAGGGGTCCCTTTACCTTTACCTAAGATCACATACAGGTAAATTCATCAGACTAGGCCTCAGCCGCAGGCAGCAGGTTTCCCCAAAGTCCCAGTTTCACAAATTCCACTTTTACTTATGCCCCTGGAAACAGCTGCTTGACTACTACCATCTAGCTTGCTTGGGATTGCAAGGGCAGTGGCCAGCGACACGTTGCCAAAGATTTAGTTCAGTAGAAAGGAGTTCGGGGTATCTATCTATCTTATCTATCTATCTATCTATCTATCTATCTATCTATCTATCTATCATCTATCTATCTATCATCTATCTATCTATCTATCTATCTATCTATCATCTATCTATCTATCTATCTATCTATCTATCTATCATCTATCTATCTATCTATCTATCTATCATCTATCTATCTATCTATCTATCTATCATCTATCTATCATCTATCTATCTATCTATCTATCTATCTATCTATCTATCTATCATCTATCTATCTATCTATCTATCATCTATCTATCTATCTATCTATCTATCAATCAATCATCTATCTATCTGTCTATCTATCTATCTATCTATCTATCTATCTATCTGTCTATCTATCTATCTGTCTATCAAGATTTATATACTGCTTAATAAAAGAAATCCATCTAAGTGGTTTACATTAAGCAATATAAAATATTAACAAGAAAATACTGATAGCATTAAATACAAGTAAGACATAATACCATAGCTGTCAACTTTTCCCTTTTCTTGCGAGGAATCCTATTAGGAATAAGGGAATTTCCCTTAAAAAAAGGGAAGCGTTGACAGCTATGCATAATACAGGTACGAAGACAAGTTGGTTAGGGCGTGGAGCTGATAATGCCAAGGTTGCAGGTTCTATCCTCGGATGGGACAGCTGCATATTCCTGCATTGCAGAAGGTTGGACTAGATGATCCTCTGGGTCCCTTCCAACTCTATGATTCTAAGTCAGGCATAATCCAATTTATCAAAATATAGATAAAAATCAATGGTTTTATCAAACAAATATGCATGAAACAGTTGCATGTCTGGTGTGGGCTTGTCTAAAGACAAAGCTTCTTAGCATGGGCTGAAATGGGTTTACCAGCTGATCGGCAAATAGGCTGCCCCTGTGCCTTTTACGGCAGCTTGGCCACAAAAACTTTTCAGGGCGTAGAGATGAGCTTGGTAGCTTACTAACATCTGCATGTCAAAGTGCCATACGGGGCGTAGGATCAGGGTCCCGTCAAAATGCTGGCAACCCCATGTCCAAGCAAGTGCTCTTGAAACATCTATGTAAATTCAGTTGCTAATTCCCTCCCCACACAAAAAAAATCTCCTCCCACCCCCAAGATGTCACAATTTCACCAGGTCATAAATACCTGGGCGAGGTGGGGGCTTCCCTATCAAACCCATAAGCACAAAAGAAGCGTAAATTTAGTGAGGTTGCTGAGCAAAGGGGGTGTGGGTCTGGGAAAGCAAGCAAAGAGAAAACAAATTAAATCTGAATAAAAATATGATTAGCGCCGGGGATGGGTGGATGACAAATTAGAGCTCTAAACTTTGCAATATAAAGCTATTTCCCATGATAAATGTGCCCAGACAGTAATCAATGGCTTTAATCCATACGATGGGAAATAGCGTCCTAGAGTCTTGATTTGGAGTTTGGAGAAGGGTGGCGGTTTTCCCAAAGACAAATGTTTTCTCCATTGACCAGCCCAGGCTGGAACGGGTGGCGAACGGAATTTAATTACCAGGTACCCTCACAGCGCGATTCATTCTTCCCTCGGAATGAAACTTCATTGGCAAGATGGATGGCTCTTGCTGATGGGTGCCGAGTGCAGTTCAATCTTAGCCAGATTTATGGCCTGTAGAAATTTCACTAGATTTGTTTTGTTAAAAAAAAAGAGACAGGGGGGAGTAGGAGTGTGTGTGTGTGTGTGTGTGTGTGTGTGTGTGTGTGTGTGTTGGGGACTGCAGCAGGCACAAGATTTCACTCTCATAACTGATGGATTGCTGCCTATCCAAAGTGTGATAATCTAAGGGCAGAATTTAAGGCTCTGCACTTCCATAATCTGCTCTGGGATTGAAACTGGGACTAATGGTCAAAAACCCACCACCTATTTCCTTTACATCTTAAAAAGTATCTTAAAGCATCTTAAAAAGTAGAGACATCCCCTTGCCAACAAAGGTCTGTATAGTTAAAGCTATGGTTTTCCCAGTAGTGATGTATGGAAGTGAAAGCTGGACCATAAAGAAGGCTGATCGCCGAAGAATTCATGCTTTTGAATTATGGTGCTGGAGGAGACTCTTGAGAGTCCCATGGACTGCAAGAAGATCAAAGCTCTCCATTCTGAAGGAAATCAGCCCTGAGTGCTCACTGGAAGGACAGATCCTGAAGCTGAGGCTCCAATTTAGTCGGACACGACTAAACGACTAAACAACAACAACAATTCCTTTACATCACCCTTCACCATCCAGATGTTTTTGACTGCAACTCCCATCGGCAGAGGACATATTTTGCTGCGTGTGGACCACAAACAGCATTCTGGGTAGGCCTTGAGCCAAAAAAATTATGGTCGCACGACCTAAAGGGCCGGAGGAAACAACTGCAGAACTTCCAGAACAGAAATACGGGTAGCCTAATATGTTTAAAGTTCTCTGATGGTGTTACAATTTGGTGAGCAGTTGGGTTGCATCTGCATGCGCCTCTCCCATTATATCTTCACAAGCAAAAGAGAGTAAAGGCTTACTTCTCCAAAAGAATGGCCAAAGTCCAGGGAGGGACGTAGAATATTGCCAAGGGAGCCAGATCCTTAGCTCCACACCTCCATAACTATAGCCCTGGTTCCAGACTTGAGATGATCCTTATATATAGGAATTTCTGACTGTCAATCGATCTGGCTGCAGTCATGAGGACAGATATGGAGAGGACTGCTCACTTAGGAGTTCCTGACCTGGAAACGTAGCAATGGTTGGAAATTAGTTGACGGATATTGCTGCTTCTGGTCTCATAGAAGTGATCTTTACTTGCCATAGGTGACCAGGGAAATACTGCAGGATCTGATTTCTTTCCGCAGGGCCTGTAAGACAAGAGTTGTTCTGCCAGGCCTTTGGCTTGGAATCAACTTGATCCCCCTCTTTCCTTTTTCCTTTCTCCTTCTGTGATGGAACTCCTATTTGGGGACTTCCCTGGCTTTTTTCTGGCCACGTAGGACCAGTCTGGATAGTTGGCCTTGGTGAAGATTTGACGTTTTCATCCCCAAAGAAGTTTTTGATTTGAGTTTCTACTGAAATGAGGCTGCATTTTAATGTTGTATTTTAATCTTGTTTTTAAGTTGTATTTTAATCAATTGTTTATATACCTGGTGTTAGCCGTCCTGAGCCCGGTCTTGGCTGGGGAGGGCGGGGTATAAAGAAAAATTATTATTATTATTATTATTATTATTATTACTACCTACATGGATCTGCATTTGGGACCTTACTTTTGCGTGTTAATGAATTCAGAGGAAGAGTCACTCTTATCCATGGTTTCTAGCACAGATTAGAATTTATGCTTCACCCATGTGTTGCAAACATAGATGGTCGCACTCTGCGCCATCCTGGTGGAGCATGTGATAGGCTGAAGCTCGACGAGGACTTAAGGCTAACTTATTAGCCTCCAGTGGGTGTGCATCTCCCACATAGCAGGTACAGTGGTACCTCGGGTTAAGTACTTAATTCGTTCTGGAGGTCCGTTCTTAGCCTGAAACTGTTCTTAACCTGAAGCACCACTTTAGCTAATGGGGCCTCCTGCTGCTGCCATGCCGCCGGAGCATGATTTCTGTTCTCATCCTGAAGCAAAGTTCTTAACCCGAGGTACTATTTCTGGGTTAGCGGAGTCTGTAACCTGAAGCGTCTGTAACCCGAGGTACCACTATACTGCAAGAGAGTGAGGTCTACGGCATCAGCATAGCAAGAAAGGAGATTCTGACTGAACACTGGCAGGAAGAGCGTTTGAATGTGGAACAGACTCCCTCGCGAGGTTGTGGACTCTCCATCCTTGACGGTTTTTAAGCAGAGGTTGGGTGGCCCTCTCTCATGGATGCTTGAGATCCCTGCATTGCAGAGGTTGGGCTGGATGACCCATAGAGAGCCAGTGTGGTGTAGTGGTTAAGAGCGGTAGTCTCGTAATCTGGGGAACCGGGTTCGTGTCTCCGCTCCTCCACATGCAGCTGCTGGGTGACCTTGGGCCAGTCACACTTCTCTGAAGTCTCTCAGCCCCACTCACCTCACAGAGTATTTGTTGTGGGGGAGGAAGGGAAAGGAGAATGTTAGCCGCTTTGAGACTCCTTAAAAGGGAGTGAAAGGCGGGATATCAAATCCGAACTCTTCTTCTTCTTCTTCTTAGGGACCCAATCCAACCCTATGATTCTGTTGTCACAGGAACAATCAGCTGTCTTATACCTAGGCAGACCATTAGTTCAGTCTAGCTCAGACTGGCAGCAGCTGCTCTCCAGGATTTCAGACAGGTGTCATTCCCACACCTACCTGAAGATGCTGCCAGGATTGAACCCTGGGACCTTTTGCACGCTGCGCACGTGCTCTGCCACGGCTCTTCCCATTGAACCACAACCCTCCCCGCAAATATTTTTGCCAGTTAAATTGGGGGGGGGTGCAAAGGAGGGAGGAGGGTGGCAAGGAAAGCGGGAACAGGAGCAGGGCAGAGCTGGAGAAGGGCAAGGGCTGCGTGTGCCTCAAATTGGGGATGGGGAGAAAGTGGTGAATATTTGCAGAGGAGCTTTTCCCCACCAACCGTCCCCGCTCTAATGAGGGCCCTGTGAAAATGACAGAGGATGTCTGGGAAAAGAGGAGGGGGCTATTAAGCCGTCAGCAGAGACACGGCAAGGGTGGGTGGGGGGCGGGCCCCCCTGTGTTTCATGCCTGGCTTCCTCCAGGCAGTTAATTGAGCCGTCTCATTAAGGGGAAGGGAAGGGGGGGGGACCTTGACAGCTTTGGAGCGCTAATTCCTTAATGGGTCCCTCCTCCTTTTGCTGTCAGATTCTGGCATTGTACACCCCCCTTTTTTCTAAAAAGGGAAATTAAGGAGAAAAATCCCACTTGTGTGAGAATTTGCATCAGCAATGACTATCTACGAGGAGCCTATGTCCCTGCTAAGTCCGTACAGTGGTACCTCGGGTTACATACGCTTCAGGTTACAGACACTTCAGGTTACAGACTCCGCTAACCCAGAAATAGTGCTTAAGGTTAAGAACTTTGCTTCAGGATGAGAACAGAAATCGGGCTCCGGCGGCACGGTGGCAGCAGGAGGCCCCATTAGCTAAAGTGGTGTTTCAGGTTAAGAACAGTTTCAGGTTAAGTATGGACCTCTGGAATGAATTAAGTACTTAACCCGAGGTACCACTGTACTGGCACCCCAGTCTGAGTGCCTCTGGGCATGTGGGAGGCAAAAGTTGCCTTGCGTTTTACAAAGGGCCCTAATAGCACTGCCCCAGAGCATGTGCAGAGTTCAGTGGAGTCGGAGTTTGGTGGAAGAGTACATGCTTTGCAAACGTAAGATCTCCGATTCAATCTCCAGCAGCACCTCCAGTTTAAAAGGGTCTTAGTTAGCAGAAATATGAAAGCTAATTGTCCCAGTATGTGGACTCTTTAGAGTCCCATGGACTGCAAGAAGATCAAACCGATCCATTCTTAAGGAAATCAGCCCTGAGTGCTCACTGGAAGGACAGATCCTGAAGCTGAGACTCCAGTACTTTGGCCACCTCATGAGAAGAGAAGACCTCGTGGAAAAGACCCTGATGTTGGGAAAGATGGAGGGCACAAGGAGAAGGGGACGACAGAGGACGAGATGGTTGGACAGTGTTCTCGAAGCTACCAGCATGAGTTTGACCAAACTGCGGGAGGCAGTGGGAGACAGGAGTGCCTGGCGTGCTCTGGTCCAGGGGGTCACGAAGAGTCGGTCACGACTAAACAATTAACAACAACAACAAATTGTCCCAGACCCTGGAGAGCCACTGCCAGTCAAAGAAGACAATATAAGGGCTAGATGGGCTGTTGGTTTGCATCAGAAGGCAGGTCCACACTTATTTCAGGTGCTTACAGGTGGACGTTCATTGCAAGACAGGTGTCCATGCATTTATCCCCCTACAGCATCTATGCACAATGTTGTTGTCATCAGAATGCCAGCTCACATTTACCGCTCTCTTTATTCTGGGTTTACCCCTTCTAGTTTGCATCTTTTTTTTTTTTATTAAAAAAACTTGTTGCAATACCCAAATAACCTGTTTGCAATATTAAGCCCCCACCTGGAAGCACCCCTGTTGCCTTACAGAAGGCAGTTTCCAGTGCCCTTGTTCTGTTAGCGCAAGGATTTGAGTTGTGCAACGGATCTCTCTTGCCCAACACACCGCCTGCTTCGTGCATACACCACACACCCTCCTCAAATCTGGTCCAGATGGTTGGGGGAACCCCCCGGAACAGATTTAGGGTCTGCATGGGGAGAGGAGAGCGAGGAAAGTTCAATTGCACAAGCATAAATCCTTGCGTTGATGGGATGAGAGACAGTGCTACTTTGGATGCAAGGCAGAGTTCCAGAGGAATGCCAGACCAGAACTGGAAAGATCTGGGTTTTAATCCTTCTTCAGCCATGAAGCTTCCTTGGGTACCCGTGTGCCTGTCCCTCACTGTCAGCCTAATCCATCTCACTGGGTTGTTTCGATGATAAAATGGGGAGGAGAACCATATGTGCTACCTTGAACACCTTGGAAGAAAAATGGGATACAGTGGTACCTCTGGATGTGAACAGGATCCGTTCTGGAGCCCCGTTCACATCCTGAAGTGAACGCAACCCGCATCTGCGTGTGCACGGTCGCGATTCGCCGCTTCCACGCATGCGCGTGATGTCATTTTGAGCATCTGTGCATGCGCGAGGGGCGAAACCCAGAAGTAACGCGCTCTGTTACTTCCCGGTCGCCGTGGAGCGTAACTTGAAAATACTCAACCTGAAGCACATTTATCCCGAGGTATGACTGTATATAGGGAGGCGGGTGGCGCTGTGGGTTAAAGCACAGAGCCTAGAACTTGCCGATCAGAAGGTCGGCGGTTCAAATCCCCGTGACGGGGTGAGCTCCCGTTGCTCGGTCGCTGCTCCTGCCAACTTAGCAGTTTGAAAGCACATCAAAGTGCAAGTAGATAAATAGGTACCACTCGGGTGGGAAGGTAAACGGCGTTTCCGTGCGCTGCTCTGGTTCGCCAGAAGCGGCTTAGTCATGCTAGCCACATGACCCGGAAGCTGTATGCCGGCTCTCTCGGCCAATAAAGTGAGATGAGCGCTGCAACCCCAGAGTCGGCCACGACTGGACCTAATGGTCAGGGGTCCCTTTACCTTTACCTATGATTGTATATGCAATAAAATTGGTTCCCTGACTCCAAGGAGCTTACAGTCTAAAGCGGGCTGAGCAAACCACTTAAAAGCTTGCATTTCCCAAAGTTTGCAGGAGGGATGGAAATGGCTTTCGCCAAGGGCACAGCCCAGCAAGGACACCATGTTAGCCACTGCGTGGGCGGTTGTGTACTGTGCTGGGGACAGTGTTCTGAAAGCTTTTAATGACTCTGCCGGGGAGGGTTGGGGTGGGCTGTTCCCCTGGCACTCCTCAGGATGATTTTACAGCTAAATGCAGACCCTGGCTGGGTGCCCAGCAGGGAGAGGAGGGGAAGAAATGTTTTATAGCTTGAACATGGTGAGGACGACGGCCTGTTTTCTCTTGCGGTTCCAACTCCATCCTGTATTTCTCTCTGACCTTCCCAGGACGACCCTTGAGGGCCTCTGTAGTTTCTCCCTATTACACAGACAGGAAGACTGAGGCTGAGAATGCTTGGCCAGGGTCTCCAAGGGTGCACATTCGCCACCGCATGAATGCAGATTAGTCATGTATTGAGCTACTTCTCAATACCTTCCCATTTTACTTGAGCTCCGTTGCTAAAGAGTGGTATAAAGAAATGGATTTGACCCCGCGGATTTAGTACTGTACATGCTTATGGGGATTCCAATGTGTGTTAGTATCTGTGAATATAGATCCAGGTGGTAACTATAGGCTTGAAAAAGCACCCTGCTAGTAGGACACAAATCAGTCCTGAGTGCTCATTGGAAGCACAGATCCTGAAGCTGAGGCTCCAATACTTGGGCCACCTCATGAGAAGAGAAGACTCCCTGGAAAAGACCCTGATGTTGGGAAAGGTGGAGGGCACAAGGAGAAGGGGCGACGGAGGACGAGATGGTGGGACAGTGTTCTCGAAGCTACCAGCATGAGTTTGACCAAACTGTGGGAGGCAGTGGAAGACAGAAGGGCCTGGCGTGCTCTGGTCTAGGGGGTCACGAAGAGTCGGACACAACTAAACGACTAAACAACAACAACAAAGTAGGACATAGGGGAGGACACATACCCTGTGCGTGCGTGTGCATGCGCGTGCAAAACCGACTCTTTCCTTCGTTGTTTCATGCACATTTTATCGCTTGATTTGCACAACGCAGGCCAAAATAGTTGAGAGCAAGTACCCTATTGAGCCACTGCAGAAGCTAGTGCTTTGCTTGCACCCAACTGATTGGGAAAGATAGTTCTTTGTTTGCACCACAACCCGCATTGTGTTTATAAAGTGGTAGATGGGAGTGTCTAGTAGTGATGTATGGAAGTGAGAGCTGGACCATAAAGAAGGCTGATCGCCGAAGAATTTATGCTTTTGAATTCTGGTGCTAGAGGAGACTCTTGAGAGTCCCATGGACTGCAAAAAGATCAAACGCATCCATTCTTAAGGAAATTAGCCCTGAGTGCTCACTGGAAGGACAGATCGTGAAGCTGAGGCTCCAATACTTTGGCCACCTCATGAGAAGAGAAGACTCCCTGGAAAAGACCCTGATGTTGGGAAAGATGGAGGGCACAAGGAGAAGGGGACGGCAGAGGACGAGATGGTGGGACAGTGTTCTTGAAGCTACCAGCATGAGTTTGACCAAGCTGCGGGAGGCAGTGGAAGACAGGAGTGCCTGGCATGCTCTGGTCCAGGGGGTCACGAAGAGTCGGACACGACTAAACGACTAAACAACAGGTGGGAGTGTGCATGGATTTGCCCACCTTGCCAGCCAAATGAGCATATAGGAAGAAACACCTGAGTGAGTAATTGAGGATAAACCCAGGATCTTCTTATACCGTCAGCAGACAGGTAGAAGGAAGGACTAGTGGTTACGTTGTTGTGGGAGCCACGAGCAGGGGGTTAAACGGAGGAGGTTTGTTCCAACAAGCCGGCCTGCCTCTTCATGGAGATTTATTTTCCAAGAGATGGTTGGCTTGCCCTCTCATGGCTGCGCCTGATAATGGATGGAGTTTTGGCTCTGGGTATTCCAGCGCTGCAGAATAAACGGGGAGGGGAGGGGAGGGCTGGAAGAGCGAAACATGTACGCAGCAAGGGAGATGCAATGCCGAAACCCTTTTAAGGCAGGGTGGCTGGGAGCAATCCCTTCCCCCTTGCTCACGTAGCTCCGGCAGTGACAGTCCCCCCCCCAATGATGGATGGGATCCCTCTATGCTCTCTCCAGGTGGAACGTGGGCTGTTCGTAGATGATAAGAAGCTACCCATAAATCTTAAATAGAAAGGAACCAGAACTCTGGGGAAGGGAGGGCAGTGAAGGAAGAGTGTGTGTTGCATTTCCAGTCATACTCCTGACCAGCCCCTTTTATAGTTTTAAGGATCTCATCACACATCAAATTGTTTTTGGTGTAGACATAAGTTTCCCCCCACCCCAGCTGTACACCTTAATTTGTATGAATCTGGCAAACAGGTGTTTGGAAACATGTGCTATCAAGTATACACTTTTCAGAGATTGGCTACAGCTCCTTGTTGGTGGCAAACTTGGGTCAGTGGCTGCATAATGTCTGACGCTGACCTAAGAGGAGGGTGACAGAGGGTGGTGTAATTGAGATGGACCATTGAAGGGTCCCTAACGGCTTGGTTCTGTAGTGTAAACTGGACAAGCTCTGGTATTTTAGTAGATTTGTAAGGTAGCTATTTGGATGCTGTTCTCAAAGAATATAAGAGATATCCTCTAGAAGCCAATAGTTCTGAGAATTGTTGGTTCAATCTACAGTTGTGGGAGAAGGGGAAGGGTTTTTAAGGATTCTGTCTCACAGAAAGGAAACACACACAAAAATCCATCATGTCCAAGATAACAACAACAACAACAGCAACAATTTTTATTTATACCCCGCCCTCCCCAGCCAAGGCCGGGCTCAGGGCGGCTAACAAGCAATAATAAAAACAAGTTGAATGAATACAACTTAAAAACAAAATTAAAATACAAGATGCATTGTGAGATTGTTTATCTTGAAGTTAAGGACAACTTTGCAAGAGTTTAGTTGCAGATGATTAGACCTTAGAACACACACACACACCTCCAGCCATCTATCAAGTCCAAAGTGCTTTACAAGTTTGCTTGCCTTGCCACTGAAGTCTTGCAAACTTTAAGGTTACACCTTACAAACAGAGCAAAAACTGCAGAAGACTCTTTATGAGGGAGGTCTTGGACAAGTCAACCCTCTCTGCTTCAGTTTCTCTAATGGAATGGGAATAATATGCATCATTCAGCAATCTAGCACAAAACCATAGTTTGATTTGGAAATATTGCTTACACTGAGATACAGCGGTTGGCTTTAAATGACTGTTAAATTTTAGAAGTGATGAAGGAGTATGTAGATTAGGGAACCTGTAGTCTTGTTGCAAAACTCCAGAAACTTGCTGGGAGCAAATGTCTCATGCAAAAAGCATGGGTTGTGCTGCACAAGGAACCAGGAGAGTGGCCAGGCATTAAGAGCAGGGGAGAAATTTGATTCAGCTCACATTTAAAGGTGAACTTTCCAGCACAACATACAAACCAACAACCACCACCACCACCAGTGCAAAATTCACACTTCTTCAAATTTTGCAGTGCAGTTCTGCTGGCAAGTGCTGTGTGCAAAAGTGCATATACGATGGTAAAGTGTGCATATATTAGTGAAAAGTGTTTGATAAAATGTGTATGTTAGGCAAAAGTACATAAAAAAATGTGTTTGGAAGGAGAAATTAGCACTAAGATGCCGATGAATTTTCATGTTTTTAAAAAATAATTTCAAGCTGATGTGGAAATGTGGAGATGTAAATGAAAGATTGGGGAAAAAATGAGAAATGGAGAAAAGCTGCTTTTGACAGATTTGCCTATCCCAACCAGGCACATATTAAACCAGCCCAGCCCAATTCAAGGTGCTCATGTCACCATACAGAACCCTAAATGACTGTCCCCAAATTTCAGAAGGTATTTGCACATTGTTTCAGGAGGTGCAAATTAGGTAGCTGAGAGCTGAGAATTTTATGGAAGCAAATTTCTCCCCCCCCCCCCATAATAACTTTTGAGGTCAGGTCAAGAGATACTTCTTTGCACAGGCTTTGGGGAAGTGGGAAATGTTACAGGGTGCAATTGCATTGAATCGCCCAGAAACTGCAAGGCAAAAGGTGGGCTATAAATGCCTGTTAAACAGAGAAGAAGGGAGAAGAAGCAGAAAATCACCTTCTCAAATGTCACTGCTGCCATGAAGTGACATTCTCTAGAAGTCCTGCCATTTGCAAAGCGGGGATGGGAACACGGACCTCTCTTACAGGGATGTTGTAAAGATTATAAAGTGATGTATATGCTTTGTTCAGCGGGACGCGGGTGGCGCTGTGGGTTAAACCACAGAGCCTAGGACTTGCCGATCAGAAGGTTGGCAGTTCGAATCCCCGTGACGGGGTGAGCTCCCGTTGCTCGGTCCCTGCTCCTGCCAACCTAGCAGTTCGAAAGCATGTCAAAGTGCAAGTAGATAAATAGGTACCACTCGGGCGGGAAGGTAAACGGCGTTTCCGTGCGCTGCTCTGGTTCGCCAGAAGCGGCTTAGTCCTGCTGGCCACATGACCTAGAAGCTGTACGCCGTCTCCCTCGGCCAATAAAGCAAGATGAGCGCCGCTACCCCAGAGTCGGCCATGACTGGACCTAACGGTCAGGGGTCCCTTTACCTTTACCTTTTATGCTTTGTTTACTCAAAAAGCACCATATAAATACTAAGTGTTGTTATTAATTCTAAGCCTTTTGAAATGAGCCATTGCCTAAATGAAGTGTTACATTAGGCTTGGAATGTACCAGCCGTTAACTTTTCAGAGTGCTTCAATTAATTGTTTCCTTGGCACCTTTTGAGGCTAAACCACCTTTTGCCCCTGTGGTTTCAGAAATTGGTGCCACCGTAATTTTTGTGTGTGTGATGCCTCCATCCCACCCAGTTGCAGCCTGTGCCTTTAAGAGTTGCAGTGCCATGCAGAAGAATTCAACAGGCAAGGCTTTGGCTGCACCTATTGATTTCCCACCAGCCAGGCACCTGCTGAAAGCAAAGGAGCTTTGCCTGGAAAAGGGATCAACCCATCAAGCTCTTTAAATTGCCAACTTCCTTCTTTAAAAAGTGACCCAGTTCCTCTTTCCGTAGGAGCAGCCCAACAAGCAAAAGCTAAATCCATTTCTGGGCACAGAGCTGAGGTTGAAGGGGAAAGGGCACCTGCAGGCTGATCCTAAAAGCATAGGAGCATGGCCAGAAAGGAAGGGTGGCAACCTTCTCTAGAGTGGTTGGTTCAATAAACGCGAATCACCATTGCCTTTGGGGCTTTAAAGGTTGCAGTGAGAGAGGCCCAAGATTAAATTCTTTGGTCTTCTTAGTCTAAGGCATTTGACTTGTGCTTGTCCATTGAACGGTTTTCCCCATAACAACTGCCTCCTCCCCGCAACTCACCCCAGAAACCCCTGCGGGGTGTGTTGGCAACCAAGCAGCAAGGACTCCCGACATCCTGACAAACACAGCACCCCCCACCCTTCTCTGCACCTCCCTCCCCGCCCTTAAATGGTGATTTATGAATGTTGTCTGGCACAACAGCCCAAGGGTCCCTGGAGAAATCACTAGAGTGAATTAGACTCCCCCTTCGTCCTCCCCCCCCAGCAATGTAGCCCACAATCTAATGTCATCCAGGGGATTAATTAGTGGCTGTTGATTAAATCCTACCTTAACCCTTTCCCTGCAAGAGTTTATCCAGCAGATGCATAACAACTTTCGCCATCATTCCCTCCAATTTTTCATTGATGTTTTCTGTTGCATGTTCCTCCTCCCCTTCCTTCCTTCCTTCCTTCCTTCCTTCCTTCCTTCCTTCCTTCTAAACTGCGGCACTGCTTTGAAAGACAATGATGCCTAGTGGCATGGATTTTCTAACTGCATTCCCAGCTTGGAAAGTTTGGTTTGCAAGGCCAGTTTTAGCTTGGGCAGTGACGAGGGACGCTTTGGGGCATGGTCTTGCAAAAAGGGAGTTCAGGCATTGCACCCTGCTGATTTGAGAAGAGAACAATTTGTGTGCAGTACACTAAGGTTAAGGGATGCGGGTGGCACTGTGGGTTAAGCCACAGAGCCTAGGACTTGCCGATCAGAAGGTCGGCGGTTCGAATCCCTGCAACGGGGTGAGCTCCCGTTGCTCGGTCCCTGCTCCTGCCAACCTAGCAGTTTGAAAGCACCTCAAAGTGCAAGTAGATCAATGGGTCTGGCGGGAAGGTAAACGGCGTTTCCATGCGCTGCTCTGGTTCGCCAGAAGTGGCTTAGTCATGCTGGCCACATGACCCGGAAAAACAGTCTGCGGACAAACGCCGGCTCCCTCGGCCAATAAAGCAAGATGAGCACCGCAACCCCAGAGTCGGTCACGGCTGGACCTAATGGTCAGGGGTCCCTTTACCTTTACCTTTACACTAAGGTTACCAGACCTCCCAGTTTCCCAGGGACAGTCCCCAGATTTACAAATCAGTCCCCATCCATTGAATCCATTGAAGTTGAAAAGTGTCCCCGGATTCATTGAAAAAAATCTGGTAACCTTACACTACACTAAAGGCCTGGCTATGCAAATGCATGTTGCAGGGTCCAGATAACTACTTAAAAGGGTGAGGGAAGAAATGCAGTTTGTGAATGGGGAAATTGGAAAAGAAACGAGTTGGGGCCCCTGATGAATTGTTTTTCTACTTCCCATGCACTCCCTTCTGTCCTTCCTCCTTCCACTTCTGTGCTCCAAATTTATCCCTCCTGAAACTCTTTAAAAGGGAGGGGGCGCAGCAACACAGCTTTGTCGTACATGCGAATTGTGCATTTGGTCCTCAACATCCCTTTTATGGTGGATAGTGTCTGCATGGATTTCCCTATAGCTCTCGCTGAATTAACAGTTGATGGAGCAGTTAGAATAGCTGCTAATAATGTCGGGAAGTAATAATGTTAGGGAGCCTCTTGGGACTTGCAGAAGATAGTACTTTACACCCTGCTGGCTGGAGCAGATAGCGCTTTGCTTGCACCAGGCTGAGTCTCCTAATTATAACGGTTATATGTAGAGAAAGGAACACTTTTTAAAAAAAATATGACCTTAACAAAAAAGAGATGGTCTAGCCTTGGGGAAGTCTCCCTCTTTCCTAGTTCGTAAAATGGGAATAGGTAATTTGTTTATTTATTTATTTAGAAAGATTTGGAAACTGCTTAGTAAAAAAAAAACCTCTCTGATTAATTAATCAGTTGGTGGATCATGAGTATGGAAGTGAGAGCTGGACCATAAAGAAGGCTGATCGACGAAGAATTGATGCTTTTGAATTGTGGGGCTGGAGGAGACTCTTGAGAGTCCCATGGACTGCAAGAAGATCAAACCTCTCCATTCTGAAGGAAATCAAGGGAACATTCTTTCACCTTTGGTGGACATGCCCAGGGGTCAAGGCTTACTGGGAAATGATATATAATGAACTGAAGAAGGTATTTAAACTTACCTTTCCTAAGAAACCAGAGGCCTTTCTTTTGGGCATAGTTGGCCAACGGGTGCCAAAGAAAGATAGAACATTTTTTATGTACGCAACAACAGGAGCAAGAATACTTCTTGCCAAGTATTGGAAGACACAAGATCTACCCACCGTGGAGGAATGGCAGACGCAAGTGATTGACTACATGGAGATGGCTGAAATGACTGGCAGAATTCATGATCAGGGAGAAGAACTGATCGAACAGGACTGGAAAAAGTTTAAGGACTATTTACAAAAAGACTGCAAAATGTTTGAATGTTAATATGATGTGGGAAGTGAAGGTAACAGGGTTTGTGTGATTTGGTTAAATGTGAATGAAAAGAAGAATGTTAAAAAGGACAAGGGGTTATGAACAGAACATTATTATGTCATAGTATATAAGATGAGGTATGGGCTAAAACAATGAAAAATTGGGACATAATATCTAGAAGAATATAAAATTAAGTATGGTATAAATAAGGTTTTGAACTTGCTGAATTTGATTGGAATAAAGAGGAACACAAAAAAGGGGGATGTGAGGAGGTCAAGACAGAGGGGTATGGAATGTTATAAATCTAAGAAAGTGGATTTTTCTTTTTTCCTTTTTTCCTATTTTTCTTTTTTTTGCTATATATTTTAGTTTTTTTTGTTGTTTCTGTTTTCTATGTGAGCTTCATTTATGGTAATGATACATTTGAAATGATGAATCTTTAGATTTGTAAAACCTTAATAAATATTTATTTAAAAAAAAAAAACATTCTGAAGGAAATCAGCCCTGAGTGCTCACGGGAAGGACAGATCCTGAAGCTGAGGCTCCAGTACATTGGCCACCTCATGAGAAGAGAAGACTCCCTGGAAAAGACCCTGATGTTGGGAAAGATGGAGGGCACAAGGAGAAGGGGACGACAGAGGATGAGATGGTGGGACAGTGTTCTCGAAGCTACAAACATGAGCTTGACCAAACTGCGGGAGGCAGTGGAAGACAGGAGTGCCTGGCATGCTCTGGTCCAGGGGGTCACGAAGAGTCGGACACGACTAAACGACTAAACAACAACAGATCATGAGACTCTTAACCTTAGGGTCATGGGTTTGAGCCCTACATTGGTCCCAAGGTTCCTGCATTTCAGGGGGTTGGACTAGATGACCTTCATGGTCCCTTCCAACTCTACAGTTCTATGATTCTATGAACGTAGTTCCGGCATTGCCAACTTTTTTTTGTAACCTGCTCCTCTGCTTTCCCCCCTGTTTGGTCTGCGGCCATTAGCAGCTGATATTGCTCGTCGCCAGTTCTGTCAACAATGGCTGATTTCGGCAGGCCCAGCAGCATTCATAGAATCATAGAATTGTAGAACTGGAAGGGTTACCCCGAAGGTCATCTACTACCTGAATGGCACAGGCACCAGCCTGGCCCATCTGTGGTCATTTGCCAACTTTTAGCTCCATCCTTGGTTTTGTTCTGGAGGGCAAATGAGGCTGGGATGTAGGCCGCAAGCTCTTTCAAGCTGGGCTCTGTCTTTTCCTTTATGTAAATCACCACATATACCCACAAATTAAGCGCTTTGCACATCAGCATCGTTTTAAATGATCCCTGACGATCTTCCGTAATTCCTTAAAATATCTCATCCTCCTGCTTTTTGTGTGTGTGCCGTTTCTTCAGCAATGTAACTGGACCTCCCCTCTTGTTTATCAAGGGAAATTTAATTTACCCAACTCGTGTCTGGCTAAATAAATGGGAGCCTGCCTTGAGAAAACAAGTGTGCACGGACTTCCTGCCCTGCACATTCCGGGGAAGAGAACTGACTAAAGCATCTTCTAGGGCAGAGCCAAAAGGGGGAGCAGCTTTTGCTGAAAGTTTGATCAGCTTGGAAAACTGCCTTGTGTTTCAGTTGTGGCTGGGAAGTGCGTGACTGGGAAAAGAGAGCCAAAATACCCCCTAGTTCTGAGTGAGGACAATCCTGAGGCAGGAAGCACTGCGTTCACTCTCAGGTGGCTTTGTAATGTCATTGCAAAACCAAATCTGATTGGCTACTGAAATATACTCGGAGTCGAGAGTGGATTTCATGCTCTTTATTCAGCTCACAGTGGTGAGGAGGAATGGAAGTTCCCCCAGAATGTCTGCTTTATATACATTATTTACACAATGGGCTACACGTGATTGGCTAATTCTGGGATTCTCCTGTAGGCCAATCAGGTTGTGGATTCACTTCCAACTGGAGCTGGATTGGGTGGCTCCTGTGGACCAATCTTACTGCTGCATTGTTCTAGGACCAATCAGAATGCTGCATTTTGGATCCTATTGTTCTAGGACCAATCAGACTGCTGCATTTTGGATCCTATTGTTCTAGGACCAATCAGACTGCTGCATTTTGGATCCTATTCAACTCAGTACACAACAGCTACGTAGCTGGCATCATGGCAATATCGCACTCACTGCAAATTCCTGATTGGTTGGGTCACTGCTCTCAGCAGTAAAAAGTTGCAGTTAAAAGAAAATAACGGTGGCACGATTGAGGAATAAAGGGGCGGCAAAAGAATGGGAGCAAGGATTTTGAGGGGAGAATATTTTGCCCATCTTTGTCCTCAAAATAATAATAACAGCAGTAATAATTTATTGGGACGTGGGTGGCGCTGTGGGTTAAACCACAGAGCCTAGGACTTGCTGATCGGAAGGTCGGCGGTTCAAATCCCCGCGACGGGGTGAGCTCCGGTTGCTCGGTCCCTGCTCCTGCCAACTCAGCAGTTCAAAAGCACGTCAAAGTGCAAGTAGATAAATAGGTACCACTCCGGTGGGAAGGTAAACGGCGTTTCCGTGCGCTGCTCTGGTTCGCCAGAAGCGGCTTAGTCATGCTGGCCACATGACCCGGAAGCTGTACGCCGGCTCCTTGGCCAGTAAAGCGAGATGAGCGCCGCAACCCCAGAGTCGACCACGGCTGGACCTAATGGTCAGGGGTCCCTTTACCTTTATTACCCTTTAATAATTTATTAAGGTGTATAGTTTTTTGGGGGCTTAATGGCCCAATAGACTTCTAAGTGGTTTGGAAATATTAAAAAAAAAACCTGCAAAGTGTTTGCAAGACAACATGTAAAGACCTGTTTTCAACTGAATATGATTTCAGTTGGCAAGAGTCTGCCCCCCCGTCCAAAGACCAGCAAGAGCACTACAGACAACATGCAATGACATCTTTAAATTCCACCATGTGGCTTTCATGCAGATCAAAGGTCATTTTCACCACTCCTGACCATGTACCTCCCCTGCTATCTATCATCTATCTATCTATCTATCATCTATCTATCTATCTATCTATCTATCATCTATCTATCTATCTATCTCTATCATCTATCTATCTATCTATCTATCTATCTATCTATCTATCTATCATCTATCTATCTATCTATCTATCTATCTATCTATCATCTATCTATCTATCTATCTATCATCTATCATCTATCTATCTATATCATCTATCATCACAATTATTTGGAGGGAAATTGCCTGGTGAATTCTTGTACCTGGATTAATCTGTGAGTGTGTACTAGACAACATTTGTGATGGTGTGCTAGACAAAATGAGTCTACTGAAGCCAAATTGTAGAGTACAGTGGTACCTCGGGTTAAGTACTTAATTTGTTCCGGAGGTCCGTACTTAACCTAAAACTGTTCTTAACCTGAAGCACCACTTTAGCTAATGGGGCCTCCTGCTGCTGCCGCGCCACCGGAGCACGATTTCTGTTCTCATCCTGAAGCAAAGTTCTTAACCTGAAGCACTATTTCTGGGTTAGCGGAGTCTGTAACCTGAAGCGTATGTAACTTGAAGTGTATGTAACCCGAGGTACCACTGTATAACCTCCATAGTTGGAGGGGATGCAACCCTCAAATGCAGAGTCCGTCTTCAACTGGGGGGGGGGCACAGAACACTGTGCGATCTTGGGCAAGTTGCCGTCTTTCAGTGTCGCCTACCTCACAGGGTTGTTGCATGGATAAATTGGAGGAAGAGGACTGTGTGCGTCTCCCGCGAGGAGGAGGAAAGGGAGAGAGAAACACGCTAAAATAATAAATGCATGCTGGAATAGAAAGAGAAGCGAGAGGTCAAAATCATAGCGCAGTGGGACTCAGGTGGGCTCTCCCCACTAATCAAATAGTGTTCTTATCCCAGCCGAAGAGATTCCAGTCCTGTGGCTTCCATGCAGCTAGCAACGAGTTAAAATCTCCATTCTATTCATGGCCCAGTGTTCTCTACTCACCCACTATATTTCTCTCTCTGTGAGTTTAATTCTCTCTCTCTCTCTCCCAAGCTCTGATCATTAATCAAGGCTGCACTGGGAGATGGGGTGGGGGTGGGGAGTTTGCATGAATTTTAAAAATAAAGGTTGCTACTGAAGTCGAGGAATGCTTTCGCCCAGCTTGGGGGAGGGGGGGGCTACTGCCTTGCCAATATGTGTAAGAGTATTTAAAAAAAATTGCATGATGTTAGAGGGCGAATAAGCAGAGATTAAGGAAAGATATATTAGGAATAACTTGGGTGTGAGGTGCTGTGGGTTTTTTTGGTTCTTGATCCAAAGCCTGAGAAGGTTCCTGTGCTTTTTATAAGTGCAACCTTGTGTACATCTTTTTTGTGGATTAGGAGTTGCCAACAGGATGCCCAAGGGCACCAATGTGCCCGCGTATATCACTTATGGCAGGGGCAGCAAACTTTTTCAGCAGGGGGCCGGTCCACTGTCCCTCAGACCTTGTGGGGAGCCCGGACACTCTCTCTCTCTCTCTCTCTCTCTCTCTCTCTCTCTCTCTCTCTCTATATATATATATATATATTTGGGGGGGGGGGGATGAACAAATTCCTATGACCCACAAATAACCCAGAGATGCATTTTAAATAAAAGCACACATTCTACTCATGTAAAAACACGCTGATTCCCGGACCATCCGTGGGCCGGATTTAGAAGGCGATTGGGCTGGATCCGCACCCTGGGCCTTAGTTTGCCTACCCATGACCTACGGCATGCATGAAAGCTCTCAACGAATATCCCTTAAAAATCCACAATGCATTACACATCAGGTTGTGCTGTGAGCCATCAGGCTCAAACTCTGGTCTCTTGGCAATGGTTCTGGGCACCTTACTCCTCCCACCCAAGTACGGCAGGTAAAACAGAAGGTACTGAGAAGGTACTGTTATGTACTGAGTTGAATAGGATCCAAACTGCAGCAGTCTGATTGGTCCTAGAACAATAGGATCCAAAAGGCAGCAGTCTGATTGGTCCTAGAACAATAGGATTCAGAATGCAGCAGTCTGATTGGTCCTAGAACAATAGGATTCAGAATGCAGCAGTCTGATTGGTCCTAGAACAATAGGATTCAGAATGCAGCAGTCTGATTGGTCCTAGAACAATGCAGCAGTATGATTGGTTGGCAGGAACTACCCAATCATGCTCCAGATAGAAGTGAATCCACAACCTGATTGGCTTACAGTAGAATTCCGGAATTAGCCAATCATGTGCAGCCCATTGTGTAAATAATGTATATAAAGCACATACTTTGAGGGGACTTTCATTCCTCCTCACCACTATGAGCTGAATAAAGAGCATGAAATCACTTTGCGACTCTGAGTATATTTCAGTATGGCTTTTCTAACCTTAGCAGTTCCGCAGCGGCAGCGCTGCAGGTGCTCAGGAGTGGTACTGCGCTCCCAAAACCCTACAGGGGTCAGGTGGCACGAGGTACCAATTTGGGTGCCAAAAGGGCACTATAAAGTGGTGGTGTCCTGGAGAAGCCCAGACCACTCTCCCGCTTTGTAACCTGCAGTGCCGGCCATAGATAGATAGGCCACCAGACCCCAAAATGGTAGGCCTACAAAATGGTAGAGGCAGACGGTCCAAGACTAAGTCTTATCAAGTTTGAGGGTGGGAGAAGGCCTGTCCCATTGACTGTGGATTTTCTTTTTGGGCACAAAGGAGCTGGTTCTGGTGTCACCAAAGGCTCTCACCTGACATAGATCTGTGGATGCTACATGAAATGAAATGAAATATAATAATAATAATAATAATAATAATAATAATAATAATAATCTGGGTGGCTCCCAATCAAGTGTTAAAAACAATACAGCATTAAATATTAAAAACTTGGGACTCTTTTAGAGGTGGGATGTGGGGCAAAGCTGGTGAGGGGGTGTGGCTGAGGAGGGGAGAGCTCTAGGGGGGCCAATAAAGAGAGCTGGAGACCTCTCTCTCTCTCTCTCTCTCTCTTTTTATATATGCGATATATAAAAAATAAAATTAAAAAATTGTCCAGTAGCACCTTAGAGACCAACTAACTTTGTTCTTGGAATAAGCTTTTGTGTGCATGCGCACTTCTTCAGATAATAATAATAATTTATTATTTGTACCCTGCCCATCTGGCTGAGTTTCCCCAGCCACTCTGGGCGGCTCCCAATCAAATGTTAAAAACAATACAGCATTAAATATTAAAAACTTCCCTGAACAGGGCTGCCTTCAGATGTCTTTTAAAGATAAGCAGCTATCCTATTTCCTTCACATCTGAAGGGAGGGTGTTCCACAGGGTGGGCGCCACTATCGAGAAGGCCCTCTGTCTGGTTCCCTGTAACCTCACTTCTCGCAATGAGGGAACTGCCAGAAGGCCCTTGGCGCTGGATCTCAGTGTCCAGGCTGAACGATGGGGGTGGAGATGCTCCTTCAGGTATACAGGACCGAGGCCGTTTAGGGCTTTAAAGGTCAGTACCAACACTTTGAATTGTGCTCGGAAACCTACTGGGAGCCAATGCAGATCTCTCAGATCTGGTGTTATGTGGTCCCGGCGGCCACTTCCAGTCACCAGTCTAGCTGCCGCATTCTGGGTTGTAGTTTCTGGGTCACCTTCAAAGGTAGCCCCACATAAAGCACATTGCAGTAGTCCAAGCGGGAGATAACCAGAGCATGCACCACTCTGGCGAGACAGTCTGCGGGCAGGGAGGGTCTCAGCCTGCGTTCCAGATGGAGCTGGCAGACAGCTGCCCTGGACACAGAATTAACCTGCGCCTCCATGGACAGCTGTGAGTCCAAAATGACTCCCAGGCTGCGCACCTCTGCCAAGAGCAGAGTCCAAACTTCAGCCTGCAAAAGCAGGCACCATCCTATGATGTCAGGGACTCCTATGATGTCAGGACTCCAGGCCGAAACCTCTCCTCGCGTGGCTCCTCCACCGAGATGGATTGAGTTTTGCTTTGGAGGCCTTGGACGAAAGGACAGTTCTGCAGCGCTCCGACCTTGTTACATATTCAGGCCTTGAAGTCAGCCGGCCTGCTGAGCTGTTTGGAGCAAAGGCTACTCAGCGGGGCAGAAAAGCGAGGCAGCTGCGGCTGGAAGGCATCCATCTTCTTTACGAGAGGTAAGGTGGCTGTGTGATATGCTTTATAGGGCGCAGCCCTCCATCTGAAGAGATGTCTGGCCCAAGAGTTCAATTTAAAATCAGTCGGTAGAGCACGGAACTCCTAATCTCTGGGTCGTGGGTTCGATCCCCGTGTCGGGCAAAAGATTCCTGCATTGTTGGGGTTTGGACTAGATGACCTTTGTGGTGCCTTCCGATTCCATAAAAATCAAGAACCCTAAGGGAGAACAGGAGGGGCATTGAAGGTGCCCATCATCAACGGGTAGCAGCACCTGGATGCATGGGCATAGCCAGGGGGGCAGCTGCCCCCCTCCAGATCAATGGCACTGATTAAACCATGCCAGTTCATTCATTCCCCCTTTTTATTTGTATTCTGCTTTTCCACACGCAAAATCGTGCTCAAAGCAGCTTACAAAGAATCGCAAACAAATCAGGTAGGCTTTTCAAACAAACACTACAAAAGCAATTTCATAATAAAATAGTAACAGTTGCATAAAGGTAAAGGGACCCCTGACCATTAGGTCCAGTCATGGCCGACTCTGGGGTTGCGGCACTCATCTCGCTTTAGTGGCCGAGGGAGCCGGCGTACAGCTTCCGGGCCATGTGGCCAGCATGACTAAGCCGCTTCTGGCGAACCAGAGCAGCGCACAGAAACACCGTTTACCTTCCCGCCGGAGCGGTACCTATTTATCTACTTGCACTTTGATGTGCTTTCGAACTGCTAGGTTGGCAGGAGCAGGGACTGAGCAATGGGAGCTCACCCCTTGCGGGGATTCGAACTGCCGACCTTCTGATCGGCAAGTCCTAGGCTCTGTGGTTTAACCACCGTGGTTTAACCAGCACCACCCGTGTCCCTAACAGTTGCATAGTAACATGCAAACAACAGCAGATATAATAACATGCAAAAAAACCCAACACCCCATATTTGAATACTATAGCAAGGTGACTTAAACAGCATGCAACATGCAGCAAAAATAACAAGGGAGCTTCGCAGTTTTACCTTTGTCCTAGAAATACCCCTCCCATGATGTTAAACCATTGGCTCACTTAGTCCAGCATTCTCCTTCCACCAGAGGTCAGCCTGACAGCTTTTAAAAAGTCCACAAGCAAGTAAGGTATGCTGCAGGTGAGGGCAAACTGCTGCCTTCTGGATGTGAGGGATGGAGGAGAAATGTGTTTTAAATGATTTAACGTGAGGAGTTTGGCAGTGCTGACCTGATAAGCTTAGCTCATCACTGACTGTCTCTTGTATCAAGTAGTGCCTGCTTGTGTCCCAGCAGATCCCATGGACATCTGAAGAACAGGTGGCTCTTCATATGTTCATATGTTCCAACAATGCTCTTCATATGTTCTTACCAGTTTCGTTTTTAAAAAAAGCAAAAGCCTGACCAATTATATGCAAAGTACTCATGTGATAGGTATGGAATTTGTAAAAGAGTTCAGCCCCATGCCAGGCTACATTTCTTTAGCATAATAGGTAAATGGGGATGCGGGTGGCACTGTGGCGCTAAACCACTGAGCCTCTTGGGCTTGCCGATCAGAAGGTCGGTGGTTCGAATCCCCGCGACGAAATTAACCCCACCCAATGGACTAGAATGTGGTCTAAACCTCAATTTAAGCCTATATCAGCCAAAAGAAGGGAACTCATTCTGAAATTCACCTACAGGTGGTACTTTACATGACGGAAACTGGCACTGATATGCCCAGGAACCTCACCAAGATGTCGGAGAGGCTGCACCTCCACAGGCACATCCCTCCACATGTGGTGGGAATGCCCCAAAAGCCAACCCTTCTGGACAGCAAAAGAACTAAACATGTATGAGAACTCACCCCAGAACTGGTCCTACGGAACAACTTCCAAGATCATAATGACCAATCACATTATGCAGATCTTATAACCCACCTACTCTCAGAAGCCTCCTAGCCAGACACTGGAGAGACCTGTCAGGAGTAAATATGGATCAATGGTATCAAATTGTATGGGAAATGGCCTTAATAGAAAGCTAACCAATAAACTGAAGCTGACACGGAGACAAATAGAAGAGGAAGCCTTCACCCCAGTATGGCTCCCCTTTATAACATACACAGCCCAATAAGACAACGACAAGAATCCACTGACAGCATACAAATCAATCTGACTTATCTGGCTCAACAAGTCCTTGCCCCTCACAAATGCAAACAAAAACCCCACTGCAATCAACCACAGACAACCAACCCACCTTGCCCCTCAATACCTCACATTACCAAGGAAATATAATAAACAAATAGAAAGAGAACCTACCCAGCTGACACTGAAACAAAACCCCACACATACACTATACAAAAAAATATAATCCTCCCCCCCTTCTTCCCCAACCTCATACTGTACTCAACACTAATGTCTCACAACAAAGGTAACTTTTGTAAGAAAGACTGTAAAGGTAAAGGTAAAGGGACCCCTGACCATTAGGTCCAGTCGTGACT
Source organism: Podarcis raffonei (assembly GCF_027172205.1). Classification (NCBI taxonomy): domain Eukaryota; kingdom Metazoa; phylum Chordata; class Lepidosauria; order Squamata; family Lacertidae; genus Podarcis; species Podarcis raffonei. The sequence continues at coordinate 5,947,448 of NC_070609.1, read as the reverse complement.
GACTCTGGGGTTGCAGCGCTCATCTCGCTTTATTGGCCTAGGGAGCCGGCATACAGCTTCCAGGTCACGTGGCCAGCATGACTATGCCGCTTCTGGCGAACCAGAGCAGCGCACGGAAACGCCGTTTACCTTCCCACAAGAGAGATACCTATTTATCTACTTGCACTTGACATACTTTCGAACTGCTAGGTTGGCAGGGACCGAGCAATGGGAGCTCGCCCCGTCATGGAGATTCAAACCGCCGACCTTCTGATCGGCAAGTCCTAGGCTCTGTGGTTTAATCCACAGTGCCACCCGTGTCCCAAGAAAGACTGTGCAACCTAATAAAAGGAGACAAGGTATATGCTTTTGTAAACCAAGGCAATCTTTATTAAAAATTAACTAAAATAATAATAATAATGACTGGTAAACATTTAAGGAAATGTAGTGGACTCCACCCATGTTGTATTATGAAGGAGCATCTCCACCCCAATTGTTCAGCCCGGACATGGAGGTCCAGCGCCGAGGGCCTTCTGGCGGTTCCCTCCCTGCGAGAAGTGAGATTACAGGGAACCAGACAGAGGGCCTTCTCGGTGGTGGTGCCCGACCTGTGGAATGCCTTCCCATCAGATGCTAAGGAGATAAACAACTATCTGATTTTTAGAAGACATCTGAAGGCAGCCCTGTTTAGGAAAGTTTTTAATGTTTGATGTTATATTGCTTTATTATTATTATCATCATCACCATCATCATCATTATCATTCTGTTGGGAGCCGCCCAGAGTGGCTGGAGAAACCCAGCCAGATGGGCGGGATATATATATACATATACATATACATATACATATACATATACATATACATATACATATACATATACATATACATATATATGTGTGTGTGTGTGTGTGTGTTGTTGTTGTTGTTGTTGTTGTTGTTGTTAAAACGACGGGTCTGGGCTTTGTTACTCTGTTCAGTAAATCTGGCCCTGGCCCAAAGTGCATTTTCCATTATCAGAATAATAAAAAATGAGTCAAGTACAAATCTTCTTGACTGTGCTACAAACTTTCCATGGACCACGGACCACAGTTTGTGACCTTCTGCTCCAGGAGAAAGTGTGGGAAAGTGTGCGAATGAGGGAGTAAGCCCATATATACATATGTTTGCATCCATATACACAGGCATTGCGGCATCCTTCTTGAAAACAAAAGGTTTTCAAAGGCTTTTAAATGGGCCACAGCTGTGGGGGTGCGTGTTGGTTCCAGCCCTTTCCTTCCCGCTCTGTTTGGGCTTTTGATTTGCTGATGGAGAAGGACCCCTTTGAAATTCTTACACTGAACACAAGAGAAAGGCACAGCAGAGGTCAGGTCCTTGGGAGGTGGGAGCAGCAAGAGAGGAGGCCCTGCTGGTGGTGGGAATGGGAGGGGCTAACAGGAGCCCCACCCCTATTGATGGGCAATGTTCAGTCCACGCCAGTTGGGGGGGGGGAATGTGCCAATGGCTCCGCCCTTGTTTTCATCTGTGGTGTCTAGCTTGGAGACTGAATAATGATGTCCTTTGGGAATCCTCTGGTTCTGTCTACAAAGAATTAAGCTATTATTAAAAGACGCCTGCTTCTTGGGAGAAAAGCAATGACAAACCTAGACAGCATCTTAAAATGCAGAGTCATCACCTTGCCAACAAAGGTCCGTATAGTTAAAGCTATGGTTTTCCCAGTAGTGATGTATGGAAGTGAGAGCTGGACCATAAAGAAGGCTGATCGCCGAAGAATGGATGCTTTTGAATTCTGGTGCTGGAGGAGACTCTTGAGAGTCCCATGGACTGCAAGAAGATCAAACCTCTCCATTCTTAGGGAAATCAGCCCTGAGGGCTCACTGGAAGGACAGATCCTGAAGCTGAGGCTCCAATACTTTGGCCACCTCATGAGAAGGGAAGACTCCCTGGAAAAGACCCTGATGTTGGGAAAGATGGAGGGCACAATGAGAAGGGACGAAAGAGGACGAGATGGTTGGACAGTGTTCTTGAAGTGTCCAGTGTTGGACAGCATGAGTTTGACCAAACTGCGGGAGGCAGTGGAAGACAGGAGTGCCTGGCGTGCTCTGGTCCAGGGGGTCACGAAAAGTCGGACACGACTAAACAACATCATCATCATCATCATCATAATTATTATTATTATTATTATTATTATTATTATTATTATTATTATTAGACTTTTCTAGTCATCCCCACCTATAGAGCCAGGATGGGCTACAGAAATATTTTATAATTTTACTGTTTGCTAGTTTATATATTTATTTAGAGGATTTGTAGCCTGCTCTTCAGCTGGAAAACATCCCAGAGAAGCTCTCATAGAATAATAAAAAAAGGAGACAGTCCCTACCTGCAGGCTTACAATCTAAAAAAAACAAAAACAGGACACAAGGGAAAGGGGACAGGGAGGGAAGAGGAAAAGAAAAACCAAAACTCTGGCATCAGTTTCTAAATGGTTGTCCCTATATTGACCAGTTCGGGGGCAGGAGGTGCTTGATGGATCTGGGCCTCAAGCAAACTGATGGAGTGAGCCCAGCTTCCAACCTCTCCCCCTGAAGTTGTCTGGTGGAATGGCTGCCCCTAGATGACAGTTATGGGGAGAAGAGGCCTGATGGGGGTGGCCTGTCACAGCAGAGCTGGTGGAGTGAGCTCTGCTTCCTGGCTCTCCCACTGCAGTTCAGGAAGAAATGTTGAATAGTGACCATGGTTGAAATCCCAGTGAAATAATGGGATCAAAATGTATAAGTTCACAAACATCTGGTAGCCAACCCTACACCTCCCTCCCTTGAATTAAAATGGGTGGCACCCTCTATAAAAGGTAAAGGTAAAGGTACCCCTGCCCGTATGGGCCAGTCGTGTCCGACTCTGGGGTTGCACGCCCATCTCGCTTAAGAGGCCGGGGGCCAGCGCTGTCCGCAGACACTTCCGGGTCACGTGGCCAGCGTGACAAGCTGCATCTGGCGAGCCAGCGCAGCACACGGAACGCCGTTTACCTTCCCGCTAGTAAACGGTCCCTATTTATCTACTTGCACCCGGGGGTGCTTTCGAACTGCTAGGTTGGCAGGCGCTGGGACCGAGCAGCGGGAGTGTACCCCGCCACGGGGATTCGAACCCCAAATATAACCTCTATAACCTCTATAACCACATCCAAATAGGCTTTGCTTTTAGAGTGGGAAAGAGTAAGAATTAAAAACCTTTGGAGGAACTAGCCTCCTGTGTATGTACATGAGTCACGGTTCTGGGCATGCCTCATGTTTGGGAAGATGCAAGCGGAGTGCAGTGACTCATTGAGAGACACAACGGCCACCCTCCTTTGACTACAGGAGATTCCTATGTGCTTCTGCATTGGAAGTGACTAAATTAACAAAGGTCCGTATAGTAAAACCTATTGTTTTCCCAGTAGTGATGTATGGAAGTGAAAGCTGGACCATAAAGAAGGCTGATCGCCAAAGAATGGATGCTTTTGAATTCTGGTGCTGGAGGAGACTCTTGAGAGTCCCATGGACTGCAAGAAGATCCAACCTCTCCATTCTGAAGGAAATCAGCCCCGAGTGCTCACTGGAAGGACAGATCCTGCAGCTGAGGCTCCAATACTTTGGCCACCTCATGAGAAGAGAAGACTCCCTGGAAAAGACCCTGATGTTGGGAAAGATGGAGGGCGCAAGGAGAAGGGGACGACAGAGGACGAGATGGTTGGACAGTGTTCTCGAAGCTACCAGCATGAATTTGGCCAAACTGCGGGAGGCAGTGGAAGACAGGAGTGCCTGGCGTGCTCTGATCCATGGGGTTGCGAGGAGTCGGACACGACTAAACAACAACAAAATCATTCAGAGGCAGAAGAATTACCCAGTGGAAGCTGAATGGAAGGTCAGAGCAATGAATTGTTCTGAGACAATGCAGTGAGACTCCTTTATTTTGTTTGGTGTGTGTGTGTGTGTTTGTGTGTGTGTGTGTGTGTGTGTGTGTGTGTCACACAAGCTGTTCCTTGTTTGATCCATTTCTTTTTCATGGCATGCAGTTTTGGGAATTACTGGCATAATTGTGCCAGCTTGAGCCCCATAGATGTCAATGTGTTTCAAGCCCATCCGTGACATTTCCGTGGATTGCACTGTTTCGCTTAGCTGGGCTCCCAGAAGGAAGAACTTCTTGTCCCCCTAGTGAAGAAAAAAACCCCAGGCCGCTTCCTAGATGCGTGTGAATGTGTGCTTGTGTGTCCTAAACATGACCCTCTCCAGAGGAAAGAAAGGCTCTTGGCTCAGGGGGTGGTTTTGATATGTTCTTAATCTCTTCTAAAGCACACCCTTCACCTCTGGGGTATTGGGGACTTATCGATTGTAATTAAATCCCAATGAACACCTTCCAGGACTTGTTTATCACAGACAGGTGGCTTTCATTGGTTCCTAATTAGCGTATTGATCCTCAAGCTCGTAATTAGAAGTTTCCTTTGAAAATGGCCACCCAGCTCGTTGCGCTGAGTCGCTGGGAAGGATGCCACTGGCTCGGTTGCCGATTCCTTCTGGGGTAAGCAGGGAGCCAAGTCGATGGAAGAGAATCAATGTGGGGTTTGCCCCTAGCTCAACCAGAATGTCTGCAAAAGGGAGAGAGGGAGAAGGGGCTTTAGGGAGTTCGGATGGCGTCGGTAGCAGGATTTGGCATGCACTGGGGCCTCATGCCTGCTGAGGTGCCCACCTCTGCCTCCTGTTGCCATCTTAAGAACATAATAAGACACCATATAAGACCTGCATTGGCTCCCAGTACGTTTCCGAGCACAATTCAAAGAGTTGGTGCTGACCTTTAAAGCCCTAAACGGCCTCAAAGGCCCAGTATACCTGACGGAGCATCTCCACCTCCATTGTTCTGCCCGGACACTGAGGTCCAGCTCTGAGGGCCTTCTGGTGGTTCCCTCCCTGCGAGAAGCGAAGCTACAAGGAACCAGGCAGAGGGCCTTCTCGGTGGTGGCGCCCGCCCTGTGGAACGCCCTCCCATCAGATTTCAAGGAAATAAGCAACTATCTGGCTTTTAGAAGACATCTGAAGGCAGCCCTGTTTGGGGAAGTTTTTAATGTTTGATGTTTTATCTTTGTGATGGCCTGGGAATCCGATTCAGAGGCATGCAAGCAGAGAGCCAGGGTGGGTCAGGAGCTCAGGCAGGAAAGCAGGACAGGGTTCAGGCAGGAACTGGCTACCAACAATGTTGCTCCTGCAATTTGGGACTGGGACTGGCTGGCTTTTTTTTTAAAAAAAAGATATTTATTAAATTTTTTTCCATTGTAATACATTAAAAAATCAAAAAAGAAGAAACAAAAAAGTTTAAAAACATATAGAATTCACAATCCTTATTTTCAATAACATATTTCCCTGACTTCCCCACACCTCCCCCTCTTGTATTCCAATTCAAATTGTTGGTTCAACAAGTTCTTGTCCCTAATTTTTAACCTTTTTATATTTTATATTTTATATTTAGTTCATTTTGAGAAACCAATTTTGCCTTGTAAACATCAATGATTATAAATCAGTGCTTATTCTTTAAACCTTTTTCTAAAGTCGGCCTAAATTCCCTTCCACGATTTCCTCAATTCTCATACAAATAACAAAACAAAGTAAAAGCAAAACAGATTATAATTATACACCCTTTGGATTCCCAAACTCCACCCCCCCTTCCCGGTTCCAATCCCCAACAAGCGTCCATCAGTCAATCTACTATCAGCCTGGAGACCTCACGTCCGAGGCTCTTAATTCTCTCTCAATTCCTCTCTGCCGGTTTTTTTGATAGTCCTTGGTATTAAGCACCAAATCTGGGAGAAGCTCTAGTCCAATAGAGTCCATGTTTCTTCCAGCCAGACCTCCATACTTAAAGGTGGAGCCTGAATCTTGTTTCTTACTCCTTTCAAATCCAAATATCTCCAAAGCTCCAACTTCCACCTTAATCAAATTTGTAATCCTTGGGTCTTCAGATCTCCACATAAGGAGATCTCTCCATTCTTCAGTCTCCAATTCAGACCAAATTTTCACCATCAAGTTCTTATTTTCCTTTATAGCCATCATGTCAGGCCTCTGGCTCTCCTTTATCATCTGCAAAGTTACAGCTCCTCCTTCCTTTTCCTCAGGAACAACATATATCTCTTTCTTCACACTCTCAAAACTCTCAAGTTTCTCTTCTTGTCCAGCTGCATGGGCTTCCTGAGTCAATTCCTTATCAAATTCAATGGATTTGTTTACTGTTAAGTCCAGAGTTGCAACATTTGTAGCCAAAACATCAATTTGGCCTTGTAGCTTTCCCAAGAGAACAAAGACTCTGTCCAATTTAGCTTGAATTTTCCCTCCTTCAGCCATTCTTGTAATGTCCCAAAACCCCCTCTAGAGGAATTTTGGTTACTTAGTATTCTTTCCAGTTCAAATCCAAAAATCAAATTAGTTTGTATCAGTTCTTCCTTGTTTTCAACAAAGTATAGTCAAATTGTAACAAATATAGCCAGCAGAAGCAGCAGAAACAAAGTTCTCTTTTTCCGTCTTGACAGCTAATTTGACAGCTGTCAAACTCTTCAATACCTTCAACTAGCTCTCTCGCGGATCACTCCCGGGTCCGGGGGGGTGGCACTTCAGCTCCCAAAATTAGCTCTTATCCTCCAGTAAGGTTTCTTCTAGTGCCAAATCGTGAAATTAATGTCTTTTGCCCAATAATAAAAGAAAAAAATTCTCTCGACCTTAGTTAGCAGGTCCTTGCTTTAGGTTGTTTACAAGATGGGGAGACGGATTTCCTGTTTGCGCTTTCCCCGATCGTGCCTAATTCACACAAAAAAATTTTCTTTAGAAATCCAATTTCCGTACTACTCACGGGTTGTTATTTTGAAGTCCAAATCACAAGAAGAACTCAGCGCTCTCCGGCCATGGCAGCGCGGCTTCACTCCGCAGGAGAAGCAGTCGACTCTCAGCACCGCGCCGCTCACCCCGTCCCCCGTTCCGAAGCCTTTAAAAAGGCTCCTTCACAGGTCGGGGGGCGCAAATGGTGCCCGCCAAGTCACCAGGTTCACAGGCTTCACCGCCTGTGATTTTTAGGGGTCCCCGCGTTGCCGCAGCGGTAAGACCCTAATCCTGTGGAGCCGATTCCCTCCGGAGCTCGGAGGGAATCCGCCATTAGCCGCTGGCGCTAACCTGGAAGTTGGGGACTGGCTGGCTTTTATCTCCCCCGAGGCATAGGGCGGCCATGATCCTCAGATGACTCGCCACTCCTGGCCTGGAGGCGAGCACTCCTCCTGCGGGAACTTAGTTCCCTCCGCCTCTCTGCCCTGAGCCTCTGCAGCTCAGGAGAGGCTGGAGGGTTACCGGACCCAGAGGCAACCTCAGCTTCCTCTGATGGGGCTGAGAGTGGAGCACCTGCAGGCAATGGGTCCTCCATCACCTCAGGAGCCAGAGCAGACTCAGCTGGTGCCTTCATCTGAGGATCCAGCACAGGTGAGGACCCTTCAGGCTCAGGCCCCAGCCCCGGCTCAGCTGGTTCTGGAGGCGGGGAATCCTGCGCAGGCTGCCTCAGGTTCAGCATCTGAGTCCAAATCCTAGACCATCATATATGGCGATCGAACCTGCGACCTTGGCATTATCAGCACCAACTGAGTGAACAGTGCTGGGTTAGTAGATACACCTTTGGCATGATCCAATAGCCTTCTTCTTAGGTTTTTGGTTCCCCTGCCTCTCTGCCCCCCCTGCCCTCCGCCTCGCTTACATCTCTAGTAACTCCACTGGAGAAATGGGAGTCTCAGCAGATGTAAAACCACTGTAAGCAAGCTCCAAATCCAGGCCAGGAGAATGTATTGGCAGACATGTAATTTTCGCAATCCATCTCGACGGCCCTCTTACCTAATAATAAATCAATCACCGTGATGGATAACCATTGCCGCCAACTGTATTATTAATAGATCTGGGGAGGTATCCTTCAACTGGCAGGTGCTGGGAATGGGATCAAAATCCCACCGCTGGGCGCTGGGCAATTCCACTGCTATTTTATTTTGATTATTGCAGGAGTGGAAATGTCTGAAGTTTACTTAAATGGGGGTTAGGGGGGAGCCAACCAAACAATCCGTGTTTCCGAACAACTTCTTCCCAGCAAGTGGCACAGTTGGTCAATGATCAGGGAAAAATACTTTGAGCCACAGCTTCATCCAGGGACAGGAGTGGATGTGTCAGTTTTGGTTTTTCATCTTTCCCATCTTAAATTCAGTTTTTCACATTTCTGCACCAGTTTGCATTTTTTAAAAAGCCCTCATGAAGATCTTCATGATTTTAGCGTAAATTTCTCCCAATATAGGTATCTTTGAATGCCTCCCCCCCAGTATATACATCGTTGCATAGCAGTTTCCCAGAAAGCAATCATTTTTGTATGATATTTTCACTAATTTATATGCATTTATAGGACACTTTGGATATGCATCTTCGGATGTGCTACTTTTTATATATTATTATTATTAATAATAATACTCCACCCATCTGGCTGGGTTTCCCCTGCCACTCTGGGTGGCTCCCAACCGAATGTTAAAAACACAATACAGCATTAATCATTAAAAACTTCCCTAAACAGGGCTGCCTTCAGATGCCTACTTTGCTGGAGAAACTCATTGCAAAATTTGGACAATGGTGAACTTTAAAGAATAGCTGTGCTTCCGTTCACATCCTGAGAGTCAGTGTGGTCTAGTGATCAGAGTGTTGAATTTCTTCTTTGGCGATCCCTTGTAGTAAGGTTGTCTTCCATGAACACGGTCTTAACAGCGAGTCCGTAAGTGACTTTGGAGGCCAATTCTGGATCCACACGTCCTTCCACAGTGGGGACATAGGTTTCTGGGCAGGAGTTGATCCTGGCGAGGGTTTGCCAAGCGTGCCTTCCTCTTCTTTTTTTTTTAAAATATTTTATTAAGGGTTTTCTTGTTTTACAGTGTAAGTGTAATGCCTCGTATTTTTTTCGTCCATGCAACATTTTTACAAATCCGTTTCATTTGATGAGGCATTAGGGAGAGAAGAAAAAAGAAAGAAAAAAAGAAAGGGGGGTGGAGGGAGGGGAGATGGATGGGGGTGGGGTCGGGTAGCGGTGTTTCTATTATGCTTAATGTATGTAGAGTTTACAGGGACGTGGGTGGCGCTGTGGGTTAAAGCCTCAGCGCCTAGGACTTGCCGATCGAAAGGTCGGCGGTTCGAATCCCCGCTGCGGGGTGCGCTCCTGTCGCTCGGTCTCAGCGCCTGCCAACCTAGCAGTTCGAAAGCATCCTCGGGTGCAAGTAGATAAATAGGGACCGCTTACTAGCGGGAAGGTAAACGGCGTTCCGTGTGCTGCGCTGGCTCGTCAGATGCAGCTTGTCACGCTGGCCACGTGACCCGGAAGTGTCTGCGGACAGCTCTGGCCCCCGGCCTCTTGAGTGAGATGGGCGCACAACCCTAGAGTCTGGCAAGACTGGCCCATATGGGCAGGGGTAACTTTACCTTTACCTTTATGTAGAGTTTGGTGTCAGCGTGCTTGTGTTGTTCACTTGTGTTCCTTTGGTGATGAGAGAGGTTGGGGTTGGCCTAGGGTGTGATTGTTTGTTTGTGATTAAGCGTGCCTTCCTCTTAGCGTGTTTCTCCCTTTTGTCCTGAGTTTGAGTGTCTTCAAAGTCCATGACACCTTTGGTAAAGGCTGGACTATGACTGGGAGACCAGTGGCCACACCCTCAAGCTACAAAGCTCACTGTATAACCTGGGGCCAGCCACCATTGCTCAGCCTAGCCTACCTCACAGGATTTGCCATGAGGATAAAATGCAGAGGAGAAGAACCAGGTAAAGCACACCCCATTGAGCTCCTGGAAGCAAAGGTGGGATAGAAATGTAATAATAACAGGGAGAAATAATAGGAGGAGAAAATTTGATTCTGATCACGCTCAAAGGTTGTTGTTGTTGTTTAGTCGTTTGGTTGTGTCCGACTCTTCGTGACCCCCTGGACCAGAGCACGCCAGGCACTTCTGTCTTCCACTGCCTCCCGCAGTTTGGTCAAACTCATGCCGGTAGCTTCGAGAAGACTGTCCCACCATCTCGTCCTCTGTCGTCCCCTTCTCCTTGTGCCCTCCATCTTTCCCAGCATCAGGGTCTTTTCCAGGGAGTCTTCTCTTCTCATGAGGTGGCCAAAGTATTGGAGCCTCAGCTTCACGATCTGTCCTTCCAGTGAGCACTCAGGGCTGATTTCCTTCAGAATGGAGAGGTTTGATCTTCTTGCAGTCCATGGGACTCTCAAGAGTCTCCTCAAAGGTATGCCCACCTAATTTTTCAAAACAATTCAAGAACTGAAAAACAAACATCCCTCAAAACTCACATTCTACAGATTTTGCAGGGCAGTTCCCCAGCTCATGAATGTGTGCAGAAACACATGTGCTGTGCTGTGCATTGCATAACAATCCATATATTGGTGAAAATAACACACAAGAATGGATGATATTCAGCAAAATCCTTGCTTCTTCTTAAAAAACTCCATTTATTTATCATAAGTCTTAACCAAGAGCAACAATTCTTAACGCAGTAGAATTGCAGGTTAAAATGTACATATAAACATGGATGGAGCAAATCTGCATCCAGGCGGCAATTATGAGTTCCAGATTTCCTTTTGCGGTGCAGGGAAAGAGTCCTGTAGATTTGCAGTTGGAGCATATATTACGAAGGCCCACCATACAGTGTAGAAATTATATCCTCCAACATTTCTCTGATGAAAATAGGGACGTCCTATTCAACAGTAGTAGAAGTAGTGGTAATGATTTTACATTTTATACCCCGTCTGGGTTGCTTCAGCCACTCTGGGCCACTTCCAACATATTAAAAAATAAAACATCAAATTTTAAAAAGCTTCACTATACAGGACTGCCTTCAGATGGCTTGGGGGTTGGATAATTGCATACCCTCCAACGTTACTCCAATGAAAATACAGTGGTACCTTGGGTTACAAACAACTTGGGTTATAAACACTTGGGGTTACAGACTCCGCTAACCCAGAAGTTCTTAACCTCAGGTTAAGAACTTTGCCCCAGGATGAGAACAGAAATCGCGTGGCGGCGGCGGGAGGCCCCATTAACTAAAGTGGTACCTCAGGTTAAGAACGGTTTCAGGTTAAGAACAGACCTCTGGAACAAATTAAGTTCATAACCCGAGGTACCACTGTAGGGATGTCCTAAGGAAGAGCAGGACATTCCAGGATCAGATCAGAAACTGGGACGGCTTCTGTAAATCCAGGACTGTCCCTGGAAAATAGGGACGCTTCGAGGGTCTGAGAAATGTTCAGGTTCCTCCTTTCCAGGTTGCACTCTGAGTTTGAGAGCTATCTTTTCTGAGACTGGATTTTTTATTTGTATGAAGGGTGTACTTAAGACATTCAAGACCCCACTCACAGTTTGAGGTGGCAAGGCTCAGGAACTGATTGTCCTCCCGATTCTGCTGTCCTAAGCTGCATTCACAGGAACAGCAATGAAACCCATTGAGTAAGACCATAGTTCAGTGGTAGAATGCATGCTTTGCATGTGGAACGTGGGTGGGCAACCTTTTCGGCCCCAAGGATGGACTGCTGAGGGCCACATGCACTGGGCAGGGCCATTCCCACTCACACATGTGGAGAAAGGTGTGCAGACATGCGCCTTCCTCTTCTTCACAAGGTGAAGCCTTGATGGTGGTGATGCTGCCGCCACTGGGGGTTTCCTGGTTTGCTTCAACCCCCTGACAGGGCCTTTTCAGTGGTGGTTCCCTGCTTGTGAGGTATGTCTCCCTCCCTCATGATTGACAATCCTGTTTATTCAGGCAGTTGATAGCCAAAAGATTCTGTTTCTGGCAACCCTGGAACCATGGGCTGAATGTTCTCAGAATGTGCTTTTAGAAAGCTTTAAAAAGGGGCAGCTTATATTTGCTGGAAGAAATATCCACAACCTCAGATATGCAGATGACACAACCTTGATGGCAGAAAGTGAGGAGGAATTAAAAGAACCTTTTAATGAGGGTGAGAGAGGAGAGCGCAAAATATGGTCTGAAGCTCAACATCAAAAAAACAAAACAAAGATCATGGCCACTGGTCCCATCACCTCCTGGCAAATAGTAGGGGAAGAAATGGAGGCAGTGAGAGATTTTACTTTCTTGGGCTCCATGATCACTGCAGATGGTGACAGCAGCCACGAAATTAAAAGACGCCTGCTTCTTGGGAGAAAAGCAATGACAAACCTAGACAGCATCTTAAAAAGCAGAGACATCACCTTGCCAACAAAAGTCCATATAGTTAAAGCTATGGTGTTCCCAGTAGTGATGTATGGAAGTGAGAGCTGGACCATAAAGAAGGCTGATCGCCGAAGAATTGATGCTTTTGAATTATGGTGCTGGAGGAGACTCTTGAGAGTCCCATGGACTGCAAGAAGATCAAACCTACCCATTCTCAAGGAAATCAGCCCTGAGTGCTCACTGGAAGGACAGATCGTGAAGCTGAGGCTCCAATACTTTGGCCACCTCATGAGAAGAGAAGACTCCCTGGAAAAGACCCTGATGTTGGGAAAGATGGAGGGCACAAGGAGAAGGGGACGACAGAGGACGAGATGGTTGGACAGTGTTCTCGAAGCTACCAGCATAAGTTTGACCAAACTGCGGGAGGCAGTGGAAGACAGGAGTGCCTGGCGTGCTCTGGTCCAGGGGGTCACGAAGAGTCAGACACGACTAAACGACTAAACAACAACAATATTATTAACACACTTACCTGCCCTCCTTTGGGAGGAAGGGAGGACAGTAAAAAAAACAAACTAAAAAATAATCCCCAGCCTGAAATGGTACAGTCCAGAGTGCAGTGGAGGCTCGGGCGAGGCATTAATTTTCTGGGTCCACAACATGTACAGATGAGCTCTAATAATCTCACACTCCGGGATCAAGGGAAAAATAGGGTGGGGGGAAAGCGAAGAATTTTTGTTCTTGAGAATGCAGTTTGCAAGCGAATCTTTTAACACCTACCCCCTGCCCCGCCCTCCCTCTTGTTCTTATGCGCATTTTCAAAGGCTATTTTGTTTAACATGTTGGCAAAACTGGAGATGCCCTGGGATTAAACCGTCCCACCCTCCGGTCACTGCTGTGGCCTCGGCTTTTCATTGCGCTCCTCCTTCATCTCCCCGCCCCTCCTTTCCCCCTTTTGGCAGAGCCTCTTGGCATATGGGGAGAGAGAGAAATCTGCTACTTCCAACACTCCATCCACCCTATTATCAATTAGGGAGCGAGTGATAAATTCGACACAGCTGGGGGCGTTTTTGTCCTTTTGTTGAAATGTACAGAAACCAGACTTCCCGTGGTTTTGCCTTCAGATGATGTCCAAGGATCACAAAACAGAACCCTCCCCCCCGCTGGGGTCAAAGGGCGCCTGGATTTAGGCGAATGGTGGGGCACCAAGTCCAAAATGGAGAAAATATGGGTTTAAAACATCAAGCCTTTCTTGTCCAAAGCATCCCTTACATTTCTGAGAAAGGAGAAAAGTTTTGAATTTTTTTAAAAAAGAAAGCGGGAGTGGGAGGTGCAGGGAGAGATAATGTAAAACAGAAAAGGCCTGGAATTAACGTGTATGGATGATGTAACTCAGGTGGTAAGAAGCCTATCATTCATCTGAACTCTCTCTCTCTCTCTCTCTCTCTCTCTCTCTCTCTCTCTCTCTCTGTGTGTGTGTGTGTTTGTGTGCATGCCCCCATGTGGGCACCCATATACCCACAAAGCAGTTTACCTCCAAAGTGCACTTTTTCTGCCTTAAAATCAGAGGCACGACTGCTGCATTCAGCAGGAAAAAAAGGCTCACTATTTTAGTTGAAGGATTGCTTGCATTCACTGCGTGAGTCACTGCTGTGGATGAAAGTGGAAGCAGGCAAGGCCATGTTGTTGTTTAGTTGTTTAGTCGTGTCCGACTCTTCGTGTCCCCCTGGACCAGAGCACGCCAGGCACTCCTGTCTTCCACTGCCTCCCGCAGTTTGGTCAGACTCATGTTTGTAGCTTCGAGAACACTGTCCAACCATCTCGTCCTCTGTCGTCCCCTTCTCCTTGTGCCCTCTATCTTTCCCAACACCAGGGTCTTTTCCAGGGAGTCTTCTCTTCTCATGAGGTGGCCAAAGTATTGGAGCCTCAGCTTCACGATCTGTCCTTCCAGTGAGCACTCAGGGCTGATTTCCTTCAGAATGGAGAGGTTTGATCTTCTTGCAGTCCAAGGGACTCTCAAGAGTCTCCTCCAGCACTATAATTCAAAAGCATCCATTCTTTGGCGATCAGCCTTCTTTATGGTCCAGCTTTCACTTCCATACATCACTACTGGGAAAACCACAGCTTTAACTATACGGGCCTTTGTTGGCAAGGTGATGTCTCTGCTTTTTAAGATGCTGTCTAGGTTTGTCATTGCTTTTCTCCCAAGAAGCAGGCGTCTTTTAATTTCGTGGCTGCTGTCACCATCTGCAGTGATCATGGAGCCCAAGAAAGTAAAATCTCTCACTGCCTCACTATGGCCTCACTGGCAAGGCCATAATGGTGACTAATTCTGGGAGGCAACAGGCAATCCCATGTGAGAGGGAGCAAATTTGTTGTGTCTCTGCCCTGCAAATGATACAGTTGCTCCAATCACACCCAGCGGTGCCACAGAATCAACTGCTTCCAGCAGAGGGTAATTGAAAAGATGCGTGCCAAGAACAGGGAATCGCACAGAGCTACAGCAGACAGCCTCCTCTGAGGGTGATAATTCTGCCACGTCTCTACACTGATGTTGACTGAATGGGTCCATCAAACCTCGTGCAGAGAAGCAGTGGCACTTTCTGGCAGAAATGACTGGCAGAATCCGAGACCAGGGAGAAGAGTCGGTGGAAGAAGATTGGAAGAAATTTAAAGTTTATTTACAGAAACATTGTAAAATTATGGAATGTTAGAAGGATGTCGGAATGAAGTTATGTGGTTTTAGCAGAAATGTTATAAAGGATTAAGAAAAAACAGACTGTTAATTGGTGAAAGGAGGGAAAGTAAAGTTACATTATATTAAGATAAATTATAGGACAAAAACTGGAAAAGATGGAAAGGATTTGCTGAAATAGCTAACTGAACTAGAATACAAAAAAGGGAGGTGTGAGGAGGTCAAGGAAACAAGCCAATGAAAGATAAGTTATGGGAAGGTTCGTTGTGTTTTCTAATTGTTATTATTTTTCTGATTTTTTTCTTTCTTTTTCTTTTTTCCCTCTTTCTCCTTATTGTGATGTGTTGTCTTGTTTTTGTTTAATATGGTGTTTTCTATTTTTTCTTTTTGTAACCTTTAAAACTTTAATAAATATTTTTTTAAAAAAAAAGAGAGAGAAGCAGTGGCACTTTCTACTCTGTCAGGAGGTTGTATGAAGGGAGGTGAGTGCAGAACAGGACATCATACAGTGTTGCAGCACACACACTTGTCTTTGGGCTGATATTTTGGGCTCCTGGGAAGCCTGCATTTACTTCTCAGGGTAAGGCAAGCAATAGATGCCAGAGGGGGGAGCCAGGACTTGACACTGGTCTGCCATTTTTTAATATTTTCTTCCCACATTCTCTGTAAGGAGAAGTCTTGCCTTAAATGAATAAGAAAATACTAAGTCATGTTCATCTCGTTATTACCTTAACTGTCTTTAAAGGGTTTTTTTTACAAATTGTATTCAAGAGGACAGCAGCGATTCAATTTGTAATAATATAATTCATATATTTGTGTTTGCAGAATGGTGCATTTCTGTGTCGACCTGTTCTGAATAGGCTCCTCTTGGCCAAATCACTGTTAATATGAATTTTTTTATGGTTACCTCTGAATAAGGGGTTCCATCTCAAACGTGTTGGGCTACAGCCTTTCATCTGTGGAATTAGTTCTCGCAATATGTAGCGATAGCCACCAACTTGGCTGGGCCACACTTTCAGAATAAAAATTTCCTTGCGTCACACCAAATTTTTTATTGATAAGGAACACATTGGAAAACAAAAAATAAACAACAACTAGCTGTGCTTGATTTGTAACATAGAACACAACAACTTTATAATATGATCACGGGACTTCCAGAAAGTATACAACAATTATTTTGATACTACACTGAAATGTTTAAATCATGGGTAGGGAAACTAAGGCCCAGGGGCCGGATCTGGCCCAATCGCCTTCTGAATCCGGCCTGCGGATGTTTTCACATGAGTAGAATGTGTCCTTTTATTTAAAATGCATCTCTGGGTTATTTGTGAGGCCTGCCTGGTGTTTTTACATGAGTAGAATGTGTCCTTTTATTTAAAATGCATCTCTGGGTTATTTGTGGGGCATAGGAATTCGTTCATTTTTGTTTTTCAAAATATAGTCCGGTCCCCCACAAGGTCTGAGGGACAGTTGGACCGGTCCCCTGCTGAAAAAGTTTGCTGACCCCTGGTTTAGATGTTTCTTTGATTGTCCTTGAATTTTACCACCACACTCGCCATCGTCTCCTGCCACACCAGGGTGGCATGACAAACCCTTTGAGAACCACGGCTTTACAGGGGTGTGGCATGGGGGGGGCTGCCAAGGCGATGGCCCCAGGCACATTTTTTAAGGGGGCGCTGCCTCACGCCACCCTGCCAGCCCTGCACTGCTTTGCGAGATTGGGATCTGATCTGAATGATCCGCTGGGCTTTTCATTTATCCCAGCAGACCTTTGAGCGCCATACCTCTCGACTCTCCTTCCAAAACTGAGCCAACAAACTCTTTTTCTTTTTCCTTCCTTTGAAAGAACGAAGGAAGGGGGGCGGGAATAGAAAGAAATATTGCAAATGGGGAGGAGAATTGCTGCAATTTCCCCCCTACAGCAATAAAAATCATTTTGTACGACTGAAGATCCTTTGTATGCGTTGAGCTGTGCCCTTTCCCATCTCTTCGCCACCATCCTTTCTCATTCTCTCTCTCTCTCCCTCTGCAGTTCTATCCATCTTTGGAAGAGTTTATTTTCCTAAAGGAACCCTGACACTAATTGTCTTCCTAAATAAACGGGTCTGATAAATATTTAACAGTGCGTCGGAGAGAACGTAGAAGGCGGTAAAGCGAACGCTCCAGTCCTAGCAGCCAAGCAAAATAAATGGATCAGGTTTTGCTGCTAGGGGGTTAAAAATATCATTTGCCTATCCCATTGTGTGGGTAGATATTGCTTCCCCCCCTCCTCCCTTTTCAAGGGGGAGGAATCACACAGGGTCCTTCTCACTAATCAACTTGCTGAATCCTGCCTGAACGTTGGCATGAAGAATTTTGGCATTCTCCCTTTGTTGTAATGCACTCTGAAACAAACACTGGGCGTGCGTTTCAAGTGCACGAGCGAAATGGATAGGATCTGCAGAACGCATAGCTGTCAACTTACAGATTTGAAAACAAGGGACCAGCAGCCTCGAAAATAAGGGATCAGCAGCCAAAATAAGGGATCAACAATTACTTTGATAAAATACATATTTTGTTGCATGCAAATGGCTTTAGATACCTATTAGGTCCACAAATTACCATATAGCATATATTCAACACAAAAAAACAGCAACAATTTGTTGTTGACAAAGGACAGCTGGACATAGAAAGGGCCCCATTACCTTCAGTAGCTTATTTAAGGGACATCATCAATAAGGGACAGCGGCGGGACATGGTGCTGGGATAAGGGACTGTCCCGCCAAATAAGGGACGCTTGACAGCTATGGCAGAACGGCACTCATTCCTGTGCGAGCCTCATTGAAACAAATGGGCTCCCACTCATTTCAGTCAGGCTCGTCCTGGAGAACACCTTGGGAAGGGGTGGTCTTCGTGGCTTTCTTGCGTGCCATTTTTGGACTGAAAGTCAAGGGCCCAAAGTGTTTCCCGAGCTCCTTATCTCTGGTGCTAGGCAAGATTCAAAATATTTTCAGAGAATACCTTCCTTTCAATTATCATATTGGAGAAATCTGTTAGTTTTAGACTGAGCTTGGGGCAATTTCCAAAGGCCACAATTAATAAACTGCAACCTTATTCCTCCCCCCTCCCAAAAAAAACAGAATAAAGCACCAAGCATCTTTTCAGAAAGATGCTGCTGAAAATAACCAACTTTATTTACTCTTTTGAAAATGGCCTGCTTCAATAAATACACACACACAATATATATAGGGAAAATGTGTGTGCGTCTTATGGAGCAAATGCAGGCTGCGCAGCTATCCCAGAAGCCAGAACAGCAAGAGGGATCACTGCTTTCACTGCGCAGCGATCCCTCTTGCTGTTCTGGCTTCTGGGATTCAGAATATTTTTTTTCTTGTTTTCCTCCTCCAAAAAAATAGGTGCGTCTTGTGGTCTGGTGCGTCTTATAGAGCGAAAAATACGGTATATATTCCTGTACAAAGAAATGCGAACAGCGCTAATTCAGTGCTAATTCAAAAGACCTCCATCCAAATGGGTTGCTCGGTGGCTGACCATACAGATCTCGGAGTCATTAAAAAAAACTCCTGGGCGGTTCATTTCCATGCTGCCTGGCCTGGCCTTCTCTTCTCCAGACCTGTGGCTCTCATCCTCCCTGGGCAGACCTCGCGAGTTTCCTCTCTCTTCCACCTTCCGCTCTGCATTCTTGCCTTGCCTTCTGCGTCTTCGCTGTGTTGACATTTAGCCGTGATTTATTTATCGTATTCTCCATTCTCTCTTCCTCCCGCCTTCCTTCGCTTGTTCCTCTCTCTTGCTACGCAGAGGCCACTTGAGGGGAGGAAACACTCAAGGAATCCTTCGGCAAGGTAGCAGCATCTTAAAACAAAGCCCTTTATGTCTTTGTAATTGAGGGGAGCCCTCCGAAACCTCTCCCCAGGGCTAATTTCCAGGGCTGGCCCAAGCGCCAATGCAGCCAAATTGGCTGCTTAGAGCAGAAATGTCATTAGGAGGATCCAGAAAGCAGTGCGCTCTGTACCTAAGAGGCAGCGAGGGACGGCCTGTGTGGCAGAGGGACAGTCCAGTCCAACAAAGGCCCCCTCTAAATGAAGGTCTTCCTTAGAGGGGAGGTGGGGGCTTGAAATTGCCCCCCCCCCAATATTTCATCTTGAATTGCACTATGTTTCTCCTGAATTGCCTCTCTGCTTAAGTTATACTAGTTGCTTCTATATTTGCCCCTGTACGTGAAAATCAGTGCATGCAAATGTTATGCAAGCCTGTGCGCCCCCGTTTGCCAATAGGCAAGTAGGCATACCAGCACTGTATCCCAGCACCTTCTGCATCTCCAAAAGAAGCCCTCCCAACAGATATCAAAGAGAAAAACTACCAGACTTTTAGAAGACATCTGAAGGCAGCCCTGTTTAGGGGAGCTTTTAATGTTTGGCGGACTATTGTATTTTAATATTCTGTTGGAGGTCACCCACAGTGGCTGGGGAAACCCAGCCAGATGGGTGGGGTATAAATCAGTGGCGTAGCGTGGGGGGTCGGGGGGGCCGGCCGCACCGGGCGCAACATCTGGGGGTTAGGGTTAGGGGGCGCAAATCCATGGGTTAAGGGGCACAAATCCACGGGTTAGGGGGTGCAAATTACTTGCCTTGCCCCGGGTGCTGACAACCCACGCTACGCCACTGGTATAACTATTATTATTATTATTATTATTATTATTATTATTATTATTATTATTATTTCCTTATTAAGAGATGCAAGACATTTTTGCTGAGGCAAAAAAACAACACCAAGATGGGTGCCTCGCTTCTGCCACTCCACAAAAATCTAAGTTGATCGTACTAGAAGTTGAACCTTATTTCAACACAGGTGCCCTCCTGAGGGTAGATGTCTAGCTTATGGGGCACAGGGCAGATCCACGTGGTCCCCACAGCTCCACCCCCAAATTGAGGCCATTCTCTACCTTCCAGCACCAGCTGCTTGAGGAGGCCACTTTACTCTACCACAGGGGTCAGCAAACGTTTTCAGCAGGGGGCCGGTCCACTGTCCCTCAGACCTTGTGGGGGACCGGATTATATTTTTTTTTGGGGGGGATGAATGAATTTCTGTGCCTCACAAATAACCCAGAGATGCATTTTAAAAAGGTAAAGGTACCCCTGCCCGTACGGGCCAGTCGTGTCTGACTCTAGGGTTGTGCGCCCATCTCACTTAAGAGGCCGGGGGCCAGCGCTTGTCCGGAGACACTTCCGGGTCACGTGGCCAGCGTGACGAAGCTGCTCTGGCGAGCCAGCACCAGCACAGCACACGGAAACGCCGTTTCCCTTCCCGCTATAAAGCGGTACCTATTTATCTACTTGCACTTAGGGGTGCTTTCGAACTGCTAGGTGGGCAGGAGCTGGGACCGAAAGATGGGCGCTCACCCTGCCGCGGGGATTCCAACCGCCGACCATGCGATCGGCAAGCCCTAGGCACTGAGATTTTACCCACAGCGCCACCCGCGTCCCAAGATGCATTTTACTCATGTAAAAACACCGGGAAGGCCCCACAAATAACCCAGAGGTGCGTTTTAAATAAAAGCACACATTCTACTCATGTAAAAACATGCTGATTCCCGGACCATCCACAGGCCGGATTTAGAAGGTAATTGGGCCCCTGGACCTTAGTTTGCCTAGCCATGCTCTACCAGGTGGTAGGGACGATTCTACATATGACCCACAATTAGCTTGTGGAATTCCCTGCCACATGATATGAAAGTGGCTGCTACTCACACATCTGTCAAGGGCTGTTAGCCATGATATCTTCCTTCCTTCTTTCTCCTATTCGTTCCCTCTCTACCACTATCCATGCACAAGCATGTGTGTGTGTGTGCGTATGAATATTCTCTCTCTCTCTCTCTCTCTCTCTCTCTCTCTCTCTCTCTCTCAGATTCCTGCCCCCCCTTCCCAGCTCTCCCCCCCCCGAAATTCAAAGAACATGGACTTGTTTGTTTAATTGCCAGCCTGTAACTTCCCATCGCCTTATCAGCCCCGGATCTGAAGGAATTAATTGAGTGTTAACGCATTTTATCTTTGAACAAACGAGGCCCCCAAATCTCTCCACTAATTGCCTTGGCCTGGCTGAGAGGCGGTAATTATCTCTACATTAGCTGGAAATTTCTCCCCTGACTTGGAAAAGAGCAAGGAGGGGCGGGTGGTGGGGAGGGGGGGCTCAGGGTGGAGAAAATAACTGTGCAGCAGCAAAGAGGGGAAAGGGGGGAGGGAATGTGCGTTGCTAAAACACAGTCTTGGGTTGAAAAGCTTGCGCATAAGAACACATGAAAGAGCCCTGCTGGTTTAGGCAAAATGTTCCTCATTCCCAGCACCTTGTCGTCAGCCCAGATTCCTCTGAGAAGCTCACAAGCGAGGTATATAAATTAATGTGCATGAGCTTATTTTTTATTCAGAGGTAGGCAAGCCCTGCATATGGAGGTTCTATGTGCTTTTCGTTCTTTTCTTTTACAGATGGTGCCGCATTGCAGTTTTGCTATTGCAAAATTGCTTTGTTGTTGTTCTTTAGTCGTTTAGTCGTGTCCAACTCTTCGTGACCCCCTGGACCAGAGCACGCCAGGCACTTCTGTCTTCCGCTGCCTCCTGCAGTTTGGTCAAACTCATCCTAGTAGCTTTGAGAACACTGTCCAACCATCTCGTCCTCTGTCGTCCCCTTCTCCTTGTGCCCTCCATCTTTCCCAACATCAGGGTCTTTTCCAGGGAGTCTTCTCTTCTCATGAGGTGGTCAAAGTATTGGAGCCTCAGCTTCAGGATCTGTCCTTCCAGTGAGCACTCAGGGCTGATTTCCTTCAGAATGGAGACGTTTGATCTTCTTGCAGTCCATGGGACTCTCAAGAGTCTCCTCCAGCACCATAATTCAAAAGCATCCATTCTTTGGCGATCAGCCTTCTTTATGGTCCAGCTCTCACTACTGGGAAAACCATAGCTTTTACTATACGGACCTTTGTTGGCAAGGTGATGTCTCTACTTTTTAAGATGCTGTCTAGGTTTGTCATTGCTTTTCTCCCAAGAAGCAGGAGTCTTTTAATTTCGTGGCTGCTGTCACCATCTGCAGTGATCATGGAGCCCAAGAAAGTAAAATCTCTCACTGCCTCCATTTCTTCCCCTTTCAAAAATTGCTTTAAGGACATAAAATCTACTCGAATGTACTAAACCAAACAGAGTTCACATCTGAACATGTATTAGTCGGATTGCACCGTTACTCAGTGGTGCCATCCTACAAATGTCTATTCAGAAGTCCCATCAGGCACAGTGAGACTTATTCCCAGGGAAGTGTATAGGATTGCAGCCTCAAAATATTTGAATAACTTAAATGCAAAGCACTCAGTTGTTTCTCAGTCAACCCAATAGGGATGGGCGGATCTGTCAACTCTCTCAGTTTCTCATTTCTCCACATTCAGTTCTCCACATGCCCGGTTCGCAATTTTATTTTTAAAGTCCTCATTAAAATTCGCCAGCAAATTTCAACTAATATGCATGCGCTTGCATGTAGGTTTGCCTTCTGCACACATTTTTGCAAAGCAGTTTCCCCAAAAGAATGCATTTCCCCCCCATAAACGCATGCATTTCTATGCACAGTTTACCCTAGGGCAGTATTTGCAATTTTGCATAAGTCGGTTAGAGAGCGAAATTTGGAGCAGCGCAGATTTCAAAGGATGCCGGTGTTTCGCTTCGTTTATTGACTTGGGAAGTGCAAATTAGCTGGGTCCATCGTTAAATTTCACCCCCATCCCTCCATCCCTTGGCCTCTGCATTCATAGCAAAATCCAGGTATGTCAACGGGCAGTTGCTTCCTTCTGAAGCTTCCCCTTCTAGGGCTAATAGCCTCAGAAACAGGCACACTAAATGCATTCTGCAGGCGAGTGCGTCTGGGCAGGTGAACCTCAAGAACGTTCTATATAGGCAGTGTGGTGTAGTGGTTACAGTGTTGGACTAGGGCCTGGGAGACCAGGGTTCAAATTCCTAGTTGGCTGTGAAGCTCACTGGCTGACCTTGGGCCAGTCCTCTGCTTGCTTACTCTCTGCCTAACCTGTGGGGATTAGAAGACATCTGAAGGCAGCCCTGTTTAGGGAAGCTTTTAATGTTTAATAGGTTATTGTATTTTAGTGTTTTGTTGGAAGCCGCCCAGAATGGCTGGGGAAACCCAGTTGGATGGGCAGGGTATAAATAAATTATTATTATTATTATTATTATTATTATTATTATTATTATTATTATTATTTAAATGAGGAAGGGGAGAGCCACATGCACCCGTTGGAGGAAAAAGTGAGATAAAAATGCAATCAACGATCAACTCCTATTTCGGGATTTCCCTGGCTTTTTTATGCCCCAAGTAGGACCAGCTTGGATAGTTGGCCTTGGTGAAGACTTGACATTTTCATCATTTGACGTTTGAGTTTCTACTGAAATGAGGCTGCATTTTAATGTTGCACTTAATCTTGTTTTTAAGTTGTATTTTAATCAATTGTTTTTATACCTGGTGTTAGCTGCCCTGAACCCGGTCTTGGCTGGGGAGGGAGGGGTATAAATAAAATTATTATTATCATTATTATTATAATTAATTAATTAATAATTATTATAATTAATAAAAATAATTGATAATATAGTCAGCCTCAGGGCCTCACAACCCAGAGAGCAGGTGTTCTCCAGAAATGCCCTTTACCTTCCAAAGGTGCCTAAGGGTGCTCACCTGTTTAGGCCGTGACATGAGTACCTAGCAATCGTAGGAATGAATTCTGGTATTTAAATTTTAAAAAACCAAAAACCCACCCCGTGATAAAATAAATAAATACATGACGTGTCCAGAGGAGGGCAACCAAAATGGTCAAAGGCCTGGAAACGATGCCTTATGAGGAACGGCTAAGGGAGCTGGGCATGTTTAGCCTGGAGAAGAGGAGGTTAAGGGGTGATATGATAGCCATGTTCAAATATATAAAAGGATGTCACATAGAGGAGGGAGAAAGGTTGTTTTCTGCTGCTCCAGAGAAGTGGACACGGAGCAATGGATCCAAACTACAAGAAAGAAGATTCCACCTAAACATTAGGAAGAACTTCCTGACAGTAAGAGCTGTTCGACAGTGGAATTTGCTGCCAAGGAGTGTGGTGGAGTCTCCTTCTTTGGAGGTCTTTAAGCAAAGGCTTGACAACCATATGTCAGGAGTGCTCTGATGGTGTTTCCTGCTTGGCAGGGGGTTGGACTTGATGGCCCTTGTGGTCTCTTCCAACTCTATGATTCTATGATTCTATGATTCTATGACACTTGTGTCACCGCCTTGTTCAAGCTGTGTTTAAGAAGAGAGGTGTAGCGATTAGCATTTTGGACAAGTCCCTGCTCAGCTGTGAAACTCACTGGGTGACCTTGGGCCGGTCACGGTGTCTCAGTCTGGCTTGCCTACCTCGCCGAGTTGTTGTGCTGATAAAACGGGGAGGAGGGAAATCCACCCCACGCCACCTTGAGGTCCCCGGAGGAAACTTGGGCTATAAATGTAACCGCAGATAAATAAAATAAATGCTTTTCTGCACTTAAAACATTCAGTGTGCCACCCGTGCAACAGGACAGGATCCTGCTTGCATCTTTTCTCTTACTAAGTCCGTATAGTTCAAGCTATGGTTTTCCCAGTAGTGATGTATGGAAGTGAGAGCTGGACCATGAAGATGATCACTGCAGATGGTGACAGCAGTCACAAAATTAAAAGACGCCTGCTTCTTGGGAGAAAAGCAATGACAAACCTAGACAGCATCTTAAAAAGCAGAGACATCACCTTGCCAACAAAGGTCCATATAGTTAAAGCTATGGTTTACCCAGTAGTGATGTATGGAAGTGAGAGCTGGACCATAAAGAAGGCTGATCGCCGAAGAATGGATGCTTTTGAATTCTGGTGCTGGAGGAGACTCTTGAGAGGCCCATGGACTGCAAGAAGATCAAACCTCTCCATTCTGAAGGAAACCAGCCTTGAGTGCTCACTGGAAGGACAGATCCTGAAGCTGAGGCTCCAAGACTTTGGCCACCTCATGAGAAGAGAAGACTCCCTGGAAAAGACCCTGATGTTGGGAAAGATGGAGGGCGCAAGGAGAAGGGGACGACAGAGGACGAGATCGTTGGACAGTGTTCTTGAAGCTACCAGCATGAGTTTGACCAAACTGCGGGAGGCAGTGGAAGACAGGAGTGCCTGGCGTGCTCTGGTCCAGGGGGTCACGAAGAGTCGGACACAACTAAACGACTAAACAACAACAACAAAAGCTCCTACTAAGTAAAGGAAGGAGCCTGGGTGGGATATTCCTGAGGAGGCCTCAGGCTCCGGCAGGCCTCCTTAGCCCGGGTGTGAGAAAGACCCCTTCAGTAGGAGCATCCTGGACCACTTGCCACAGGTGGAGGGCAAACTCTTTAGCACAGGGGTGTTAAAGAGCCGGCACTGTGTGAACAAAGGGGCCTTGATGTGTGAATGAGGCCATATGGGGCCCATTTGGCACAGTGCCATTGATTTAGTGTCTCTCTCTCTCTCCGTCAGGGTGCGTGTGCATGTGGAAAGACACACCACCCATTTCCACTCCTACCTCTTTGAAACTTAAAACTCGTTTCTCATGGGTTTCAGAGCGGGAAGCACGCAGAGAGAAAAGATTCTTGTTCATATGGAGCCATATTGTAAACAACAGACCTCTGATCTGGTGAAATAATACATGATTACAGCATGTATCATCATCATCATCATCATTATTATTATTATTATTATTATTATTATTATTATTATTTTCCTACGTAAAGGTTTGTGAGAGAAAAAGCTCTGCCTCATTTTTTAAAAAATCAATTTCCCCCCAACTATTCTCATTCTTTTTCAACACATTTCCTCATGAGACAGAACCTATAGCACAGAAATCCTCTCCAGCCCCATTGAAAGCAACACCCCCCCACACAACCTTTGGGGTCAAAAGACCAAGGCTCCTCCCCAGTATGAATAGAACTTAATTTCAATCCTAGCATCGTTCCCTCAACAAGAGTAATAATAATTAGCACTGTTGACTGATTAAATGTTTTGTCTTAATTAATCATCTGTCTTCATTGCTTTGTATTTAAATATATATGCATATGGGGCCACCCCCCCAAAAAAATACAGACACCTCTTTGGGTTATTGATGGAAATGCAAGATAACCCTGCAGTTCCGTAAACAAAATCTTCCACATTTGGTTTTTCTCCCCCTTTTGCAGTAATTTAGGAAGACCAGAATAGCTTCACCAAATGAGGTTGCTCTTTTGATTTGCAGCCCCACTGATGAATTACAGTTTTAATGAATTAATTAAAATTAATTAAAACCGGCCCCCACCAATTGATTTAACTGAAGCCTGAGCTGATTCGCCTGCCCATTAGACCAATTAAGGCTCACAGCCCAAGTCATAACAAGGGACAGAGGGGCTCTGAGCATGTGCAGAGTTTGCCATGACAAGCAGGAACTAGGTTCCACAGGCCATGAGTTACAGGCGTCTCAGAACCGGGCCATCAATCATTGGCAGGGATCACGCCGCTGGGCTGGCAATCCATAAAACAAGGACTGGGTTTTATTCATGTTCCTGTGGTCCAGCATTTTTCAGATAGGTATTTCTTATTCTTCTCTTTTGCATGGCTATTAGTTTTTCCACTGGTGATTTATAAACACACAGAGACAGAGACACAACCCAGCTTCTCTCTTTCTCCTGAACACATTTTGCAATGAAACCATGTGATGTGACTTACAGTCTGCGTATGGTAAAGGTAAAGGTAAAGGTACCCCTGCCCGTACGGGCCAGTCTTGCCAGACTCTAGGGTTGTGCGCCCATCTCACTCTATAGGCCAGGGGCCAGCGCTGTCCGGAGACACTTCCGGGTCACGTGGCCAGCGTGACAAGCTGCATCTGGCGAGCCAGCGCAGCACACGGAACGCCGTTTACCTTCCCGCTAGTAAGCGGTCCCTATTTATCTACTTGCACCCAGGGGTGCTTTCGAACTGCTAGGTTGGCAGGCGCTGGGACCGAGCAACGGGAGCGCACCCCACCGCGGGGATTCGAACCGCCGACCTTTCGATCGGCAAGTCCTAGGCGCTGAGGCTTTAACCCACAGTGCCACCCACGTCCCGTCTGCGTATGGAGGATCTGCTAAATAAACGAGCTTGTCTTTTCTGAAGCAAAGGTGCACTTGAGAACGTAGAGGCGTGGCAGAGCTACATTTGTCTTCTAGGGGAGACAGTTCCCACCTGAGCCCAAGCCCTTAGCGGATGGGGCAGAAACGATGGCTGTGAAATGGGGGCGACATTGCAAGCTGTGTTTGGAGACCCAGGACAGAGACTTGAACCAGCAGTCTACTAGTCGGTGCGTCCCTTGAGATATGCCTCCTGAGACTGTGGGGAGGAGTATATGGGATTGTCCTTCCAGACTTGAAGAGATGAACATAAAAACATGAGAAGAGCCTGCTGGATCTGGCCAGTACTCCAATGAGTCCAGCACTCCTGTCCTCAAAGTAGCCACCCAAATCCCTTTGGGAAACCCACCTGAGCACAAGAGCCCTCTCACCTCCTGTCGTTTCCAGCACCCCCCCAAAAAAAAAACCCTAATGAAATATGAATATGAAATGTAAAGGTGGAATCAGTGTTGCATGTTCTTTTTAAAAGCAGCTTTTATCTGGGGTTAGAGAAACTTCACTATACCCCCAAGGTGATCTTTAAAGTGATAACTTTATTGGAGGACTCTGTTATTATTATTATTTAAAACCACTCACATTGCGCAATTTCTATATTCTGTAATTTCCCTTAGACAGTCTATTGCTTTAAGAACAAAACAGCCTGTTTGCTGGATCCGGCCAAAGCCCTCCTAGTCTCAAGGCAAATCTAAAAAAAATGTAGTACAGTAGTGTACCTCGGTTAAGAACTTAATTCGTTCTGGTGGTCCGTTCTTAACCAGAATCTGTTCTTAACCTGAGGTACCACTTTAACTAATGGGGACTCCTGCTGCCACCGCACGATTTCTGTTCTCATCCTGAAGGAAAGTTCTTAACCCGAGATACTATTTCCAGGTTAGCAGAGTCTGTAACCTGAAGCGTCTGTAACCTGAAGCATCTGTAACCCGAGGTACCACTGTATGAATGCTGACAACTGGGAAACACTGGCCTGCGAGCGTTCCAGTTGGAGAACAGCCTTTACCAAAGGTGTCATGGGCTTTGAAGACACTCGAACTCAGGACACAAGGGAGAAACGTGCTAAGAGGAAGGCACACTTGGCAAATCCACACCGGGATCAACTCCTGTCTGGAAACCAATGTCCCCACCGTGGAAGGACGTGTGGATCCAGAATTGGCCTCCACAGTCACCTACAGACTCATTGTTAAAACTGTGTTTATGGAAGACAATATTACTCGGCTACGAGGGATGACCAAAGAAGAAGAAGACCTAGTCCATCATCCTGTTCTGATAGCGACCTACCCCGCTAGCAGGATCTGAGAGCAACTGCACTCTTCCCATTTGGGATTCCCAATAACTCTCATTCATAGGCACGCTGTCTCCAGCAGTGGAAGTAGAATGTAGCCATCATGACTAGTTATTTGTTGTTTAGTCGTTTAGTCGTGTCCGACTCTTCATGGCCCCATGGACCAGAGCACGCCAGGCACTCCTGTCTTCCACTGCCTCCCGCAGTTTGGTCAGATTCATGTTGGTAGCTTCGAGAACACTGTCTAACCATCTCATCCTCTGTCGTCCCCTTCTCCTTGTACCCTCCATCCTTCCCAACATCAGGGTCTTTTCCAGGGAGTCTTCTCTTCTCATGAGGTGGCCAAAGTATTGGAGCCTCAGCTTCACGATCTGTCCTTCCAGTGAGCACTCAGGGCTGACTTCCTTAAGAATGGAGAGGTTTGTTCTTCTTGCAGTCCATGGGATTCTCAAGAGTCTCCTCCAGCACCAGAATTCAAAAGCATCAATTCTTCAGCCATCAGCCTTCTTTATGGTCCAGCTCTCACTTCCATACATCACTACTGGGAAAACCATGGCTTTTACAATACGGACCTTTGTTGGCAAGCTTTTTAAGATGTTGTCTAGGTTTGCCATCGCCTTTCTCCCAAGGAGCAGGCATCTTTTAATTTCGTGGCTGCTATCACCATCTGCAGTGATCATGGAGCCCAAGAAAGTAAAATCTGTCACTGCCTCCATTTCTTCTCCTTCTATTTGCCAGGAGGTGATGGGACCAGTGGCCATGATCATAGTTTTTTTTATGTTGAGCTTCAGACCATATTTTGCGCTCTCCTCTTTCACCCTCATTAAAAGGTTCTTTAACTCCTCCTCACTTTCTGCCATCAAGGTTGTGTCATCTGCATATCTGAGGTTGTTGATATTTCTTCCGGCAATCTTAATTCCGGCTTGGGATTCATCCAGCCCAGCCTTTCACATGATGAATTCTGCATATAAGTTAAATAAGCAGGGAGACAATATACAGCCTTGCCGTACTCCTTTCCCAATTTTGATCCAATCAGTTGTTCCATATCCAGTTCTAACTGTAGCTTCTTGTCCCACATAAAGATTTCTCAGGAGACAGATGAGGTGATCAGGCACTCCCATTTCTTTAAGAACTTGCCATAGTTTGCTGTGGTCGACACAGTCAAAGGCTTTTGCATAGTCAATGAAGCAGAAGTAGATGTCTTTCTGGAACTCTCTAGCTTTCTCCATAATCCAGCGCATGTTTGCAATTTGGTCTCTGGTTCCTCTGACTCTTCGAAATCCAGCTTGCACTTCTGGGAGTTCTCGGTCCACATACTGCTTAAGCCTGCCTTGTAGAATTTTAAGCATAACCTTGCTAGCGTGTGAAATGAGTGCAGTTGTGCAGTAGTTGGAACATTCTTTGGCACTGCCCTTCTTTGGGATTGGGATGTAGACTGATCTTCTCCAATCCTCTGGCCACTGCTGAGTTTTCCAAATTTGCTGGCATATTGAGTGTAGCACCTTAACAGCATCATCTTTTAAAATTTTAAATAGTTCAGCTGGAATATCATCACTTCCACTGGCCTTGTTATTAGCAGTGCTTTCTAAGGCCCATTTGACTTCACTCTCCAGGATGTCTGGCTCAAGGTCAGCAACCACACTACCTGGGGTATACGAGACATCCATTTCTTTCTGGTATAGTTCCTCTGTGTATTCTTGCCACCTCTTCTTGATGTCTTCTGCTTCTGTTGGGTCCTCTCCACTTTTGTCTTTTATTATGGTAATCTTTGTATGAAATGTTCCTTTCATATCTCCAATTTTCTTGAACAGATCTCTGGTTTTTCCCATTCTGTTGTTTTCCTCTATTTCTTTGCATTGCTCGTTTAAGAAGGCCTTCTTGTCTCTCCTTGCTATTTTTTGGAAATCTGCATTCAATTTCCTGTATCTTTCACTATCTCCCTCGCATTTTGCTTGCCTTCTCTCCCCCGCTATTTGTAAGGCCTCATTGGACAGCCACTTTGCTTTCTTGCATTTCCTTTTCATTGGGATGGTTTTAGTTGCTGCCTCCTGTATAATGTTGCGAGCCTCCATCCATAGTTCTTCAGGCACTCTGTCCACCAAATCTAAATCCTTAAACCTGTTCCTTACTTCCACTGTGTATTCATAAGGGATTTGACTTAGATTGTATCTTACCGGCCCAGTGGTTTTTCCTACTTTCTTCAGTTTAAGCTTGAATTTTGCTATAAAAAGCTGATGATCTGAGCCACAGTCAGCTCCAGGTCTTGTTTTTGCTGATTGTATAGAGCTTCTCCATCTTTGGCTGCAGAGAATATAATCAATCTGATTTCGATGCTGCCCATCTGGTGATGTCCATGTGTAGAGTCGTCTCTTGTGTTGTTGGAAAAGAGTGTTTGTGATGACCAGCTTGTTCTCTTGGCAGAACTCTATTAGTCTTTGCCCTGCTTCATTTTGAACTCCAAGGCCAAACTTGCCAGTTGTTCCTTTTATCTCTTGACTCCCTACTTTAGCATTCCAATCCCCTATAATGAGAAGAACATCCTTCTTTGGTGTCATTTCTATAAGGTGTTGTAAGTCTTCATAGAATTGCTCAATTTCAGTTTCTTCAGCACCAGTGGTTGGTGCATAAACTTGGATTACTGTGATGTTAAAAGGTCTGCCTTGGATTCGTATCGAGATCATTCTATCATTTTTGAGATTGCATCCCAGTACAGCTTTTGCCACTCTTTTGTTGCCATTTCTTTTACGGGTTTCTTGCCCGCAGTAGTAGATATGATGGTCGTCCGAACTGAATTCGCCCATTCCCATCCATTTTAGTTCACTGGTGCCCAGGATGTCAATATTTATTCTTGCCATCTCATTTTTGACCACCTCCAACTAGATAGCCTTATCTTCCATCGCATCAGAGGCCTGTTGAAGATCCTAAAAAAGATCTGTCTGGATGTTCTGGGCAAAGGAGGCAAAGGTCATAGAAACATAGACCTTAAACGCATTAACACCTTTCCCAAACTTGGTGCCTAGTCCTTGAGCTTAAAAAAAGAAAAAGGTGGAGAGATTGTGTCAGTGTTTGTACTTCAAACCTAGAATAATGTCCTGAACATGAGTACCTTCGGGCGGTTCCCTCGCGAGAAGCCAAGTTACAGGGAACCAGGCAGAGGGCCTTCTCAGTAGTGGCACCCGCCCTGTGGAACGCCCTCCCTCCAGATGTCAAAGAGAAAAATAACTACCAAACATTTAGAAGACATCTGAAGGCAGCCCTGTTTAGGGAAGCTTTTAATGTTTGATGCATTACTGTGTTTTAGTGTTTTGTTGGAAGCCGCCCAGATGGCTGGGGAAACCCAGCCAGATGGGCGGGGTATAAATAAATTATTATTATTATTATTATTATTATTATTATTATTATTATTATTATACCAAATTTCATTCCAATATCTCGGTGTTCAGGAGAGAGATCTTGTATTACACATTAGTTTGGGATACTGAGAGGAGAGAGAAGTGTGCCAAACTTCCAGCTGCAGGACATTTAAACTTTACTACTTGTGGCAAAGGGCAGCCACAGAGATAGAGATATGGTGTCCAGGATCAGACGGTAAGGAGTCCATCTTACTGGGTGGTCTTGACCCACCCAGAACTCATTGAATTACCTTCATTACCAAAGAGCAACCTCAGCTAGCCTGCTGCCCTCCAGATGCTTGGGGCAGGCTGTGGCTGATGGGAGTTGTAGTCCAAAAAATTTGGAGGGCACCAGGTTGGCAAAAGCTGTTCTGATGTGTTTTCGGCTCACAGGCTGTGGTCTTCTTTATAGGGATGTATTCAGACAGGTCTTTGTGCATCTGAAGAAGTGTGCATGCACACAAAAGCTTATACCTAAACGGCCTCAGTCCAGTATAACTGAAGGAGCGTCTCCACCCCCATCATTCTACCCAGACACTGAGATCCAGCACCGAGGGCCTTCTGGCGGTTCCCTCCCTGTGAGAAGTCAAGTTACAGGGAACCAGGCAGAGGGCCTTCTTGGTGGTGGCACCCGCCCTGTGGAACGCCCTCCCGCCAGATGTCAAAGAGAACAACCACTACCAGACTTTTAGATGACATCTGAAGGCAGCCCTGTTTAGGGAAGCTTTTAATGTTTGATGCGTTACTGTATTTTAATATTGTGTTGGAAGCCACTCAGAGTGGCTGGGGAAACCGAGCCAGATGGGTGGGGTATAAATAATAAAATATTATTATATTATTATATACCAAGAACAAACTTACTTAGTCTCTAAGGTGCTACTGGACAATTTTTTATTTTTTTAATATACATTTCGAGGTCTTTGTAAGATTTTTCAAGAGAGCTGTGATAAGATCTGGCTGCAGTCTGCCCCCCACCCCACCCCACCCCAACCTGGAAAGAAAAAAGTGCATGTCCCGTAAACAGAAAAACAAAGTTAAGAAAACAGAAGTCACCCTCCATCTGTCCCTTTCTTCGGACAACAAAGCCACTTGGCTAAGCTCCCCAACAATAAACACAAAGGGAGGGAGCCGGGCGGGGGTGGGGGGGTGGGCTTGCCAAAGGGATTGTGAAATGGAGAAAACCTGAGAGAGAGAGGGAGAAAGAGGGAGAGGGAGATCTTGCTCACTCTGCCAAGCCACTGAGCTAATGGTCTTTTCTTTTGTATGGGTTCTTCCGAAAGCTTGACCTTCGAGGGAAATGTCTTCCCTTGAACCTAAGTGGCAGCTCGCCTGATCACAACCGATGAAGGGGCTGATCCAAATCAAATGCTTTTGGGTGACGTTACTGTTCTCTCGAGAGTCCCATGAATTGCAAGAAGATCAGACCTCTCCATTCTGAAGGAAACCAGCCCTGAGTGCTCACTGGAAGGACAGATCCTGAAGCTGAGGCTCCAAGACTTTGGCCACCTCATGAGAAGAGAAGACTCCCTGGAAAAGACCCTGATGCTGGGAAAGATGGAGGGCGCAAGGAGAAGGGGACGACAGAGGACGAGATGGTGGGACAGTGTTCTCGAAGCTACCAGCATGAGTTTGACCAAACTGCGGGAGGCAGTGGAAGACAGGAGTGCCTGGCGTGCTCTGGTCCAGGGGGTCACAAAGAGTCGGATGCGACTAAACAACAACAAAACTGTCCTCAACTTGTTTACTCTGGAGAAACCCAATGGAGTTGGATGGATCTACTCTGGGGGAGGGGAGAGAGATAAAGAGGCTGTCGGATGTAGTCCTAAGAACAGGGGGAATTTCAGCCTGCCCAGATCCTGTGCATGTGGAAAAGGACATTCTGATCTAGCAGTAGCCTAGAGTACTCATGAGTGAGATCAGCTGATGGGTGGGTTAATGTGGTTTGGGGGAAATGGCCTTGCAGGCCAACTTGTCCCCCCTGTGTTTGGCTTTGGCCCATAGACTGTAGGTAGCGCACAGCTACTGGATGCTCCTTGGGGCGGAAAGCAGTCCATTATACCATTAGAAGGATTTTGGCCGCTATGGCACTGATGACACTGCAGGCATCCTCTGTGCCACCATTATCACTGTGGCCATCGTCGCTTCAGCTCAGCTGAGTCCCACAAAGCAACTGTAAACTCTTGATTAAAGTTTTTTTCGGCAAGTTTAGTTTAAGAGTGCAAACTTGTTGAGAGAAAGATGAATTTTTTAAGCTCGCAGGGTCTCGAATGACAGAAATGTGAGAGATCAGAATCCCTAGGAAATAATAGAATGGGGGAAATATCTCTGTGTGCCACCCCTGGTGTTTGAAAATTAAAAACTCCTTTCCTGCTGCGTATAGGTTCCCCTCCTTTTTTCCCAAAGAGTCTACATGAAATACTGCCGGTGTCCCAGGCCCTTTCCTTAAGAATTCTGTAACATTCTCTCCCAACTGCTCACACCATTGTAAGCCAGAGAAAATTGCATCTAAAAAAAAAAAGATTTAAAATAAAAATAAAAATGGGGGACATAGGCCTGTTCTCCATTTTCATGTTCCTTGTGGTTTAAAACCTCAGCGCGTTGGAGAATTAAATAACTGTTTTCAAAAAGAATATAAAACACATTCCCCTGCCCCGTATTTCATTCTTTCTTTCTTTTTTTCTCCCACCAAAGCTAAAGAGTGAGATTTGACTCCAAATCTGATGCTGAAATCTTTGGGCAAGGTGGTGGTTTTCAAGCATTCCTAGGAAGCTTCTCTGGAATAGTTCAGTGAGAAGATGGAAGGACAAACTTGCACAGCCTGCTGATTAACCCCCACCCAACTGCCTTAGAGATGCAGGAGCTTGGAATCATATAAGGGACCCTGAGGATCATCTAGTCCAACCCCTTGCAATGCAGGAATATGCAGCTGTCCCATATGGAGATTGAACCTGCAACCTTGGCATTTTCAGCACCATGCTCTAGCCAGCTGAGCTATCCAGGTGTTGTGTGTCCTGGGTTTGGGGCAATGGATGACGCCCAGCTGTTGCTGGTTGGGTTAAATAATTTTAGACTCTGGGCTTAATGGTTTGGAGTTTTTTTGGGGGGGTGGCTTTCTTTGGATGGTAATGTGCATCACTTCCTTCAACATGTGGCATCATTGTTATTATTTTCATCATCATTTAAGGTGCTGGTTTTGACCTTTAAAGCCCTATAAAGCCCAGGACCCTCGTACCTATGGGACCACCTCTCCTGGTATGTCCCACGGAGGACCTTACGGTCTTCAAACAAAAACATCTTGGAAGTCTCGGGCCACAGGGAGGTTAGGCTGGCCTCAACCAGAGCCAGGGCTTTTTTGGCCGTGGCCCCGATCTGGTGGAACGCTCTGTCACAAGAGACTAGGGCCCTGTGGGTCTTGATATCTTTATGCAGGGCCTGCAAGACGGAGCTGTTCCACCAGGCCTTTGGCCAAGGCGCAGTCTGACCCCCTCCTTTTGTAATCCTCACAGAACTCTAGCCGAATGGTTGCCATTAATTTGATTCTGAATTGATTTTAGAATGAATTGATTTTAGAATGTATTTCAATTAATTGATTGTGATTTTATGTAAACTGTGTTAGTTTTACTGTTCTTAGCCGCTCTGAGCCTGGCTTCGGCTGGGGAGGGTGGGATATAAATAAACATTTATTATTTTGTTATTATTATTATCATCATCATCAAAAGCTGCCTTGTTGTTGTTGTTTAGTTGTTTAGTCGCATCCGACTCTTTTTGACCCCCTGGACCAGAGCACGCCAGGCACTCCTGTCTTCCACTGCCTCCCACAGTTTGGTCAAACTCATGCTGGTAGCTTCGAGAACACTGTCCAACCACCTCGTCCTCTCGTCCCCTTCTCCTTGTGCCCTCCATCTTTCCCAACATCAGGGTCTTTTCCAGGGAGTCTTCTCTTCTCATGAGGTGGCCAAAGTCTTGGAGCCTCAGCTTCAGGATCTGTTCTTCCAGTGAGCACTCAGGGCTGGTTTCCTTCAGAATGGAGAGGTTTGTTCTTCTTGCAGTCCATGGGATTCTCTTCACACTACTGCCTTAGACTGAGCCAGATAATGGTCCATCTGGCTCATTATCGCCTGCCCTAGCTGGCAGCAGCTCTCTGGAATTTCAGACAGGGAGTCTCTCCCAGCCCCATCCAGGGGTGCTGGAGATTGACCCTGCGTGCCCAGACATTCTACATCCCCCTGCCATAATAATAATAATAATAATAATTTATTTATATCCCGCACATCTGGCTGGGCTTCCCCAGCCACTCTGGTCGGCTTCCAACAAAATATTAAGATACAGTAATGCATCAAACATTAAAAGCTTCCCTCAACAGGGCTGCCTTCAGATGTCTTCTAAAAGCCAGGTAGTTGTTGTTCTCTTTGACATCCGGTGGGAGGGCGTTCCACAGGGCGGGTGCCACCACCAAGAAGGCCCTCTGTCTGGTTCCCTGTAACTTGGCTTCTCGCAGTGAGGGAACTGCCAGAAGGCCCTCGGCGCTGGACCTCAGTGTCCGGGCAGAACGAGGGGGTGGAGATGCTCCTTCAGGTATACTGGACTGAGCCAGATGAGCCAATTGTCTATGGGTGCTTCCAGACTATCACCATTTTTGGTGGGACCCAATTCCATTCCAGCAATTATAGCTGATTGCACCAGCAAACCTGCTTGCCTGCAAGCTAATCTGAACGAATGCCTATGAAATGCCCAGCACCTTCGTTTCTCCCTGCAAACAAATCATGCTGAATGCTCAGGTCACCGCTGCCAGGAAGTGCCCTTATACAAAGGAGCTTTCCACATTCATCTGCATGCAACCAGCCCAAATGTCATAAAATAGCAAGCAAGTTTTTGACCGCCATAACTCTTCATCAGGCTACATGTTAAGTAAAGTGCAGGCTGGGGTGAGATACAGCTGGCTTGGTATCGAAGCTCTAACGCCTGCATTGGTCAACAATTCATTTTCGTTGCATAGTCTTAGAAGGGGGTACGTGGCTATAGGGATTGTCACGAAGAATGCTTGTGCTTCGGAATTTACTATTGCACCAAGGGGCCAGGTTGACTCCAAATTGTCAGGATTTTGCAGGAAGGATCCAAGTCCATGCCAGAAATTTGGGTTCGGGCAATTATTGTGGAAGGACACAGGTGGTGCTGTGGGTTAAACCACAGAGCCTAGGGCTTGCCGATCAGAAGGTTGGCAGTTCGAATCCCCGCGACGGGGTGAGCTCCCATTGCTCAGTCCCTGCCTCTGCCAACCTAGCAGTTCAAAATCACGTCAAAGTGCAAGTAGATAAATAGGTACCACTCTGGAGGGAAGGTAAACGGTGTTTCTGTGTGCTGCTCTGGTTCGCCAGAAGCGGCTTAGTCATGCTGGTCACATGACCCAGAAGCTGTATGCCGGCTCCTTCGGCCAATAAAGCGAGATGAGCGCTGCAACCCCAGAGTTGGCCACGACTGGACCTAATGGTCAGGGGTCCCTTTACCTTTTTATCTAGATGTGTAAACATTGCAGGTGTTTTATTTCTTCTTAGCTATTGTTGATTTCAACAATCTTTTGGATACTTTTTCGAAGCCTGCTTTAAACTGTTTTTATTTTTTAAAAAGAGAATTGTAATGTTTCGGTTTCTATTTTTGCAAACGGCTGAGAGGTTTTCCTACAACCAGGTAGGGACAGCTAAGTTGCTAGAGCGTGAGACTCTTAATTGTAGAGTTGCAAGGGGCCGTGGGTTTGAGCCCCATGTTGGATGAAAGATTCCTGCATTGCAGGGGGTTGGGCTAGATGACCCTCATGACCCCTTCCAACTCTACAGTTCTGCGATTCTTTTCTATGATTCTATGGCTCTCCTAGAACACCTGTTGTTGTTTAGTCGTTTAGTTGCATCCGACTCTTTGTGACCCCCTGGATCAGAGCACGCCAGGCACTCCTGTCTTCCACTGCCTCCCACAGTTTGGTCAAACTCATGCTGGCAGCTTCGAGAACACTGTCCAACCGTCTCGTCCTCTGTCGTCCCCTTCTCCTTGTGCCCTCCATCTTTCCCAACATCAGGGTCTTTTCCAGGGAGTCTTCTCTTCTCATGAGGTGGCCAAAGTACTGGAGCCTCAGCTTCAGGATCTGTCCTTCCAGTGAGCACTCAGGGCTGATTTCCTTCAGAATGGAGAGGTTTGATCTTCTTGCAGTCCATGGGACTCTCAAGAGTCTCCTCCAGCACCAGAATTCAAAAGCATCAATTCTTCGGCGATCAGCCTTCTTTATGGTCCAGCTCTCACTTCCCTACATCACTACTGGGAAAACCATAGCTTTTACTATACGGACCTTTGTTGGCAAGGTGATGTCTCTACTTTTTAAGATGCTGTCTAGGTTTGTCATTGTCCTAACCCTAGAACACCTACACAGTGCCATCTCTCTCCCTCCCTTCAAATATTTCTAATGTTTAACTATTTCCTGTTTACGTTGCATCGTGCCCTTTGGCACATGCCAGAGCACTGTTAGTAGTTCCTCAAAAGTAACCTCTTCCATGTGCTGTGTGTCTAATAATAATAATAATAATAATAATAATAATAATAATAATAATAAATTATTTATATCCCGCCCTCCCCAGCCGAAGCTGTGCTCATAATGGCTAACAACTGTAAAAATAACACAATTTACATAAAATCATAATCATTTAATTGAAATACATTCTAAAATCAATTCATTCTAAAATCAAGAGTCAGATTAATGGCAACCATTGGGCTAGAGTTCTATGAGCATTATCAAAGGAGGGGGTCAGACTGTGCCTTGGCCAAAGTCCTGGTGGAACAGCTCTGTCTTGCAGGCCCTGCAGAAAGATGTCAAGTCCCGCAGGACCCTAGTCTCTTGTGACAGAGCGTTCCACCAGATCGGGGCCACGGCCGAAAAAGCCCTGGCTCTGGTTGAGGCCAGCCTAACCTCCCTGTGGCCTGGGATCTCCAAGATGTTTTTATCTGAAGACCGTAAGGTCCTCCATGGGGCATACCAGGAGAGGCAGCCCCGTAGGTACGAGGGTCCTAGGCCACAGAGGGCTTTAAAGGTTAAAACCAGCACCTTAAACCTAATCCTGTACTCCACCAGGAGCCAGTGCAGCTGGTATAGCACCGGGTGAATGTGATCCTGCAGTGAGGACCTCGTAAGGAGTCTCGCCGTGGCATTCTGCCGTGGGATAAAGCCAGGGATGGGGAAATCTGTGGGTCTCCAGATGCTGCTAGAATCTATCTCCCATCCACCCCAGAGAACATGGCCTATTGTAGCTCAATAATATCCAAAGGACTGCAGGCTCCCCATCCTTGGCTTAACCCAGGCCCTCCAGATGTTTTGAGACTACAACTCCCATCATCCCTAGCTAACAGGACCAGTGGTCAGGGATGATGGGAGTTGTAGTCCCAAAACATCTGGAGGGCCAAGTTTGCCTAGGCCTGGCTTAACCCCTCAGCCCTTGGCCACAACTATATCCACACCCTACACTTAAAAACACATGGCTCCCCCCAAAGAATCCTGGGAAATGTAGTTTGCCCCTCACAGAGCATTCCCAGCACCCCTCACAAACTACAGTTCATAGAATCATAGAATCATAGAGTTGGAAGAGACCACAAGGGCCATCGAGTCCAACCCCCTGCCAAGCAGGAAACACCATCAGAGCACTCCTGACATATGGTTGTCAAGCCTCTGCTTAAAGACCTCCAAAGAAGGAGACTCCACCACACTCCTTGGCAGCAAATTCCACTGTCAAACAGCTCTTACTGTCAGGAAGTTCTTCCTAATGTTTAGGTGGAATCTTCTTTCTTGTAGTTTGGATCCATTGCTCCGTGTCCGCTTCTCTGGAGCAGCAGAAAACAACCTTTCTCCCTCCTCTATGTGACATCCTTTTATATATTTGAACATGGCTATCATATCACCCCTTAACCTCCTCTTCTCCAGGCTAAACATGCCCAGCTCCCTTAGCCGTTCCTCATAAGGCATCGTTTCCAGGCCTTTGACCATTTTGGTTGCCCTCCTCTGGACACGTTCCAGTTTGTCAGTGTCCTTCTTGAACTGTGGTGCCCAGAACTGGACACAGTACTCCAGGTGAGGTCTGACCAGAGCAGAATACAGTGGCACTATTACTTCCCTTGATCTAGATGCTATACTCCTATTGATGCAGCCCAGAATTGCATTGGCTTTTTTAGCTGCCGCGTCACACTGTTGGCTCATGTCAAGTTTGTGGTCAACCAAGACTCCTAGATCCTTTTCACATGTGCTGCTCTCAAGCCACGTGTCACCCATCTTGTATTTGTGCCTCTCATATTTTTTTTTGCCCAAGTGCAATACTTTACATTTCTCCCTGTTAAAATTCATCTTGTTTGTTTTGGCCCAGTTCTCTAATCTGTCAAGGTCGTTTTGAAGTGTGATCCTGTCCTCTGGGGTGTTAGCCACCCCTCCCAGTTTGGTGTCATCTGCAAATTTGATCAGGATGCCCTTGAGTCCATCATCCAAGTCGTTGATAAAGATGTTGAATAAGACCGGGCCCAAGACAGAACCCTGTGGCACCCCACTAGTCACTCTTCTCCAGGATGAAGAGGAACTTTTGGAGGAACCAGTTCCCAGGAGTCTTTGCGGGGAAGCCATGCTTTTTAAACAGGCTTTAAATGTAGGGTGTGAGGGTGACCCAGCTGGTGGCTCCGTCTGCCCCTAAAAAGGTAAAGGGACCCCTGACCATTAGGCCCAGTTGTGACCGACTCTGGGGTTGCGGCGCTCATCTCGCTTTATTGGCCAAGGGAGCCGGCGTTTGTCCACAGACAGCTTCCGGATCATGTGGCCAGCATGACTAAGCCACTTCTGGCGAACCAGAGCAGCGCACGGAAATGCCGTTTACCTTCCTGCTGGAGCGGTACCTATTGATCTACTTGCACTTTGAGGTGCTTTCGAACTGCTAGGTTGGCAGGAGCAGGGACCGAACAACAGGAGCTCACCCCATCGCAGGGATTCGAACCGCCGACCTTCTGATCGGCAAGTCCTAGGCTCTGTGGTTTAACCCACAGCACCACCCGTGTCCCTATCCATCTGCCCCTATCAACCCTTAATTTGCCTCTTCTCTTCTCTCCTCTCTTCTCCCTTCCCTCCTTCCCATCCCTTTCCCTTAAACTTTCCAGGATTAATATTGTAGGCTCCTTGGAGCAGAGACCTTCCCTTTCTCTGCCAATGCCAGTCCGTGGAGGGCGGGCGCTGGCACTATATAAGTAATTAAATGATAATTGAAAATCAATGGGGCTTACTTCAAAGGAAATGCGCTTACGAACAGGAAGAGGAAGAAAGAGAAGCTGGGGTCAGAGAGATATCACGATGGGAACATGTTTGATCATGAAATTCCACCCCGTCGTCTCCTCCGCCCCCTTTTCTCTCCCAAACTGCCTTGTTCTCCAAGGAAGGGTGATTATCACCCTGCTCTCTTCTGCATGATCTATTTACCATACTAAAGACAGGAGCCTTTGAACTTTTATTATCCAATACCAAGGCTGACTTTTCTTCTTCGTCTTCTCCTCTCTCTCTTTTTGGAATCCAATCCTTAAAATACTCAAAAGACCTTCCTCTGGAGATTTACTTTAAGAAAGATGTTGAGCTGGGACAAGGGGAGGGGGTAGGGGGGCTTAATTTCCAGTACTCTTGAGTTTCTTCCCTTTCATGGCACTCAAAGGAGAAAATTGATTTAAGCAATATTACACCCTCTCCCCACCTTCCAAAAGAGCTGCCGTCTCCATCAAGTTCGCTGCAGCAGATTTGGTTTAGGTGGGATGTTGTCCTCATTTGCAGTGTGGGAGAGTTGCATGTACAAGGCCACAGGCAGACACGTCTATGTAGACTATGATATAGTATAGAGCAGGGGTCAGCAACCTTTTTCAGCCATGGGCCAGTCCACTGTCCCTCAGACCATGTGGTTGTTGTTGTTGTTTAGTCGTTTAGTCGCGTCCGACTCTTCGTGACCCCCTGGACCAGAGCACGCCAGGCACTCCTGTCTTCCACTGCCTCCCGCAGTTTGGTCAAACGCATGCTGGTAGCTTCAAGAACACTGTCCAACCATCTCGTCCTCTGTCATCCCCTTGTGCCCTCCATCTTTCCCAACATCAGGGTCTTTTCCAGGGAGTCTTCTCTTCTCATGAGGTGGCCAAAGTATTGGAGCCTCAGCTTCAGGACCTGTCCTTCCAGTGAGCACCCAGGGCTGATTTCCTTCAGAATGGAGAGGTTTGATCTTCTTACAGTCCATGGGACTCTCAAGAGTATCCTCCAGCACCATAATTCAAAAGCATCAATTCTTCGGCGATCAGCCTTCTTGATGGTCCAGACCATGTGGTGGGCCAGACTATATTATGGAAAAAAATAATGAACAAATTCCTATGTATGCCCCACAAATAACCCAGAGATGCATTTTAAATAAAAGCACACATTCTACTCATGTAAAAACACACTGATTTCCAGACCGTCTGCGGGCCGGATTGACAAGGCGATTGGGCCGGATCTGGCCCCCGGGCCTTAGGTTGCCTAGCCCTGGTATAGA
This sequence comes from Podarcis raffonei, assembly GCF_027172205.1. Taxonomy (NCBI): domain Eukaryota; kingdom Metazoa; phylum Chordata; class Lepidosauria; order Squamata; family Lacertidae; genus Podarcis; species Podarcis raffonei. The sequence continues at coordinate 5,905,123 of NC_070609.1, read as the reverse complement.
GCAAAATAAATATCCAAATTAGCAAACTCCTCCCTATGAATACCAGTTGCTGGCAATCTCAACTGGGAAAAGTGCTGATTTCATCCGGTCCTAGGGTTGCCGTACATCCGGAATTTCCCGGTTCTTTTGGAGTTTTTGTTGTTGTTTTTTTTAAAAAAGAGCTCAACGACTTTGGGGTTTGTCTAAAGAAAGCTCAACAACTTTGGGGTTTTTCCTGAGAGCCAGAGTGGTGTAGTGGTTAAGAGCAGTGGACTCGTAATCTGGGGAACTGGGTTCGATTCCCTGCTCCTCCACATGCAGCTGCTGGGTGACCTTGGGCTAGTCACACTTCTCTGAAGTCTCTCAGCCCCACTCACCTCACAGAGTGTTTGTTGTGGGGGAGGAAGGGAAAGGAGAATGTGAGCCGCTTTGAGACTCCTTCGGGTAGTGATAAAGCGGGATATCAAATCCAAGCTCTTCTTCTTCTTCTTCTTTATTATATATAAATTTATTTATTTGGTTTTTCAGTCACTTATCCAAAATACAACATAGAAAAAAATTTCCAAAGAATCTCCTGGATTTCCCCCTCCCTTTTGTGGGTCCTATTGTTAATTATTTCCTCCTGCATCTTTTATAACAATTCAAAACTTTTACCTCTCCATTGTGCCCAAAATCCACCATTAAACCACAAGTGTTATTCCAACCCTACTAACGATTTTAAATGTTTACAATGGTCTTTAAGATAAATTTTAAATTTCCCCCATTCCTTATTCAAATTTTGGTCTTCCTGATTTCTGATTCTTCCGGTCATTTTAGTCATTTCGGCATAATCCATCAACTTGATCTTCCATTCTTCTCTGGTAGGGACTTTATCATCTTTCCAGTAACATCCGCACAGCCGTGGTCGCTTTTCTGCTCCCTTGGGATTTTGGCACCTAGTATTCCTAAAAGGAAGACTTCGGGGTTTTTTTAAAAAAGAAAAGGTTATTTTAAACATTTTTTCCAACATATTATATATTATTTAATCTGTGGGGTTTTCCTAAACACTTTCCACACTTGCGATTCCAACTTTCCACACTTGCGCCGGACTTTGGAATTTCTCCTTGGACGTCAATTCCGCCTTAATGTCCGGTAAAATCCAGACCATGGGTAGGCAAAGTAAGGCCCAGGGGCCGGATCCGGCCCAATTGCCTTCTAAATCCGGCCCACGGATTATCTGGGAATCAGCGTGTTTTTACATGAGTAGAATGTGTGCTTTTATTTAAAATGCAACTCTGGGTTATTTGTAAAGGTAAAGGGACCCCTGACCATTAGGTCCAGTTGTGGCCGACTCTGGGGTTGTGGCGCTCATCTCTCTTTACTGGCCGAGGGAGCCGGCGTACAGCTTCCGGGTCATGTGGCCAGCATGACTAAGCCGCTTCTGGCGAACCAGAGCAGCGCACGGAAACGCCATTTACCTTCCCGCCGGAGCGGTACCTATTTATCTACTTGCACTTTGATGTGCTTTTGAACTGCTAGATTGGCAGGAGCAGGGACTGAGCAACGGGAGCTCACCCCGTCGCAGGGATTTGAACCGCCAACCTTCTGATCAGCAACTCCTGGGCTCTGTGGTTTAAACCACAGCGCCACCCGCGTCCCTTGTGGGTTATTTGCAGGGCATAGGAATTTGTTCATATTCCCCCCCCCCAAATATAGTCTGGCCCCCCACAAGGTCTGAGGGACAGTGGACCGGCCCCCTGCTGAAAAACTTTGCTGACCCCTGATCCAGACGTATGGCAGCCCTAACAAATGTATCCGTTTCAAAGAACGAAACAAGCTGAAGGAGTTTGTCCACAAAACTTATTAAGGGCACACATGCTTATTTTTATTTATTTTGTTTTGATGCATTGCCACAGTAGGGAATGAAAACAAATATTTGAACGGTAGCCTTTCCTCTCAGAGAGGAATGGGTAGTTTTTGCCTCCAAGAATACAGGTTAGAATTTCACACTGCTGACAATATTGTCAGTAAGGTGCCTATACTGAGTTGGAATACGCATATTTATTTTCAATCTAATCTAAGATCAATTCAGTCTGACCAAACTGCGGGAGGCAGTGGAAGACAGGAGTGCCTGGCGTGCTCTGGTCCAGGGGGTCACGAAGAGTTGGACACGACTAAACGACTAAACAACAACAACAACAAAGATCAATTCATTTAGGTTGATAATTAATTGGCTAAAACTAGTTAATGAGTGGGCAGCACAGGTCTCAGAAGCAATCAGCTGGCATGATATTGCCACCCTGAAAACAAACAAACAATTTATGGCTTCCTAGGATGCTTTGGTTTTGCTTGCATGAAACAGAGGTTCAAGGTGTCAGCACCTAATTGGTGCTTTCCTTGCAAAGAGATTTCCATAAGGATTTGAATGGCCTGCCTTGCCACAGGGGGATATTATTTTTTCTCCCTTCAAGACCATTTCCCTAAACAAACCAAAGATGCCCCCGGATCACTTAAATCACTTAAAGCAAACTTTTTCAGCCGTGGGCCGGTCCACTGTCCCTCAGACCTTGTGGTGGGCTGGACTATATTTTGAAAAAATATATATGAACGAATTCCTATGCCCCACAAATAACCCAGAGATGCATTTTAAATAAAAGGACACATTCTACTCATGTGAAAACACCAGGCAGGCCCCACAAATAACCCAGAGATGCATTTGACGTAAAAGGACACATTCTACTCATGTAAAAACACCAGGCAGGCCCCACAAGTAACCCAGAGATGCATTTAAAATAAAAGGACACATTCTACTCATGTAAAAACACGCTGATTCCCGAACCGTCCGCGGACCGGATTGAGAAGGCGATTGGGCCGGATCCGGCCCCTGGGCCTTAGTTTGCCTACCCATGACTTAAATCTACCAATGAAAAAAGACCCCCAACCTGTTGAAATATAAATTATCACTAGATGATTACCTGTATGAAGATAATGTAACATTTGTTTGAACTGGCAAATTAGTTGATGAATCAGTTAAAAGTGCGGAGGTTGTTCAGCTACAGAAACCTTTAATCGCTAACAGCCTTACAGAGCTGCTTTGGCAAAGGTTTATTACCACAATTTCCATTTTTTGTAAAGTTTATGATATGGGGGGGGGAGAATGTTAGACATTTCCAGGTATAACTGGAAATGGGGGCGATGGGCTAAACTACGAAAGAAACAAAATGCAGAATTGTGTATTATCTTTCCCTTTTCTCTTATTTATTTTAAAACACACACACACACAAAAGAAATCCTGTTGATTTAATAAAGATAATTCCTGGAATGTAATATAGACATTACATCTTAAAAAGCAGAGATTTCACCTTGCCAACAAAGGTCCATCTAGTTAAAGCTATGGTTTTCCCAGTGGTGATGTACAGAAGTGAGAGCTGGACCATAAAGAAGGCTGATCGCCGAAGAATTGATGCTTTTGAATTATGGTGCTGGAGGAGACTCTTGAGAGTCCCATGGACTGCAAGAAGATCAAACCGATCCATTCTGAAGGAAATCAGCCCTGAGTGCTCCCTGGAAGGACAGATCCTGAAGCTGAGGCTCCAAGACTTTGGCCACCTCATGAGAAGAGAAGACTCCCTGGAAAAGACCCTGATGTTGGGAAAGATGGAGGGCACAAGGAGAAGGGGACGACAGAGGACGAGATGGTTGGACAGTGTTCTCAAAGCTACTAGGATGAGTTTGACCAAACTGCGGGAGGCAGTGGAAGACAGGAGTGCCTGGCGTGCTCTGGTCCAGGGGGTCACGAAGAGTCGGACACAACTAAATGACTAAACAACAATGTAGACATTAGGGTCTCTAAACCGGTCCTGTCTCCAGAAGTTCCTTTTCCTATATAGATAAGTCTATTGCCTGATCAAAGATATCTCAGCCATACCTGCATATACAGTGGGCTGCAGCATTATTTGTGGCAGAAGCTGCCCTCTTAGAAGAGGCTTTCACTCCTGCGTGGGAGAGGATGAGAAGGAATTATTATTATTATTATTATTATTATTATTATTATTATTATTATACGTATACTGCCCTTCCTCTGAATATCGCAGGGCAGTTCGTAAAAGAAAAATACAAAATGAGAATACATCTTGTTAGGTTGCCCCAGCCACACATGGATATTGTAAGGCCTTGCACTGTAAACAATGGTTTGCACCCACAGAGGTGAAAGGGGCTTCCGTCCACAGGAGTGGGATCTCCACTTTCCACCATCTCCCCTTACGCCAGACACAAGCTCCCACGTGCCTCATCACAAGCTGTTCCTCGCAAGAAGCTTTTCATCAGCTTTATGGAACTGAGGTGGAGATGCACCCATAGAATTGTATCCGCGATCCGAATCCCTTAATCTTTCGTAAAATTGGCTGCCCGATTACTTGTGGCACCTTTTTAATCCATCGAGCAGTTTCAAAACTATCAATCTAACTAACTGACTAATTGAGGAAATGCTGCAGCCTTAATCAAATCTAATGTATCATGTCTTCATCGTGGTGTCACCGTTTTCACAGGAACCCTGCTCCTGTGCTCTGATCATCGTCAGCCTGACTCACAGAAATTGATTGAGTGAAGCTTGTCCCTTCACCTTGGCTCCATTTGGACAGAAAGGAACTTAACCTCCTGCCAGGCTCCTGCCCTAAGTTTAGTATTATATCCAGATGCTAAACTCTGGTGAATCTCTAGGCCGGTCCTATCATTAGGTAGAATGAGGTGGCTGCCTTAGGCAACAGAGTTGGGGTGGTGGTTGGGGAAGGAGGTGATGGAGAGCATGCCATGTGGCCTAATATCTACCCACAAGTGCAATGCAAAAAATTATCCCATGGTCAGGGTCGAAGGAAAATTCAAGTGCCAGTTAAGACAATGGAAATAGAAGAGGACTCCATCTTGCCCTTTGCTTCTGGCAGAAAAATGTCTTGGGCCACCTCTGGTGAACCCTTACTTTAGTTTGTTGAAACAAGCCAGTTTCATAACCTATGGTTTGACTTATTTCAGCAAACCGTAGTTAACAGTAATCACAGTTTCTTGGATCTGGATAATACAGTAAGCTGAGGTTAATTAAAATGGAAACAAAACCTTCCAAACGCCTCCTTGCAGCCACAGCAGGTAAAGGTAAAGGGACCCCTGACCATTAGGTCCAGTCGTGACCGACTCTGGGGTTGCAGCGCTCATCTCGCTTTATTGGCCAAGGGAGCCGGCGTACAGCTTCCAGATCCTGTGGCCAGCATGATTAAGCCACTTCTGGCGAACCAGAGCAGCGCACAGAAACGCCGTTTACCTTCCAGCCGGAGCGGTACCTATTTATCTACTTGCACTGGTGTGCTTTCGAACTGCTAGGTTGGCAGGAGCAGGGACCGAGCAATGGGAGCTCACTCCGTCGCGGGGATTCGAACCGCCAACCTTCTGATCGGCAAGTCCCAGGCCCTGTGGTTTAACCCACAGCGCCACCCGCGTCCCAAAGCCACAGCAGTGGCAGGCATAAAAGCCTGATGCTTGACGGGGCTTGTTCCTATCACAGTAAACCATGGTTTATCATGATGTCCAAACCCAGCCATCATCCCCAAGCCTTTAAATGTTTGCCTCTTAAATCTCTGCATATTATTAGATGGTTGTTCAGAATACAGGAGCCAAGCCAGTTAAAAAGGCTTGTCAAGCCCTATTTATCTTTTCTCTCCCGCTTGCTAATTTCCCGACCATTTAACTTATTAATATACAATGCTTGCTCGCTCATTTTTTAAGCACCTTTTTAGTATTTTTAATCTTGTTGTCCCAATTAGGTAGCCCTGTAAAAAGCTGCAAGGGAACGAGGAAACATCCACACACACCCCTTTAAAAACAACTACAGCCACACCGCAGTGTTCTCCCTTTTATTAATTTATCTGGAGAGAAAAGTGATTCCCAAAGGCAGGAAAAGGACGGGGGCTGGGGGGGGGGGAGATGCCTTTGCCCCCTTGCTTTCAGCCTGAGAATGAATTATTGGATGGGCAGAAAGAGAGGGTGGGGGGAGCAGAGAAAAGATTTCTTTTAACTGAAAATTGTATGTAACGAGAGGTCATAAATGTGAGTACTGCACCTTTAAATTCACAGCTGCCATGCAATAAATATATTTTACGTGGTGGGGCATTTCAAAGGCGGGCATTCCTGGCGTGTTTTCTTGTCTATAATGGAGGGGCTGGTTTAACGCAGCAACATAAACACTCTGGGTCCTGTTGATTTTATGGACTAGCACGCCTGTAATTTATGATAAAGTATCTGAGCTCTGGATGGCTTTGGGGAGGGGGCGTTAGAGGGGGAGAAAAAGAAAGAAAGGGGGAAGATAAAAGGGGGGCGGAATTACAAGCATGCATTACTTGAAATCTGAAACAATATGAAAGGCTTAAAAAGAATGGCGGCGGCGGATTAAATTATGCCGCGATCCCGGAGGCCTTAAGACGTCCAAGGTGCAGTTCTAGCACTGCTGGCGTGTTGGTGAAACTGGGCTCCGGACTTGTAAAGAGCCACTGGCCTGCCTGCTCCAAGTAGCTCAGAGGAACCTGCAGAGCTCCCTATCTCCTGTTTTCTCCTGGTAGTGTTAGGAACGCATAGGACAGTTTAGGAACTAAGATTAAGAAACTGCTAACAAAAATTAACTGAAACCATAAGCTTGTTCATGCCCATAAATAAACTCGATTGTTAGTTAATGTTAAGTGGAGAGCCTAAGGGAGAAGTGGGAAAATGCCGTAGGTGGGAACTTCAGGCAGAAGCACCCCAGTGAGGGCAGAAGAAGAGAAGAGTTTGGATTTGATATCCCGCCTTTCACTCCCCTTCAGGAGTCTCAAAGCGGCTAACATTCTCCTTTCCCTTCCTCCCCCACAACAAACACTCTGTGAGGTGAGTGGGGCTGAGAGACTTCAGAGAAGTGTGACTGGCCCAAGGTCACCCAGCAGCTGCATGTGGAGGAGCGGAGACACGAACCCGGTTCTCCAGATTACGAGACTACCGCTCTTAACCACTACACCACACTGGCAAAGCTGGCTGGGAGTAGGGGAGGATAGCTTGGAGGGGGAAGGCGGGGAGATTGGAAGACAGGGTTCCCAGGATGAAAGGCGGCGGATTAGGGGTGTAATGGCGTTGGTGATAACTTGAATCACCAAGTTTCTCTTTTTGTTTTGAATCTAACCCTATTTTTCAAATCTACTCCTTGCCCTTCTTTTCACTAACGGTAACTTAGCCAAAATATGCAACACTTTTAATGGTATAAAATGTCTGCTGAAGAAGCCAGTTGGGTAGCTCAGGCTGAAGGAGAGCGGAATTGGCTCCAAAGGACACCCAGTGAATTTCAGAGGTGCATCGGAAGCCGCCTGGTGTGAAGAGAGACCATTGGTCCATCTAGTTCAACACTGTTTACACCAGGGGTCCCCAAACTAAGGCCCCTGGGCCGGATAAGGCTGGAGGGACTCATTTATCTGGCCCACGGCGACCCCCGCCATCCGCTCTTACTGGCGCTGTGCTGCGCGGAGGAGCACCGAAAATAGCTTGTGCGCATGCACAAGTGTTATTTGCACATGCACAAGTGTTATTTGCGCATGCACAAGTGTTATTTACGCATGCACAAGCGTTATTTGCGGTGCACATCCAGGTCGGAGGAGGCCCGTGCGCATGCACACAAGCCATTTCCTGTGCTCCTCTGACCTGGAAGTGCGCCGGAAATAGCGTGTGGCCACGCGTATGGGCACGCGCTCCCCTGCCCTCTGGCCCGCCTCGCGATCGGTGCTGGAGACACCGGCCCAAGGCACGGTAAGTTTGCTGACCCCTGGTTTACATCAATGGGCAGCGCTCCCTGATTTCAGACAGAGTTGTCTCCCAGTCCTGGCAAAGTAGATTAGATGCTCCTCCACTGAGCTACATCACTTCCCCAATTGGCTCCATACTCACGAACTGCCCATGCACCCTCCAGATGTTTTGGACTACAACTCCCATCAGCCCTGGCCCATCAGCCATGCTAGTTGGGACTGATGGGGCTTTTAACCCAAATTTCTGGAGGGCACAGCAAGTTGGTGAAGGCTTTGATGGAGTTTTGTAATGTTATGGAAGGTATAAGGTAAAGGGACCCCTGACCATTAGGTCCAGTCGTGGCCGACTCTGGGGTTGTGGCGCTCATCTCGTTTTACTGGCTGAGGGAGCCTGCGTACAGCTTCCGAGTCATGTGGCCAGCATGACTAAGCCACTTTTGGCGAACCAGAGCAGCGCACGGAAACGCCGTTTACCTTCCCGCCGGAGCGGTACCTATTTATCTACTTGCACTCTGACGTGCTTTCGAACTGCTAGGTTGGCAGGAGCAGGGACCGAGCAACAAAAGCTCACCGCAAACCTTCTGATTGGCAAGTCCTAGGCTCTGTGGTTTAACCCACAGCGCCACCTGTGTCCTTATGGAAGATATAGAAAGAGGTAAATTATTCTTTCATACTACTGGAAGGGATTGGAAGATCAAACTTAATAATGATAACGATGATGATAATAGAAATCCTGCATTTATTCCTAGATTGAACTAGATGACCCTTCCAACTCTAGAAATCTATGAAATCCTTACTCACACCCTATTTATTGTAACTTACAGAACTCAGTGCCACAAGGTGAGGCAGTGTCTACCACAGGCTTCCTCAACCTCGGCCCTCCAGATGTTTTGAGACTACAATTCCCATCATCCCTGACCTCTGGTCCTGCTAGCTAGGGATCATGGGAGTTGTAGGCCAAAAACATCTGGAGAGCCGAGGTTGAGGAAGCCTGGTCTACCAGTTTTAGCTTTAATCATGATGGTGACAGACCAGGTAACTTTGTAGGAAAGGAAAGACCTATCAGAAACCATCATGATAAATAGAACCTCCAGGTGCAAAGGCAGTCTACCTTTGAAGGCCAGGTGCTAGAACAACCTTGCAAATAGGTCCACCTAAATGCTGGGGTCTGGTCAAAGGGGGGGGGAATTGCTCTATGGCTCCTGTACCAGCCCTTTGCAGCCTGCAGCTTTTCTTCACTGAGCACAGAGTAGGGGGGTTTCCCTCCCTCCCGTGCCCTGTACTTGATTTCCCTGCTGAGCGCAGAGGCAGGATGGAGCCCTCTTCCCTTCCTTTGTAATGTTATGGTACGCAGGCTGAGACCCTACCTCCCCGTGTCGCCAGAGTGGTGCATGCTTTGGTTATCTGCCGCTTGGACTAATGCAATGTGCTCTACATGGGGCTACCTTTGAAGGTGACCCGGAAACTACAACTAATCCAGAATGCGGCAGCTAAACTGGTGACTGGGGGCAGCTGCCGAGACCACATAACACTGGTCTTGAAAGACCTACATTGGCTTCCAGTACGTTTCCGAGCACAATTCAAAGTGTTGGTGCTGACCTTTAAAGCCCTAAATGGCCTCAAAGGCCCAGTATACCTAAAGGAGCATCTCCACCCCCATTGTTCTTCCCGGACACTGAGGTCCAGCGACGAGTGCCTTCTGGCAGTTGCCTCACTGTGAGAAGTCAAATTACAGGGAACCAGGCAGAGGGCCTTCTCGGTGGTGGCGCCCGCCCTGTGCAACGCCCTCCCATCAGGTGTCAAAGAGAACAACAACTACCAGACTTTTAGAAGACATCTTAAGGCAGCCCTGTTTAGGGAAGTTTTTAATGTATGACATATTAGTGTATTTTGTGTCTTTGTGGAAGCCGCCCAGAGTGGCTGGGGAGACCCAGCCAGATGGATGGGGTACAAATAATAAATTATTATTATTATTATTATTATTATTATTATTATTATTATTTGTCAGCCCACTCTCACCCACCTGTCTGCAATTCCAGGGCACTTGTGGCTTCCAAGATGGTGCTTAAATGCAAGGCTGTTCTTGGGCCGGAGAGAGGATCAGACTCTTGGAAGCGAAAGACTGGATGATCTTGCTCAGAAACCATGCTGTGCATTTCTTAAGCTCCCGCCACCACTACTAGAATATTACATACATACGATGGGAATCAGTGACTTCCTCCGATCCCATCACTGCACTCCTGGATGTTTTCATAGTTTCCCCTCCAATCACCATCCCTCCCCTTTCCTTCTTCAGTCCAGATGTGATCCCAACAGCTGGCATGGCTGCAGCAGGGGAGAGGGGAAGATTCAAACGCTCTTACATAGTAACAGGGGTGAGGGGGGCAAGGGACGATCATTAATCATTTTTTGTAGGGAGAACCTAGCAGCCGCCTGCTCACAGCCTGGCACGGGGTGGGGGCTGGGAGAGGGGAGGGGGGGAGGGATGGAGGCTTGTTTTCGGTGACGTGGCAAAGACTGGGTCTGAATCTGGAGTCTCACCGGAGCACAAGAACACAAGGCTTTCGGGGAGTTAAAAAGTCTTACGACATCCCTCCCCCTTTAGAAATTCGTTTCTAAGTTCTGTTCCTTGCTTTCTGAACCTGGGATCACATAAGGTAGACCAGAGTGCAAGACTCCAGTATTCTATTCTATGCTTTGTCGTTGTGCTAAAATCTTGGAGTTCTTGTTTTTAAGTGTGTGTGTGTGATGTGAAGGCTCACCCCTTCCTGTCTTGACCTGTAACCAACCTTGAGATTCAAATTCAGGCAATTCAGAGTTCCAAGTTACCTGCCTGCCTGAACCCTGAATTGCAGGGACAGAAAAAAAAGATCTGGCTTCCAGCCTCTTAACTGAATTTTAACGGTTAGGCAGTAGGTTCTTAGTAAAGGTAAAGGGACCCCTGACCATTAGGTCCAGTCGTGGCCAACTCTGGGGTTGCGGCGCTCATCTCACTTTATTGGCCGAGGGAGCTGGCATACAGCTTCCGGGTCATGTGGCCAGCATGACTAAGCTGCTTTTGGCGAACCAGAGCAGCGCACGGAAACACCGTTTACCTTCCTGCCGGAGCGGTACCTATTTATCTACTTGCACTGGTGTGCTTTCGAACTGCTAGGTTGGCAGGAGCAGGGACCAAGCAACGGGAGCTCACCCCGTCGCGGGGATTCGAACCGCCGACCTTCTGATCGGCAAGTCCTAGGCTCTGTGGTTTAACCCACAGAGGTTCTTACAGAACTGCAAACTCTTACTGTGGCCATGCTCAAGGATCCTGAAAGAAGGCCCAGGCAGCAGCTGCCTTTAGTTGTATGCTGCCAGCAGAGCCTCTAGGCATAAATGTATATTCTGATTTGAACCTGGATGCAGAATTTGAACCCAGGATGCAGCCGCCTTGTAAGCAAGCCTGGATCTGACCAGTGCTGGGAATGGATGAGAGGTGGGAATGCAGCCTTGAGTTCCACCATGGAGGAAATAAACTTAAAAGCAGTCCAAAAGAGCTTTTCCTGGCAAGCAGCTAAAGCGAGGCCAAAGATTTGCCTGCTACCTTTCTTTACAGTGGGCTGCAGCTAAAGGCTGGCAAAAAAAATAGCCTGGTAACCCTCAAAACTAGGGTTGCTTTATTTCAAAAAGTAAAAATCAAGACACCCCCAAAAATCCCAGAATTGAGTTTTTTTAAGGAAAACCCCAAAGTTGTTGAGCTTTCAGAAATTCCCCCCAGATGCCAGTTCCGCCTTTGAAATCCCAGTAATGTCTAGGAAAATCCAGACCCAAACCCAGCACCTCTGTTTCTCAACTCTTGATTGCTGCCAACCCACAAGAGGGCTTGAGCGCCATCACACAAGATTTTTCAAATTCTTGTCGAATGAAGAGACATGGATATTTGACTTGGGTTGCCTGGTTCCCCCCGCAGCCCGCTCCCCAACTAATAATATTTTCACCTTAAAGTTTGCACCCAAAAAGACAGAGAGCACTTCTTCGAGTGCTTTCTTCTTAAGCCTCCTCTCAGGGAAGATAATTGAGCAATTAGTGACAAATTACCTTCAGTGGCTTTCCCCCCTAATGAAGCCTTATGTAACAAAGTGCCAATTAAAAGCCACTCCTGACAGATAGAATGTGCAGTTTAAGAGTTTTCCCTGTTCTTCCTGCTACGGAGCCTGTTCCCCTATTGACTTTGCTCCAGCCTGGGTTAAGCTGCAGTCCATTCTCTCTAAAGGGTCTGTTTTCATGACAGCCTTAGACTGGGGCAAGGGAAAACTTTGGTTTTTGTTTGCCTTTTAATGAGAAGCTCCCCAGCACACATTTTCCGGAACAATTCACAAACAGAAACATAACCTGTCTTTTGAATTGTGCACGTCTCCAAATTTTGCGTTGCGGTTGTTTAGCCATCACATACAGAAATGCATGAATTAGGGGGTGCATGCGCTGGTGAAAATAGAATTCAAACATTTGTTGTGTGAGTCAAAGCAGCGTGTAAAGTGTGTGTGTATTTGTCAAGCCTGCAGAGAAATTCACACTAAAAAGCTGACAGATTTACATGAGGATTAAAAAAAAAGAAAAAGTAATGATCGCAAATTGCTGAGGAAACAAGAAGAAATGAACATAAACTTTGAAACATTAAAGGGAGGGAAACCGAAAATGGCCAGATGGCCAGATTTGATGAAGTGAAGGGCCGTGAGGGCTGACCAAAGTTGTTGACCTTTTTTAGGACTGAATTTGTTGAGGTTTTTTTAGGATTAAACCGGCCGGTGGGCTGGATTAGGCCCCCGAAACGGACTTTGGACATGCCTGGATTAGACCATCCCTGGCCTTCAAATTTCATTTCACTTTTCATTTGTATACCGCCTTTCTATATTGCTATACACAAGGCAGTTTACAAGCTAGGGAAGCAACAAAATATACAGTACATCCAAGATCAGCCTATAGCAATCTAATGCAATGCAAATAAGTCATTATCAAAATATGGCTATAAAATAAACAACCTAAATCAAAGTAATATTCAATGATGCATTTAGAATAGAATAGAATAGAATAGAATAGAATAGAATAGAATAGAATAGAATAGAGTGGTACCTCGGGTTAAGTACTTAATTCTTTCTGGAGGTCCGTTCTTAACCTGAAGCACCACTTTAGCTAATGGGGCCTCCTGCTGCCGCCGTGCCACCAGAGCATGATTTCTGTTCTCATCCTGAAGCAAAGTTCTTAACCCAAGCTACCATTTCTGGGTTAGTGGAGTCTGTAACCTGAAGCGTATGTAACCTGAAGCGTATGTAACCCAAGGTACCACTGTAGAATAGAATAGAATAGAATAGAATAGAATAGAAAATAGAATATGGGTTGACAGTCATTCTTGGCGAATCCTTTGCAGTCCTTTGCAATTCTCTGTGATGGGAGACTCAAGGTCTCTGTCAAAGGATGCTCAGTGCCCGTGGCAAACTGCAGTTCCCAGAATGCTTTCAGGGGGAAGCCTTGGCTGCTAAACTGGCCTAAAACAGAGACAAAGCCTGTCCACCAGATTACCTCCAAAAAGCCACAGGCTTTTTTTGCTGGCATTCCAAGATTAAACTTACCTTTGTCATGTCTAACAAATTTGCCCTTTTCTCTCTTTGGATGCAACTAAAGCTCTTGCTTATTACATCCCCTCGCCTCCTTCTCTCACTACTATTGTCTGTTCTTTGTCTTGTGTCCCTCAGATCTCTTTCCTTCAGCTCACATGATCTCAGCTGCTTGTCGTTATGATCGGGTTAACGCTGCTATTCCGTTTTACCTGGGCTCCCTGTATTATAAATTCTTCCAGTGACTTTCAAACGTCTCCTTTCTCATCCCCGCTTCTTTTCCTTCCTCTTTCCAGGACTTGACTCACGAGTAATATAGGAGGCTTCCTTTTGCCTGGTGAGGACAAGACTGTAGCTCAGTGGTCTTGCGTGCAAAAGGTCTCAGCTTTAATCCTCCAGTGTCTCCAGGTAGAGATGGGAATGTCTCCTGTCTGAAAGCCTGGAGAGCCACTGCGACTTTTCCTTTTCCCTGCCACTTCCCCTGGAAAGCCCACTCTGAAACGGTGGATCAAACAGAGGTGTGGATAAGCCCTCTGTATACACAATCATGGCCACTGGGCCCATCACCTCCTGGCAAACAGAAGGGGAAGAAATGGAGGCAGTGAGAGATTTTACTTTCTTAGGCTCCATGATTACTGCAGATGGTGACAGCAGTCACAAAATTAAAAGACGCCTGCTTCTTGGGAGAAAAGCAATGACAAACCTAGACAGCATCTTAAAAAGCAGAGACATCACCTTGCCAACAAAGGTCCATATAGTTAAAGCTATGGTTTTCCCAGTAGTGATGTATGGAAGTGAGAGCTGGACCATAAAGAAGGCTGATCACCAAAGAATTGATGCTTTTGAATTATGGTGCTGGAGGAGACACTTGAGAGTCCCATGGACTGCAAGAAGATCAAACACGGTTTTAACAATGAGTCTGTAAGTGACTGTGGAGGCCAATTCTGGATCCACACGTCCTTCCACAGTGGGGACATTGGTTTCCTAGCGGGAGTTGATGACAGTGAGGGTTTGCCAAGCGTGCCTTCCTCTTAGCGCATTTCTCCCTTTTGTCCTGAGTTTGAGCGTCTTCAAAGCCCATGACACCTTTGGTAAAGGCTGTTCTCCAACTGGAGTGCTCGCAGGCCGGTGTTTCCCAGTTGTTGGTGTTTATACTACATTTTTTTACGATTTGAGAGTCTTTAAACTTCTTTTGTTGACCACCAGCATTACGCTTTCCATTTTTAACTTCGGAATAGAGTAGTTGCTTTGGAAGACAATCATCAGGCATCCGCACAACATGACCAGTTCAACAAAGTAGATGTTGAAGAATCATTGGCAGTGTTTCTCCAGGGTTTGAGTCCTTCTCAGCTCTACCTCAGACTGGGACCTTCTGCAAGCAAAGCAAATGCTCTTCCACTGAGCTGGAACCCTTCTGCATTCTTGTGCCATCCCTGGTCCTTTGTAAACCCGACGCCACTTTCTGCATCTGCCTTGCCCTCCCTTTCTGCCCATACAATCAGAACTCTTTGCCTTCTGTCTGGCAAGAGGGACCCATTGCTATAGAAATACAGAAAGGGGTCGTGCCACTGGGGTGGGGGTGGGGGTGGGGGGGCTCAGTGGTTGAGCAGAAAGTCCCAGGCTTAATTCCTGGCCTCTCCACACAGGACTGCGAAGGTCTCCCATCTGAAACTCTGGAGAGCTGCTGCCAGTCCGTGTAGACAATACTGAACTAGATGGACTAAGGATCTGACTCAGCACTGAACTGGATGAAAGGCTGTTCATAGAATTATCGAACTGTAGAGTTGGAAGGGACCACAAGCGTCTTCTAGTTCAACCCCCGGCAATGCAGGATTTTTTTGCACAATGTGGGGCTCAAACTCACAACCCTGAGATTAAGAGTCTTGTGCTCTACTGACTGAGCACTTTGCTCCTAGAATAACAAGATGGCACTCTCCTCCTTTCCTTGTATATGTTGGGATGTGAATAGATCCTAATAGGTAAAGGGACCCCTGACCATTAGGTCCAGTCGTGGCTGACTCTGGGGTTGTGGCGCTCATCTCGCTTTATTGGCCGAGGGAGCCGGCGTACAGCTTCCGGGTCATGTGGCCAGCATGACTAAGCCGCTTCTGGCGAACCAGAGCAGCACACAGAAACACCGTTTACCTTCCCACCAGAGTGGTACCTATTTATCTACTTGCACTTTGACGTGCTTTCAAACTGCTAGGTTGGCAGGAGCAGGGACCAAGCAATGGGAGCTCACCCCGTCACGGGGATTCGAACCACCGACCTTGTGATCGGCAAGTCCTAGGCTCTGTGGTTTAACCCACAGCGCCACCCGTGTCCCTTGGAAATAGATCCTAGGAGAGGATATATTTATTCAGGGCTTTTTTTTCAGGTGGTACTTGCCAAAACTCAGTTCTGGCAGCTCTCAGGCACCATTGCCTTTATATGAGGAGAATAATAATAATAATAATAATAATAATAATAATAATAATAATTTTATTTATATCCCACCATCCCCAGCCGAAGCCGGACTCAGAGCAGCTAACAACAACAGAATAATACAACATTCTAAAATCATTTCATTATAAAATTAATTCCAATCAAATTAATGGCAACCAGTGGGCTAGAAGTTCTGTGAGGATTGCCAGAGGAGGGAGTCAGGCTGCGCCCTGACCAAAGGCCTGGTGGAACAGCTCTGTCTTGCAGGCCCTGCGGAAAGATGTCAAGTCCCACAGGGCCCCAGTCTCTTGTGACAGAGCGTTCCACCAGATCAGGGCCACGGCCAAAAAAGCCCTGGCTCTGGTTGAGAACAAGGGAGGTATTCTTCCTGAGTTTTGGTACCTCTTTTTCTTGAAAGATAACACTGTATTTATTACAAATTTTCCTTCCTTCCTCACATTTGTGAATTCAGCAGAGTGCCATCCCTTTGCAGCTTAAAGGGAATCTTAGATAGGCTAGTTTTAGCCATTTAACTACAGTGGTACCTCGCAAGACGAATGCCTCGCAAGACGGAAAACTCGCAAGAAGAAAGAGTTTTCCATTTTTCGAGGTGCTTCGCCAGACGAATTTCCCTATGGGCTTGCTTCGCAAGAAGAAAGCCCATAGGGAAATCTCCGGGGACCTCTTTTAAAATGCTGGCGGTCGGGAGCAAAGACTTTCGCCCACCGCTGGCCTTCAGAAGACTTCTCCGCTGTCCCGGGCAATCTTAAAATGCTGGCGGGCGGCAGCGAATCCTTCGCTGCCGACCCCCAGCATTTTAAAAGCCCCCGGGACAGCGGAGACTTCTCCGCTGTCCTGGGCAATCTTAAAATGCTGGCGGGTGGCAGCGAAGCCTTCGCTGCTGCCCGCCAGCATTTTAAAATCGCCCCGGGACAGCGGAGGCTTCGCTGCCGCCCGCCAGCATTTTAAAATCGCCCCGGGACAGCGGAGAAGTCTCCGCTGTCCTGGGGGCTTTTAAAATGCTGGCGGTCGGCAGCAAAGCCCTCCTGTCCCCGGAGCTTGCGGGGCGGGAGGTGGGGAGAAGGGCTTTTCTTCCCACCGCCAGCCTTCAGAACAGCCTTCTGAAGGCTGGCGGTGGGAAGAAAAGCCCTTGTCCCCCCCCACCAGCCTTCAGAAGAGGTCGGGGGACAGACTGTCCCCGGACCTGGTCTGAAGGCGGTTTCCATAGGAACGCATTGATTGATTTTCAATGCATTCCTATGGGAAACCGTGCTTCGCAAGACAAAAAACTCGCAAGAAGAAAAAACTCGCGGAACGAATTAATTTCGTCTTGCGAGGTACCACTGTAATCCTGAATGCTTTAAGGCAGACTGCATTCTCCTGGTATTTCCTCCCTTTCTTCCCCTTAAAACAATAATCGCACAGTCTTGCAAAACATGAAAATGACATTGACTCACTAGGAATACTTGTTGAAGAGTAACAGATACAGCAGCTTTGTTCAGACAGGCTTAAAATGGTCATTGAGTTACAAAGACATACTTAAGTCTAGCTTAAGATGTAGACTGAGCATGGACCTCAAGCTTAGCAGATGTTCTCAGATGGAAAGAGGAAAAGAGTTTGCCCAGGCAGGTAGGACAATATTTAGCTATGTGCTCCCCCTGTCAGGGCACGGTGAGTGTCTCTCACAGAGTTCCTCTCTAGCAAGTTTACAGGAAAACTCTAGTGAGCTCCAGCTCTTATTATGTACCTATCTAGCAAAACTTGAATTGTTGGTTTGACTATGGTTACCAGACGTCCCTGTTTCCCGGGGACAGTCCCAGCCACTCTGAGCGGCTTCCAGCATATATAAAAGCATAGTACAGTGGTACCTCGGGTTACAGACGCTTCAAGTTACAGACTCCGCTAACCCAGAAATAGTACCTCAGGTTAAGTACTTTGTTCACGTTGAGAACAGAAATTGCGCGGTGGTAGTGGGAGGCCCCATTAGCTAAAGTGGTACCTCAGGTTAAGAACGGTTTCAAGTTAAGAACGGACCTCCAGAACGAATTAAGTTCTTAACCTGAGGTACCACTGTAAAACATTAAACCTTAAAAAGCTTCCCTCTACAGGGCTGCCTTCAGATGTCTCCTAAAGGTTATATATAAAAGGCTTTCCCTAACCAAAAAGCCACTTTCGGATCCACTCTTTTAGTGTAAGCCACCTTGCCGTTCATCCAATGGAATGGTAGGATGTAAATCTTATAACATTTTGATTGATTGATTGATTGATTGCATGGCCTTAGTGTGCCGTGAGGCATCAATGAGTCCTTTTTATTTTTTAAAAAAAGGATTAGCAAAATACGTAAGTGGAGACATTGATCGCATATATTAATAGCAAACTTGTTTCTCCAAGCAGGGATCCTTGTGTAGGTGAAAAAGCACTAAGTATAAGAGCTAAATATAAGCATGCTCACGGGAGCCCCCTAAGGATTGGAGACATCAGGATGAAAATATTTGGGGGAGAAATGTAAGAGGGAAGCAATAGCATATCCCACTGAGGACTGAGTGTGCTCAGTGGCCACAGAAGGCTGGCATTTTGACTGGGAGAGAAATAAAAGTTGGAAAACTAGGGAGCAGAGAGAAATGAAGAAGCAGTGACTGGGTGGAATCCTGAGCAGGAGCGCTCTATACCACAACACTTTGTTGCAGCTCTCACTTGTCAGCATTTACTAGTCATGGGGGCTGTATCCAATGCTAGTCCTCAGAGAAAACTTATTAAACATTATTTACTTAGGTGCATTGTTTTCAGTGGGTCTACTCTGAGTATGAGGGACGTGGGTGGCACTGTGTGTTAAACCACAGAGCCTAGGACTTGCTGATCAGAAGGTCGGCGGTTCGAATCCCTGCGACGGGGTGAGCTCCCGTTGCTCGGTCCCTGCTCCTCCCAACCTAGCAGTTCGAAAGCACGTCAAAGTGCAAGTAGATAAACAGGTACCGGCGGGAAGGTAAACAGCGTTTCCGTGCGCTGCTCTGGTTTCGCTAGAAGCGGCTTAGTCATGCTGGCCACATGACCCGGAAGCTGTACGCCAGCTCCCTCGGCCAGTAAAGCAAGATGAGTGCCACAACCCCAGAGTCGGCCACGACTGGACCTGACGGTCAGGGTTCCCTTTACCTTTACCTTTTACTCTGAGTATGACCTAGTTCTCATCGACCTGTGAACTTCAGAAGAGCAACCTCCACTTCGAAAGACAGTATAGAGAAGCCATAGAAACAGGTATCTCCTTCCAACTGTCTCTTCTTTAAATGCATGACCCACTATGTAAAATAACCAAGCAAGTATTAGAAATCACCCCAGAATTGGCCCTACTAAACATCTTCCAAGACAACAATGCCCACTTACACCACAAAGAACTCATAACCCACCTGCTCTCAACAGCCAGAAACACCATAACCAGACACTGGAGAGACCTGTCAGGAGTAAGCATGGACCAATGGTACCAAATAGTATGGGAAACAGTCTTATTAGAAAAATTAACCAATAAACTGAAACTGACACGGGGACAAATAGAAGAAGACACCTTCACCCCAGTATGGCTCCCCTTTATGACATACACAGCCCAACAAGACATTGACAAAAATCCACCAATGGCATACAAATCAATATGGCTAACCTGACCCAAAACACCCACCCACCCCACTCACACAGGAAAACAAAGACCACCACAGCCAACCACAAATTAATCACCACACCCTAGGCCAACCCCAACCTCTCTCACCACCAAAGGAACACAAGCGAACAGCAGAGAACCTGCACAAGCAATTTAAAATAAAATAAAATGCATGACCCACCCTTAACCCTTAGGTCCCAGGACAGGTTACAACAATCTAAAACAAAATGTTAAAACAATTTAAAACAAATAACAATCTTGGAAATACGGTGGGGCTTAAGAATATACACCTCAAGTGCCAAAGGCCAGAGTGAAGAGGTGGGTGCTCAGCATAGCCCTGAAAGCTGCACAGTGAAGGTGCTGGACACAGAAGCCGGTTGAGGGCAGCGCAACCAGTTCCGCCACCCTGGGTGCCAGGCCTAAGGGCGTCACCACTATGACATAGCAGAAAAGAGGTAAAGGTAAAGGGACCCCTGACCATTAGGTCCAGTCGTGACTGACTCTGGGGTTGTGGCGCTCATCTCACTTTATTGGCCGAGGGAGCCGGTGTACAGCTTCCGGGTCATGTGGCCAGCATGACTAAGCCGCTTCTTGCGAACCAGAGCAGCGCACGGAAACACCGTTTACCTTCCTGCCGGAGTGGTACCTATTTATCTACTTGCACTTGATGTGCTTTTGAACTGCTAGGTTGGGAGGAGCAGGGACTGAGCAACGGGAGCTCACCCCGTCGCGGGGATTCGAACCGCCAACCTTCTGATCGGCAAATCCTAGGCTCTGTGGTTTAACCCACAGCACCACCCGCGTCCCCAGAAAAGAGGCAGGGGGCACCAAATGTTGACCTTGTGCAAGGCACAGCTGAAATTTTAAAAACGAGAGTCCGCCCCTTCTGGACACACTTCTGTGGGGAGGGAATTCCACGACTTTGGGCCTGGCACAGAGAATGTCCTCTCGTGGGCAACCACCACTCCCGAAAGCATGAGGAACTGTAGAGTTTGGAGGGAACCATGCACACCACACATTTGGAGCGCAAGGCTGCACTCAAGGAATCATGGGAATGGAAGTTTGCCTTCTCAGGGAACTATGGTTCCTGAGAAGGCAAACTTAAAACCTTTTTAACACCCTTAAAAACATGGGTGTAGCCAAGGGGGCAGCCCATATCAATAAAAATACATAGCAAACTGAGGTTCTTCCCCCCTGCAACAAAATTCCTGGCTATGCCCATGTTTAACAAACTACATACATTCCACACAACAAGAACTTATTCATATTTCTACTGTTATTTGCATACTCTTAATAATAATAATAAATTTTATTTAAACCCCGCCCTCCCCGGCCAGAGCCGGGCTCAGGGCTGCTAACACTAATAAAATTACAGTAAAATCATAATTGGGGGGGGACCAATTTAAAATACAGGTTAAAATGCAATTTAAAATGCAGCCTTATTTTAAAAGTAGCCGATATATCAAAACCATAAGGGGAGGGAAAACATAAGGGTCAGACTGAGTCCAAACCAAAAACCAGGCGGAACAGCTCTATCTTGCAGGCCCTGCGGAAAGATGTCAAGTCCCGCAGGGCCCTTGTCTCTTGTGACAGAGCGTTCCACCAAGTCGGGGCCAGTACTGAAAAGGCCCTGGCCCTAGTTGCGACCAATCTCACCACCTTGCGACTGGGACCTCCAAAATGTTTTCATTTGTGGACCTTAAGGTCCTCTGCGGGGCATACCGGGAGAGGCGGTCCCGTAGGTACGGGGGTCCTAGGCCACATCTTTTAGGTAGAGAGACAGCTGTGATTTTGAAATCTCAGAATGTGCAGATTTGCAGGGGGTGGGGGAATCCCTCTGCAAATCAGACAAACATGACCAACACATGAAGTAAATATAAGCTGCGGCCTTTAAAATCCTCGTAGCTATTGGCTGCGAGAGTGCAATACACTTTGTCGGTGTGTGTGTATATATATGGGTGACGGAATGTCCACGAACATTCCAATTGCTCAGGAGTTTTTGTTTATTTATAAAAATGGAAAGAAAAGAACAAGCTGTTGCAAAATTCCTAGGAGCAGAGGAGCTCATGTAAGGGTTCAATAAGGAAAGCCAGGGGAAAGAAATATTAGCCAACTGTTAGATTGTGCAAATGAGTTTTGTGCAGACATGTATAACAGCATGTACGAGTTGTATAGGAACAGACCCATTGAAACAGACGAACTTCAGATAGCTGTGCCAACTAATTTTAATGGGTCAACTCTGGATATACAATCTGCTGTAGCTCTAGGTGTGTGTATGTCGGAGAGAAAGAGAGGATGAAGCAGATTAGATACAGATAAGGTACTACACATTATCACACAAATGTGTCTGCAGAATGATGTGGGTTTTTACTCTCATCATCTAATTTCAAGCTCCATGCTTTTCAGTGCACCGCAGTCCACGCATTCGCTCACATGTGTGGAGTGACCAAATTAAGCAAGTGAATTAACCCTTGTAGAACAAAACTCCGGGGCCCAATGCTACTATCCATCAAGACTTTCTAAATAGAAGGGTTAGAGGAGGAATTTGGTTCAGTGCACATGGTGGATGCGGGTGGCGCTGTGGGTTAAACCACAGAGCCTAGGACTTGCTGATCAGAAGGTCGGCGGTTCGAATCCCTGCGACGGGGTGAGCTCCCGTTGCTCGGTCCCTGCTCCTGCCATCCTAGCAGTTCGAAAGCACCTCAAAGTGCAAGTAGATAAATAGGTACCGCTCCGGCGGGAAGGTAAACGGCGTTTCCGTGCGCTGCTCTGGTTCGCCAGAAGCAGCTTAGTCATGCTGGCCACATGACCCGGAAGCTGTAAGCCGGCTTCCTCGGCCAATAAAGCGAGACGAGCGCCGCAACCCCAGAGTCGGCCACAACTGGACCTGATGGTCAGGAGTCCCTTTACTTTTACATTTTAATGTGAAGCGACCTATTTCATGTTTGGAGGCAGTAATGTTCCTGCTGGAAAATGCAAGAGGGGAGAGTGCTCTTATGCTCAGGTCCTGTTTATGGATTCTTCCCACAGGCATCTGGTTAGCTTCTGGAATGGAATAATGTTAGACTAGTTGTGCCACAGGCTTGATCCAGCAGTCTCTTCCAGTGTTCTTATGTTCATACTTCCTGAAATATGCAATATGCAAACCAAAACCATCCTTTGAAATTTGCGCTTCTCTGAATTTTGTGGTGCAGTTCTCCAACTGAATCCTGCCTGGGAAAATCGTGCAAAATGTGCAAAATTTAAGGGGAAGCCGAAATATCTAAAAAAATAAAATAAAATAAATTGTCCAGTAGCACCTTAGAGACCAACTAAGTTTGTTCTTGGTATAAACTTTCGTGTGCATGCACACTACTTCAGATACGAGGAAGTGTGCATTGAAGAGCATATGTCAGTGATAGCATGGAACAATGCATTATATTAAAGGAAATCACTTGGAGAAATGTGTGTCCGGCAAAACTGCAAATATCAAGAGTGTAAATTGAGAGAAATAAACACTAAAATGCTTGCAAATTTTCATGAGGATTATTTTTAAAAATTGCAAACCAACGCTGCAATGTGGAGAACTGAATTTAAGATTAGAACAATGAGAATCAGAGAGAAACCAAAACTGGCAAATTTGTCCATCCCTGCTAAAGACCCGAGCAGTGATTACTGTTATCCATCATGGGTACTTCTCAAATCTGAAACTAACAATCTTGGGTAATCAGCACGTCAAGCCAAGGCCAATTTTGCCTTGACAGACACTTATCTCTCCCTCATCCGTGGCAGGGAACAGGGGCCAAAAGGAACAGGGGGAGGGGAAAAGCAAAAAGCAAAAACCTGTTTTAATTCAAAGCAAACCTAGGTGGCAATTTCTCAGAGAAGTGACTGGCGGATGTTTCCTGGTACTGCTTTCTGCGAAGAAAATTAGTAAACTGGCTCCATCCTCTCCTCCAAATTCATATAATTGACTGCTATTCTGAGATAATAAATCTAAAAGAAAAGAAGTGTTGATATTTATTGTTTTTATTTATTTAAAAACGAGTCAATAAAATACATAATATGTTGTGCAGATTCATTAACTTTAGTCCCCGTGTTACATTGTAAACATGTGTAATTATTCCCCCCCTGTTTACTCTTGTTTACATTTTCTTTGTTTTTTATCGGAAGATTATTGTGGATAACAAAGGTACTTTTAATGTCTGTGTTTTCAGTTCATAGGGTCCCATCTACAGGTCTCGCTTCCGTTTTCTGCCTACTCCTCCGTTGCTTCCCCATGTCAAATTTTAGATTCTAAACTCCTGGGGCAGAGGCCTCTTTTGTTACATTTTGTACGCACACTGATCCTCTCTTTCCATCGTACACACACCTCAAACACAGTGTCGAGAATTAAGCTTCAAAGGGCCACACTTCACTTCCCTCCACATAGTCTAATGTGCCTGATTCTCTGGCAGGACTTGGGAGATCCTTCATGTTCGAATCTTGTTTGCAGTGTCTTTGATTTCAGAAAGTGTTTGTGCATATCTTAATTTCACTTTGAAAACCCTTCCTAGTCAGCTTATCTGGATGCCCCAACTTCTTCACTGTCCACTTTATACATCTGATTATGTTGGGTTAACCAGAGAAAAATCTTCCTACGATAAAATTGTTAACTTGATGATGATGATGGTGATGATGATTTAAATTTGTATACCCACCCTTCATCCTGAGATTACTGGGTGGCTCACCACATAAAAATACAAAACGGTTGTACTTGCTGTGACAGTTACTCCCCTAGATGACGCTGTTGGTGATTTGGCTTCAATAATAATAATAATAATAATAATAATAATAATAATAATAATAATAATTTATACCCTGGCCCATCTGCAAAGGGGCATGCACAATGATCAAGCCATACTAATTAACTAACCACAGTTAATCTGGGGGAAGTACATAGTCCATGGTTTTAGGGAACAACATCACCAGGGCCACAGGACTTGGGTCCTGCAGTTAGGATCAGGAGCTAGACCTCTCTCCCTGCTGGGTGTTAATCCAGATCTCTCCCCCTCCGGGTTGCTCCTTGGTGTCTACACTCCCAAGGGAAAGTAGTTTAACTTATGTGGCTCCCCAAACAGGCACCTGCCTGGTTCTGTTGGCTGTGGCTCAGCGTTGACCCGGCAAGACCTGCTCACTTGTCTAATGATATATAATGAATTGAAAAAGGTATTTAAATATACCTTCTTGAAGAAACCAGAGGCCTTTCTCTTGGGCATGGCCGGCCAAGTGGTGCCAAAGAAGGACAGAACATTTTTTATGTATGCTATAACAGCAGCAAGAATACTCATCGCAAAGTATTGGAAGACGCAAGATTTACCCACTCTGGAAGAATGGCAGATGAAACTGATTGACTGTATGGGATTGGCAGAAATGACGAGCAGAATCCGTGACCAGGGAGAAGAGTCGGCAGAAGAAGATTGGAAAAAAATTAAGGACTACTTACAGAAATATTGTAAAATTAAGGAATGCTGAATGATGTTGGATTGAAATTGAGTGGTTTCTAGCTGTAATGGTATAAAGGAATATGGGGGAAAAAAGGGTTTGGATAGAAAATAAGGTGATATTATAAGCTGTAATGCTTTAAGTTAAGGATTTGCTGAACAAATAATTTGAAATGGAATACAAGAAGGGGAGGTATGAGGAGGTCAGAGAAATATGTTACTGAAAAGTTTGTATTATGAACTATATGTCTTTTTTAATCTTTTTGTTTTTTGTTTGCATAAAAAATTGAAAACTTTAATAAATATCTTATAAAAAAAAAAGACCTGCTCACTTGTCTAGGGCTCGGGTTGCCAGGTGTTTTGAGTGGCACTGCAGAACATAACAAGATCCGCGCATCTCCTTGCTAGGGAAAGCCTTTACCTGCTAAAATCCTGAATGCCAGGTTTTTTGGGGGGGAAGCCCCCCACAACAACAAGGTGACAACCCTGATCTACCAGGTCTGGATTATTTTATTTTATTTTATTAGCGGCAACCTCAGAAATAGGTGCCGGGGCTAAAAAAACTCTGGGGAGCGGCTGCCCCTAAAGTCCAAGAGAGGGAGATCTCGGGGAGCAACTGGGGCCAGCCCAGGGGGAAGGAGGCAAGCCGGCTCCTGGCGCTGCTAGGGCGAGGAGGGAGAGTCTCCCTGCCGCCTGTCTCGTCCGCCAGAAGGACCCCTCGCTCAGCTGATAACCTCCGCTCTTTCCCATCGGAGGAGGAGGCAGGCAGGCAGGCAGAGAACGAGTTAAAGAAAAAACCCTTCTACTTCCGGATGTGTTCATAGCTCAGGGCTGTGAAGCTGACAGAGAGAGAGAACCAGGGCGCACAAGAGAGAGAGCATCTTTCTTTCTCCCTCCTTCTCCCCTCCTTCTTCTCTTCTTCTTCCCACATATACAGAAAGCAAAACAGCCTCCAAAGGAGCAGAGACAGGCAACGAAGGGAAACCGCAGGCAACCGATTTGATTGATTATTTTCTAAAAGAGATATATCTATAGATAGATAGATAGATAAAAATAGCCACCGTGGGTTTTTTCAGAATCCAAACTCCCAGCCAGGAGAGAGGGCGCCTAGTCCATTTCATCCTCTCCCTCCTCGCCAGGTCCACTGCTGCTTTAAGAGGAGGGGAAACTGACAAGCCCATATTCTCTCTGTGTGTGTGTCCCCCCCCCCATATTCCCCGCCCCATCTCCTCTGTTTGCTGAGCAGAGGGGGCTGGGGTGTGTTGTGGGAGCTGAATCCTCCTTGGTGGAGATACTGGGTGGGGGGGCTTTTTGGACCCTCTGAGCCCCCCCACACCTCCCTTCTTGCACCTACTCTCCTCCTCTTCTTCTTCTTCTCTCTCTCTCTCTCTCCATCCTCCCCCCCAACCCGGTTTTCCTTTTCATTCCTGGCTCCTTGCTTTGATAGGATTGAAGCCACAACCATTTAAAAGGGGAGAGGGAGGAGAAAGGAGCCGGGGGGGGGGAGAGAGAGAAGAAGAAGAAGAAGAAGAGAGAGTCGATGTCCATCTTTTAAAAGGAGAGGAGAAGGAGAAGGGGGGAAGAAAAGAAAAGAAAGGGGGGAGAGAGAGAAAGGAGTGTTTTGGAGAAGGGGGTGGTGGTGTTTGATCATCACACACACCCCTTCTCTCTCTCTCTTTATCTCTCTCTCTCTCTCTCCTCCCCCCCCTTCCAATTTCAAACTACCACCGGGTTGTTGATATTTTTTTTCCCCCTACGAGGACCATCAGTCACTTGAAGTCTGACACCTCGCAGCACTTGATGGGCAGCTACGACAGCCAAAAGGCAGAAGAAAGGGTCTACTTGGGAGGAAGAAGATACCCGCAAGGAAGGAAATAAGGAACTCTAGCCTTCCCCCCCCCCCCCATGCAAACACATCCACGCAGATCTGTCACCCCGGCAATCTCACTAGCAAGCTGGCTTAGGTTTGTTTTCTATATCTGTACGTGTGTGTGAGTGTAAAAGGTTAGATTTTTTTCCCTCTCTTTTTTTTGGGGGGGATTATTTTTTTAAAAAAATA